>NW_022589712.1:37886776-38425998 GCF_004348235.1 Phoca vitulina
GCTAGTATCCAAAATCTATAAAGAACTTATCAAACTCAACACCCAAAGAACAAATAATCCAATCAAGAAATGGGCAGAAGACATGAACAGACATTTTTCCAAAGAAGACATCCAAATGGCCAACAGACACATGAAAAAGTGCTCAACATCCCTCGGCATCAGGGAAATCCAAATCAAAACCTCAGTGAGATACCACACCAGTCAGAATGGCTAAAATTAACAAATCAGGAATCTAGAGATGTTGGAGAGGATGCCGAGAAAGGGGAACCCTCCTACACTGTTGGTGGGAATGCAAGCTGGTGCAGCCACTCTGGAAAACAGTGTGGAGGTTCCTCAAAAAGTTGAAAATAGAGCTACCGTACAACCCAGCAATCGCCACTACTGGGTATTTACCCCAAAGATACAAATGTAGTGATCTGAAGGGGTACGTGCACCCTGATGTTTATAGGAGCAATGTCCACAATAGCCAAACTATGGAAAGAGCCAAGATGTCCATCAACAGATGAATGGATAAAGAAGACATGGTATATATATACAATGGAATATTATGCAGCCATCAAAAGGAATGAAATCTTGCCATTTGCAACGACGTGGATGGAACTGGAGGGTATTATGCTAAGCAAAATAAGTCAATCAGAGAAAGATAATGTATCATATGATCTCACTGATATGAGGAATTCTTAATCTCAGGAAACAAAATGAGGGTTGCTGGAATTGTGAGGGGTGGGAGGGATGGGGTGGTTGGGTGATAGACATTGGGGAGGGTATGTGTTATGCTGAGCGCTGTGAACTGTGTAAGACTGATGAATCACAGACCTGTACCTCTGAAACAAATAATACATTATATGTTAAAAAAAAAGATAGTAGGAAGGGAAAAATGAAGGGGGGGAAATCGGAGGGGGAGACGAACCATGAGAGACTATGGACTCTGAGAAACAAACTGAGGGTTCTACAGGGGAGGGGGGTGGGAGGATGGGTTAGCCTGGTGATGGGTATTAAAGAGGGCACATTCTGCATGGAGCACTGGGTGTTATGCACAAACAATGAATCATGGAACACGACATCAAAAACTAATGATGTAATGTATGGTGATTAACATAATATAATAAAATAAAATTAAAAAAAAAACTACAATGGAGACTGACATGTAGTAAATATCAGTATTATTAATATTATTGTAACTGTGCTGATACCAAGGCATTTTTATGAATAAAATACAGATGGCACATAGAATGCAGCACACCCTGTTAATAGTTTGGCATTTCTTTTTAAAAAAAGAAAAGTGACCGAGGCGCCTGGGTGGCTTAGTGGGTTAAGTGTCTGCCTTCAGCTCAGGTCATGATCTCAAGGTCCTAGGATCCAGCCCCAGGTTGGGTTCCCGGCTCAGGTAGGAGCCTGCTTCTCCCTCTCTCTCTGCCCGCCCCGCCCTCCCAGCTCATGCTCTCTCTCTCTCTGTCTCTCTCAAATAAATAAATAAAATCTTCAAAAAAAAGAAAAAAGAAAAGAAAAGTGACTGTCCTGTCACCTAGAAATAGGGAGTGTGTTGACCCTGGAATAAAATAAATGACTTATTTACCCATTAATCGTGAATCACATTATATATTAGCCTATGAAAATATATAATTTCCCAGTTAATTATCTTTATTCAATGTCTTGTAAAGTGCCCTAAACAGAGATGTGAGATTATTTACACAAGAGGAAAATTAAGGTGGTCAGCTGCATGTAATCTAGTCACTTGTGACTAGATTTGCTCCCACATTACACAAATGTTTATTTAAATATTTCTCTAATCTGACATTAAGTGAGAAGGTAATTTGGGGGAGGGATGTTTGAGGAATTCCTCTTCAATTTTCCAAATTAAAGAAAGGTGACCGGGGCTTCTGGGTTGCTCAGTGGGTTAATAAGCTTCTGACTCTTGACTCTTGAGTCATCTCTCCGTGTGCTTGGGATTCCCTTTGTCATTCTCCCTAGGCCCCTACCCCCCACACTCTCTCTCTCCCTCTCGAATAAGTAAATAAATCTTAAAAAAAAAGCTGACCATTTTGAGAAATATCAACACTAATTTTGGTTTAGAAAGCCCAGTATGCTGAGCAACATTTAACTTTTACCCGAGGAAGGGAAAAATATGTAACAGCCAAATCCTTAGAGGTTGTGCAGGCAAATAGAGATGGTTGAATGGCTTCAAAAAGCTATGATGTTATCATCCTTCAATTCCCTTGTTAGATTTCACTTATTTTTAATCACAAACTATTCCAAACATTTTAAAAATTAAAGTTAATAACGTAACAGGCATACATGGATTCACCATCCACATGTGATAATGTTAACATAGTATAATATTTGTTTCAGAAATATTTTTGAAGAGATAACACTTCCTTTATATATACTTCTTTCTTTATACAATTGTTTAACCTCTTGCTTGCTTTAAACTGGCCTGCCACACATTATTGGGTAAAAGGGTCTAAAGGTGTGTCCACCTCTCTTTTAAAAGTACATTTGTGGGGCGCCTGGGTGGCTCAGTCTCTTAAGTGTCTGCCTTCAGCTCAGGTCATGGTCCCAGGGTCCTGGGATCGAGCCCCGCATTGAGCTCCTTTCTCCACGGGAAGCCTGCTTCTCCCTCTCCCACTCCCCCTGCTTGTGTTCCCTCTTTCGCTGTGTCTCTCTCTGTCAAATAAATAAGTAAAATATTTTTTAAAAAAAGAAAGTACATTTGTTAAAAAAATATACTCAGAAGGCAGAAAACTGGCCTTTGGAAAAATGGAGTTTTAACAAGTCAACACTTCACAAAGGAAAAACATGATATGGCTAACAATCAAACTCTGGTTAAGACAACGCTAATTGACTAATATTAAACCTTTTGGGAATAACCAGAAGATTAGATCATTAATCATTTTTGCAAAGTTTTCATCCACATTCTTGAAGGCTTCATAACTGTTTTTATCTAAAATGAAGCTTATTAAAATATTAGACAATATTAGAGATTTCTAATTCTTCTTTTAAAATCTACAATTATTCATGCCTTTAGAAACATCCAGCTGGGGTTTTGCTATCACTTGACAACAAATTTTTAATAAATTAAATATTTATTTTAAAATTTCCTAAAATAAACAGATTTTTTAAAAAGCATGTGTTCAGGGGCACCTGTGTGGCTCAGTCGTTGATTGTCTGCCTTTGGCTCAGGTCATGATCCTGGAGTCCCAGGATCGAGCCCCACATCGGGCTCCCTGCTCAGTGGGAGGCCTGCTTCTCCCTCTCCCATTCCCCCTGCTTGTGTTGCCTCTCTCACTGTCTCTCTCTTTGTCAAATAAATAAATAAAATCTTAAAAAAAAAAAAAGTATGTGTTCAGCAATAAGATATATATGTCATAGCCACTTTTTGGAAAAAAGGAAACAATAAAATAGATTACTTTGTCTTTTGCTTTTAATTTAGTTAGTGCTATATTACTCTACCACTATAGAACCATAATGATATACACTTTAGAATAGTTAAAATATTTTGAACTTTTTTTTAATTTTTATTTTTTAAAGATTTTATTTATTTATTTGACAGAGAGAGATAGCGAGAGCAGGAACACAAGCAGGGGGAGTGGGAGAGGGAGAAGCGGGTTTCCCACCAAGCATGGAGCCCGATGCAGGGCTTGATCTCAAGACCCTGGGATCATGACCTGAGCCAAAGGCAGACGCTTAACGACTGCACCCCTATTTTGAACTTTTATTTTATTTTATTTTATTATTTTTTTTTAAAGATTTTATTTATTTATTTGAGAGAATGAGGTAGAGCGAGCATGAGAGGGGGGAGGGTCAGAGGGAGAAGCAGACTCCCTGCTGAGCACGGAGCCCGATGCGGGACTCGATCCCAGGACTCCAGGATCATGACCTGAGCCGAAGGCAGTCGCTTAACCAACTGAGCCACCCAGGTGCCCCTATTTTGAACTTTTAAATGAAAACATAATAAAACACCATTTGCACTTAAAAATGGTTAAGATGGTAAATTTTTGTTTTCACCATGATACAAACAGCACCATTTGACTCAATATTGTTTCCAAAAAACTTCATTACAATTTAAATCTAAAGTATATATGTGAAATTGCCTACAAAATGTGCTTACTCATTTGTTTTGTATTATCTTATGTTTCTTAATTTTTAGGTGTGCATCTCACTTTCCATTTTCTTTGGATTAGCAATTCTTTTTCTTATTAACTCAGAATTTAATATCTAATCTGTGCTGTAAGACATAGTCTCAAAATGAATTTTTACATGAAATTG
The DNA here is from genome assembly GCF_004348235.1 of Phoca vitulina. Taxonomy (NCBI): domain Eukaryota; kingdom Metazoa; phylum Chordata; class Mammalia; order Carnivora; family Phocidae; genus Phoca; species Phoca vitulina. The sequence goes on from NW_022589712.1 coordinate 37,891,043, forward strand.
AACAAATATTTTAATACCTTCAACAAAACTGATGTCCCCTGCTTGCTTTAAATTTAAACTAAAAATGATCATAAACCAGACTTAGTTTTGTAGTAACTATGTTCAAGAAAGACATTTTAAAATTAACATATATTTTCTGTAGGCTAAGAATTTATATAAGACAGAAAACATGTTTTTAAGATAAAAAATAGGGCACCTGGGTGGCTCAGTTGGTTAAGCGACTGCCCTCGGCTCAGGTCATGATCCTGGAGTCCCAGGATCGAGTCCCACGTTGGGCTCCCTGCTCAGCAGGGAGTCTGCTTCTCCCTCTGACCCTCCTCCCTCTCATGCTCTCTGTCTCTCGTTCTCTCTCTCGCAAATAAATAAAATCTTAAAAAAAAAAAAATTTAAGATAAAATATAGCACTGGGCTGCCTTGGTGGCTCAGTAGGTTGTGTTTGATTCCTGATTTTGGCTCAGGTCATGGTCTCAGGGCTGTGAGATTCAGCCCTGGTCGGACTCCCCACTCTGTGGGGAGTCTGCTTGACTTCCCTCTCCCTCTGCCCCTCCTCCTGCCGTGGCGCACATGCATATGCATACTCGCACACACACTCTCTCTCTAAAATAAATAAATATTTTTTTAAAAAGGTAAAAAGTAGTGTCTCATAAGTGGAGAATAGTATGAATTAAGAAGCAATGAGATTTAAATAAAAATGGCTAGGTAAAGTTAATCTTACTATGCTGCTATTAATTTTTTATAAAAATGTCTTATAAATAAATAACTTCCAGAAACATTTCTAAATTTTTACCTTACTATAAAAAAAAAATCCCACTATGAATAAGCATCTTAATCACTTGTGGAAGAAAAATATTTCAATACTAATTCTGGTCATCTGCCAAAACTCAACTATAAATAATAATTTTGACTTCTCAGCATAAGTCAAATCTCCACATAATATTATACCATATATTAAACTGGTCTTTCCACTTGAGCAAATGATAAAAACTCATTATGGGAGACATTTATAAGCGAAGTTTTTTATTTGGAATGCTAACTAAAATAAGGAATTTATAGGTTATCAAAATGTGTTTGGATGGATATCTTTTACAAAAGCCAATCATTTAACACTCACCAATATAATCACAGAATTTTCTTGAAAAATTAGCAGCAGCAAGATTAGGGAGTTTAGAAGAGAGACTTTTTTTTATGTTTCAAGTTTTTATTTAAATTCTAGTTAGTTAACATATAGTGTAATATTAGTTTCAGGAGTAGAATTTAGTGATTCATCACTTACACACAACACCCAATGATCACAAGGGCCCTCCTTACTACTACAGCCCATCCCCTCCATCTACCTCTCCTCCATCACCCCTCAGTTTATTCTCTATAGTTAGTCTGTTTTATAGTTTGCCTCCCTCTCTCTTTTTTTTCTTTCCCCTATGTTCATCTGTTTTGTTTCTTAAATTCTATATATGGAGTGAAATCATACAGTATTTGTCTTAGACAGACTTTTATATATATTAATTTAACATATGGTTAGAGAAAAATGACAAATCAATGGGTAGGAGGAGAATTATTTAATAAACAATTAGGTTAGATTGTCTTAATTTGGAAAAAATTAGAATAGGTATTCAATGCATAGTAAACATCAAAATAAGTTATGGTTAGATTAAAGAGTTAAAATTATTTAGAAATCAAATAGTTAAAAGAAAGGGAAGAAAATGAGCTGTTTTATCAAACTTCTGGTTGATAGATAACTTTCTAAGCTTAGGAACAAAATATTTACAAAGTGTATGTAAATATATAAAATATGTGTATAAGTATGATACGTGTTTGTGTATCCACCCAAAAAGAATGATATTTGGTCAAACTAAAAATTTTTAAAATACACACAGTAAAAAAAAAAAAAAAAAAAGTTAAAAAAGAAAAACGAAAACAAAAACCCAAGCTATCATTGATATAAAAAGAAAGTAACAGAAGATAGGAGAGAAAAATGCCAGAAAAGAAGTTAATACTTTCAAACAAAGAGTTCATATAATCTGATACAAAAAAAATATGCCCTGACCTGATCCATACAAATGGGCAAAGAATATGCACAGAAAACTCAAAAGGGGCATTACAAACTAAAAAGTACATGAATTTATATTTGATGTAAAAGCAAACAAGGAGATTCAAAATATAAGAACAAAATATTTTTAAACTACTAAAATAGCATTTTAAAAATACTTGAAATGGTAATCAGAAATGCTTACATAGAAACATGTCTTCAAGTTTTTCTGGTGGTATTATAAACTGTTTCAATCTTTTAGAAAGTAAATTGGTACCAAATACTAAAAACATTGATATCCTTTAACCCAATGATTCTATCTTTAGAAATATAAGCTTTAAAAGATCCAAAATCGGGAAAAAAAGATATATTCAAGATGAACACCATCAATTCATTATGTAGAATATATATATTTTTTTATTTATAAATTTTATTTTAATTTATTTTTAGAATCAAAAAGAAATCATTTAATGTACATATTTTCACTTCTATTAGTTCAACACTGATTTCTACTATACATGCATAGCCATTTAGTTTAACTTGCTTCATATTTATTTATTTTCCAACATGTTATATTTATAAATTTTAAAGGATTATTTATGAAACCAAAGCCTTGGAGTATAAGACAAACATTAAGTCATTGAGGAATATCTCCTCATGGATTTCTGTTATAAGAATAGAAATGTTTCATGGGAGAAAGTAATTTTAAGGTCCAACAACAGCAACAACAAAAACAACAACAAAATCACAGTTAAGAAAATGCAAAGATATAAAGTCTTACGCATAAAAGAAAAGGAAAACTGAACCATTTATATCCAAAACAAGCCCTAAAATATGACTTAAATTGACATAAATTATATGGGACCTGAATCTCACCAGAAGGTAGATTCTCTGTTACACACCAGTCATGTAAACGGATTCCATGGTTCCTTGGCTCCTTTCTTTTCAGCTATTTGAAGTGAATTCCTTTTCAAGCCCCAACATTTTAGCAATTACTTCAAAAAGCAACCAACATGTATGCTTTCTCTTAACTGTTTATCTGTATTTGTTAAAACTGTGGGAAGTTGTTAGTGCATTCAGAAAACTCCTTACAGTTGGCTGCTTTTTCTTTCTATATATCAGAATCCGTTTAATGTTGGATTGAAGGATTACAGTAACCCCTGTATGTTTTTATGTATTACCTCCATTCATTCAGAATTTCCCCAATGTATAATGCTGCATTGCTCATTCAGCATACAGTCTTGGAGCCAGGCTAACTGGTAATTGTTTTCACAGCTTTCCAGAGAAATATAAAGTATACTTTCAAATAAAGTGCTAAATGGAATGACTAAACAGCACTCCTAAATTCCTACTGGTCTTTATTTAGTTGAAACTGAGTAGCAGCTTTGAATAAACTGGAAAGGCAAGAGCAAGGGGAAAAGGCCTCATTTTCTCATTGTTCTTCAATGGATGAAAAATAAATGTACTGAGCAATTGATGCAGTGATCTGGAACAACCCTGAAATCAAAAGGATAATTGTGGATGAATTTGCCTTCCACAGGGAAAACAAAGAAAGCTTTAGCTCAAAGTTCTTTAGACATCGCTTTTAAGAGAACCAGGTCATCAAAACTATTTCACAATTTTTTTCAAACGCTAAGAATGCAACATGTTATTTCAGGCAATACTTTTACTTACTATATGTATAAACTTGTATGTGAACCTAATACAGTGAATCTGTGCATTATATTTATGCTCATTAATAAGCTTCAGAATATACTTTACGACTTCAAGTTGGACTTACAAGGATTGATTTTTAACCATTTTCTGAGAACTGAAATTTTATTTATCTGGTGCTAAGTCTCCAGGAAGGAATTGCAGAATGATTTCTAAAGATTAATTTGGCAAAAAATGGAAAACATATACGGTAGGGTGTACATATGCATATACACACATATAGTTTTCTAAAGTGAGCTTTGAGAAAAAAAAAACTCCAAATTTCAACAGATCTCTATCCTGTAAGTATCAAATCCATAGTTTTCTGGCTGGATTTACTTGCTGATTTCTCTGTAGGTGAGTCTTCGCTGGCTGTTTGCATGGTTGACTTTCAACATCTAAATTTTAGCTCAAATGCCTGTTAACTCTTGATTTCCTGCATGATAATCAAGAGAAAAATGAAAAATGGGATTCATAAAATCCCCAAGTCCTGACTTCAACTATTAGCTTCTACGATTTATAAAAAGCAAATGATCAGCTTATTGTAATCCTAAAGTGATAAGCAATGAAAGAGGGAAAGAAAAGCAAAGGATTGCAAGGATTCAGAGCCTGCCTAATTGAGAAGTGATTATAGTGCATGTGGCACTAGAAATAATACTTTTATATCATTTCCATGCTGGATTTTCCCTGTACACACATTCCCATTTTTAAATGGAAAATAAAAACTCTGAAGTTTAAAATCAGTAATTATATGTAGCCTTCTTATATTTTGAAGTATAATGCAAATAAGAAGAATATACATTGTTTATACATAAAATCTTCCATTTAGTTAGGTAATATAATTACTTTTCTAAAATGAAGCAGCAAATATTCTTTTTCTCCACATCTGCATTAAGAAAGTCATGCATGTTGGGGTGCCTGGGTGGCTCAGTCGGTTAAGTGACCGACTCTTGATTTCGGCTCAGGTCATGATCTCGAGGTCATGAGATCAAGCCCCAGACCAGGCTCCACGTTCAGCCGTCAGTCTGCTTGAGATTCTCTCTCCCTCTCCCTGTGTCCCTCCCCCAACTTGCACACATGCGCTCTCTCTCTCAAATAAATTAAAAAAAGAAAGTTATGCACGTAATTCATTTTAATATTGTAAGTATTACTGTTCAATGATATCCAGTTGCACACGTTTCTTGTCTTTCGTAAAGGTTAGTTATCTCACCTTGCACTTTGGACACTTCTGGGCATTTCTCTGTCCATGCTCAATTTCGCTGGCCCAGTGACGCAACAATTTGTCCCCTTTTTTGTACTCCTTGCAGTTAACACCTTCATGCCAAGGAGAGTGGCACTTAAAACACCAGACGAATTGGCAAGTGGGGCACTGGATCTGTATAAGGAAAAGTAATATTAAGCACTAGTAGACATACTGAGAGTATTTAAAAGGATAAGAACGATGATGCTTGAGGAAATTAGCTAAAAGGCTGTAATTTGTCCAGATTTAAAATATTGCTCCCTCTACAAGATTAAGCTACAAGAAGATGTGACTCTTACATTATTAAAGGAGGAAAGATATGGATGGTATGGATGATAAAGGCCGTTTGTACACTATACTGGAATGAAACACTGGGCCATTCTGGAAATCATTTTGGCCTTATGAAAATCTTCTAGATTGAAGCACAGAGTAAAACCTGAAGGTTCACAATGCCCCAATCTACACATTCAGACTGCTGCCCTTAAATCCAGCTTTCCCTTGAACCAATTTCCGAGGCATTTCAATTGCTCTTCTTACCAATGGCTTCATTCACTTTTATAAAATCAAAGCCTCATAGATGCTCCATCAAATGAAAAACACACTGGCAAATAAACTATATACCAGCATTTACTAGGAAGTACCATTTTAAATAAAGGATATGCTTCATTTGCTATTAACCTAAGGGAAGTTAATTATAAAATCAATACAAAAGATCCTATTATACATATATTCGTATGGTGAGCCTGTGGCCTGTACCTAGGAAACCATCAAAAAGACGTCTTCATATTTTCACTATGTGAGAGTGTGTGTTTACATTCATTGAAAATATCTGTCTTCCACTTGACATGGAAGACATTTTATCTGACTTTCTTTATTTTGAATGACAGTGAAGTATCCCATTCTCATACAGGATTTCTGGTCTTCACTCTCTAAGAACATATGGGCATAATTTGACTTTCTCGGCCCTGTTTGATTAAAGCGAATGAATAAAATGTCTCACTATGAACAACACTGATAAGTACTCTTCTCTGTGCTCCTGTATATTATTTCACGCAGCATGAATGAATTTACTGACTACACTTTGAAGATTAGTTAGAATTTCTTTTGGTAAACTGTTGACAATATCACTACTTACTTTTTCAGAAAACCCTTTTTTGACAACAAAGTTTCCAATATACAGGTTAACCAAGGAGCAATTATAATCACAGCTCTTATGTTTACCACTCAAAGCAGGGCAGTTCTCACTAACATCAAGAATAAGTAATGTTCTTCCTATGTAAATATGAAGTAACAAAAGTACTTTTGCTTTTAATTTATATCAAAACAAAATAGTATTTTGTCATAAAATTTTAGACATCATGCCTATTTATTTATTGAAATTCTGTCATCTGCAATAGTTAGACTGCTGCATGACATGCAGTATTTATTTTTACCCACAAAATAATGCTACAAAGTAGGTACAATCACAAGTTTACAGATAAGAAAACTAAGACTCACAGAGGTTAAATAACTTGCCCAAAGTGACACAGCAAGCTTGTGTTAAGAAGCAATTTAAACATAAGTTTGTCTGGCTCCAAAGCCATCATTCTTTTCACTTTGCCAAACCCGCCCTCACACTAAAGAGTATTCTTTCTTTGGCAATTGAAAACCAAAATGTAGAAGTCAGAGGTCATGTGGTTAAGCTACTCAGTAAATCAGAATTCTATATGACTACCAACATACGGTGAATTTTGAAAACCCTTTACAAAATTTTACTTACATAAACTAGGAGACTCTTGGGTAAAAAAAAAAAAAAAAAAGAGGCATGTTACTAGTTGGTCATTTAAAATCAACATTTTTGCCTTCTCTGGTCATTAAAGTTAAAATAAGTTATTTTAAAGTAAGAACAATGAGTTGAAGTGGGTAAACTCCAGATAATAAAAGAATATAAAATGACCATTCCCCCATGTCCTCAAACAATGAGTAATAAATGTAAATGCCACATGGGGCCTCTGTGAATGTAATTTTCGGATGTAATGAGTGAAATGGGGAAGAAGTCAGAAAGACTTGCTTTTCCTCACGCACCTGCCATTATCTCAGAAGGGCTTGAATATTTAACTAAGTTCTTTTCTATTCAACATTATTAGTAGTTCTAAGTCACTGACCTCTAGCACTGTCAAATAAGAAAAAAAACCTCTTTGGTTTTCAATCAGTCAGTCAGATTGTATTTTTGAAGTGGATAGAAGAGTGAATGAAAGAGCACTTTGACACTGGGATTAACTGTGGGTACTGGACATCACAATGGTTTAAGGATCCTTGTGACCAAGTGCTAGACTATCACCCCTATGGATCCCTAAGGAAGACGTTAGAAATGTGTGATTGTCCTAACAGACCAGAATGATAAGGAATCTGATACTTAGGTGTCTATACCAGTGACTCTGGCTCCCAACTTTGTGCAATAAACAGCGAAGTCCCACAGCAGATCCTACTGCCAATCTTCACCAACAACCCGGACTCCGTGGCAAACTGTGAAAAAAGTTTTGCTGCAAGCTCTCACGTGAAGATGAATAATTTAAATTCAGACCCAACTGCTTACTGTCTCCCACTGAAAACATTAAAATAACTATTGCTTTGCTCTGGACTAAGATAATAAAAGGACTAATAGGCAACCCCAACAACCCTATTGTTCTGAATGGTCTAAATTCTAACTTTCTGGTCTGAAGATGCCTTATTCCATTGTGGCCTTAACCATATTCAAAATTGGCCTTATATAAAAACACATACGGGCATCAATGCTGCACCTTCCTCCACTCCTTTTTCAATACTTATTCCTTCACATGAAACGCCATCTCACAACCACAGACCTCCCACACAGATTGCCCGCCTTCTGAGTAATTAGAGTCACACAGAGGTCACTGTGTTCTGTGCTTGTTACTCAAAGTGTGCTCCGAGGAGCACCAACATTGGCATCACCTGGGAGTTCGCTGGAAACAAAAAAAATCATGTCACAGCCCACACCTCCTGAATCAGACTCTGCATTCTCACAAGGTCTCCTGGTGATTCATATGCATGCTAAAGTTTGAGAAGGTCTGCTCTTTACCATGTGACCCCGTCTCCCCGGCCACAGCTGATTCCACCAGGGAGGAGGCACTAAGCAAAAGCATGTCTCCTCTGGCTGGCAAGCAGCCTACGTGGTGGCTGGCATGAGCTTTGTGCACTAGGGTGCTCATTGTTGAACAGAGATGAGGCAAGACAGATTTTCTTCTCTTGAGGCGTGAAATGGGGATACACGTACACTTTATCTTTGTTGTGGAGACAAAGACAAGAAAAGCTGAGTGACCATAGTGCAGATCACAAGAGAAGGGAACAACTGACATTCACATCTAGAGACACAAAAGAGGGGCTCTCATGCTACTAGAGCCAGTGACCAGTTCTCCGTGGGGCCTGCCTCGGTGGTGGCTGAGGCTGCTGTCCTGCCCTTCCTTCTTCCTGTGGAGACTCGCAGTAAAGCTCAGAAACTGAGGTAGCTTGAGAGAAAGTACATCTCTGCCTTTTGTAATTGGAGAAAGTCCAATTAACACAATCTGTCCATTGAAATCTTATCCCGATCAAATGCTACTTGCTTCGAGATGTCTTCCCTCTCTTCCCAAACAGATTCAGTATCTTAGAGAGCTCACATTCAACATGTAGATGTCTAATCTCTTTAACAGGCTACAAGCTCACTGAGTTACAAAAGCTGTCTCAGGTATCCCGTGTTTCCTGAGATAAGTAGCGCGGAACTTCTGGCTTATGGTAGGCCCTCAAAGTTACTTGTAAAATGAATTGTTTTGCACACAGCACGTACTACATATTGGCTAACACTAAATGAATTCCAAGAAAAACCAACATATCTAATTTATGACCAATGGCTGAGATGGTATCCTTACTTCTTAGATTACCAGATGATGTTTACTAAGTATTTTATCTACGTGACATTTTACTGAGCATCATTATCACGGTCAAAGTCTTCTACAAGAGACAGGGCTGCGAGTGTTTCAAGAATAAAGTTATCAGAGTTAAGAATCTTGATTAACTTGTCCCAGAATCCATGAAAGATTAAAAAAACCTTTGTATTACATTTTAAACTTCTGAATTCTTTTAGTTTTTCCAGAAATCTGGGCTACCGTGACACTCAGATGACAAGTTAAACCCACCGACTTGCCCTAAGCAAATGGTATTTTCTCTTGACAGTTCATGCCGAATAAAAAAATAACCCACAAAATAAAAACAGAGTTCCAAACCAAAGAGGATCCCAGAAATGTCTTTTTTTTGCCTAAATTCTATACACTCCTATAAACATAATTATTTTAAACAAATCAAGAAATCATTACTTATCAAACTTAAAATATCAGACAATATCTATGTTGAAATGCAGCATTGCAAATATGAGTTAACTCAGTCTTCCAAGAAGAATTTGCCTTATTAGAACTACAGGGTAAGACAGATATGCAATAATGAAACATATTCATCAATTCATTTGCCCATTCAACGAATATTTATTGAGCACCTCAAGTAGCAAGTACTGAGTGTACTGATTTTAGGCACATAAAAAAGAATGAAAATACTGATCCTCAAGGAACTTATTGAAGACAGGCAGATACAAACCCAGAGAGCTATGAAACCATGTAATTACCGGTAAAATAGAAGTTTGGACAAATGGGACAAATGGGAAAGGTGCTTTAGGGCAGAGTGGAAGGCTAATGTTCAGAGAGAAGGTGGCCTTGAAGGCTGAGTGGAATGTCATTGGGGCCAGTGATGGGGTAACACTTCCATGCCGAGGGCCCAGCCTAAGCTTCCACAGAGGCCTGAAAACACCTAGAGCACTGGGGAGATAGCAAGTGTTCTCGTGGGGCCCAAACTGAGATGTCATTTCAGCTGCTTCAGTCCTGAGCCTTGCTGAAGTGTCCAATTAACAGAGTTCACTTAGTCTTATATTTACATTCCTATACTCTTGATGTGTCTCTCAAAATACACTGTGGTCCAGAAACTTCTTACATGTAACATATAAAACTTATGGCTGTCAGACTAGGCTGGGTTCTGAGGAAATTGATCAATATATAAATAATAGGGAAATCTTGTGGTTGTAAAAAGTTCTGTAACAACTCAAGATGGCTTTCTTGAAGACAAGAAGATTGGGAAGAAGTATAGGGTATCATAGAAAGGAGAAGAAGTCGTCTTTGATGCATGGCTTCGAATACCTTCAAGGAAGCACTATCTGCTCCCTTATCAGATCAAATCCTAAAGCAAGAGTGGCAGTGGAGGGAGGTTCTCCACATGGGAAAACATAGGCTTGACTTCTTGCCTCAATTCTTAGTCCCTAAGATTAGTCCCTTAGTCCCCTCCTACTTGGGGATATCTCCCTGAATATAGTGCCAGTAACATGCAGGCTTATAAAGCACTGTTCCCTGAACATAGTCCAAATGTGGTCCAGTGACCTTTGCCTTAATTTCTCACAGCATAGCTGAAACTAAACCAGAAAATGAAAGGGAAACTTTCCTAAAGGTCGGGGATCAAATGAGGACAACAAACAAACAAACAAAAAACCCCCAAAACAGTTAACACACAAGATAACCTATATGGAGCTGTAGTGGTTATTCATATAAATAGCCTTACCGACATCCCTCATATTGGTTTCCAGGCTCCTTTTGTTTCATACCAATCTATTTTGCTTCTGCTGCCTGGAAACACCTTTAAGCATTTATAGACTCTTCCTTTAAACCTAGAAAGCAAGGCCCAGAGAACTATCTGTCTGAATTTATTGCTTATCTGAGGACCTATCTCTTCATAGATGAATATAAATGATACTGGAAGATTCTGCCCTGATTTGTGTAGTCCAAACTCACTAGCCAGAGCAGTATGGCATCATCCCATTCTCAACAAGACATCTCTTCTGAACACAACACAGTAAGGCTAACATCTCACAGAGATGACCCACCTTAAGTAGCAGAAGGGCCATCTAATTATATAGTGTACCTGAGGAAATGGGAGTATTGACTGTGACCAACAGGTGAAAGCAAGGGATAGAGCTCAGCCTGAAGATAACAATGAATTCTTTCAAAATGGAAGGGAATGATTCTCCGAGTAGAAAGTTTCTTAAAAATGGAAGTGTTTAATCAGTGTCTGAATGGCCACCTGCAGGTATTTTGTAGAGAGGACTTATGCACATGTAGACTGTTGCATTAGGTTCCCATACAGATCTGAGAGGGTAAATATGGCAAGGTAGGAATGCAGAGCATGGTACGTGAGAAATCCATTGCCCTAACATCTTCCAGACCATTTCCTAATGAGCACCAGACTTGGCTTACTTTTACCCACTCTTCAGCATGTCATCAGAGAGAAATGATTCTTGAGCTTGTCTCTTGTGCAGAAGACCCAAGGGATGATGTGGTGAAGCAAAAAACCCCAACAGTTTTCAATCCCATTGTAGGTCAATTTATGGTAGCTATGAGCCTTGATTATTACAATTATTGTAGTTTTTTTTTTTAAACGTCAGATGTAGGTTAAGATACTAAACGAATTCTAGTATTTGGTCTTTGTTGTTAGAAGTTCAAGTAAAGACTCCATAAAATATTATGGCTAATTTATACATCAATAAAGGAAACAAAGAACAACTTTAGCAAAGCACCTCATTAGTAACTAGAGAGAAAATGCATCCTAATAAAATTTGGTAGATCTGCATCATAGCTGGGTATTACACATTTTTTCAAAGTTAGCATGTATAACACACCCTTTGTTTAAGCTGGCTTCTTTAAACCAGGCTAGACAACTTCATCTTTATCTCCTTCCCAAATCTATGCTAGCAATAATCATTTAAGAAGTGACACTTGTTTTCTACAGCCCCTAACATCAATGATGCATTAATGCCAAGAGAAAGTAGTGTGTGTCATAGGATGAACTGATCTTGCAGGGCTCATGCACAATCTGATTCTCAGTTTGTAAATATTGTCAACTTAAAGTGATGGTGTTGGGGGAAAAACCAAAGAGCAAAGCAGCATGCTAGCCACACTTTCATAGGAAACTGTTGAACATTTTCACACACAGGAAAAAATTCTCAAATTATCTTTACTAAAAGAAAGCTTAAGCATATTGATTGATTGATATAAATGAAAATTGTTTGCTGGAGGCACAACTGAAGATGTGCAGCTGGGATCTGAACAAAGGATTGGCAGGGTCCCCGAAGCAGAAATAGTGGGAAGCCACTGTCACTCTTAGGCCCAAGGAGACAAAGGGAGAAAGAGGTTTCTGCAACCCAGTGAGAATTAGAAATATGGGGGAGGGACCACCTAGTGGGAGGTAATCCTAGAGGGACATAGCTACTGCCAGAGCTTTGTACCGAATTAGGAAGGTAGTGAGGAGGTAATGTATCTACTGCTTTCTCCTTCCGCCCTCTTGTCTCCTGCCAATGGCAACAGTTGGCTGAACCCAAACAGGAATCGAGATGTAAGGGAGTCTGGAAAAGAAGTTCAAAGAGTCAACTTTCTAGAGTACAGGACAGGTCAGAGCGGGTTGAGTAATAGACACAGGAAGAGGGTAAATTGAGTATTACCAGAATTCCAGCCTTCCACTTAAGCACGTTTTAAAGTACATTAATTAAGAACAACACACCCGTTGATTTGATTATAAAGACCTTAGAAAAGTTCTTTTACCACACAAGGAAATAATGTATTTGCAGTTTTATAAAATGTGATTTCTACCCAGAGGGTTTAATAATTAAAAGAGAGGGAAAAAGGACTGCTAACTATATAAGGTAAGAACACAGAGGGAGTTTCCCCAGGACATTTTACTGGTTTTTTTCTTTCACCTTACAATGAATCAAAACACCATTCGGTGAATTTTCAAGGTTCTGTTTATTATCTGTGGGAAGAAGAGTGGGGTTTATATTAGTTTTGCCTCAAGGAAACCATAAAGAAAATGACCTCTAACACATTCCCTGCGTTGATTTATGCATGCCCTTCAACTTAGTCCAAATCAGTATGAAAAGGGGGACAATTTCTTGGTCTACACTGGAACTAGGAAGGAAACCAAGAACTGCCCCTACCTCAGTACAACTCCTAGGCATAAAATGACTACATTTAATCATTTGTAATTCTCTCCTCTTTTTCAGGAAAATCTATAACCTTCTCTACCTCTCAGAACATGTTTTATCCATTTCTGTGAATTCAGTCATCTTCCCCTGCCTTAATGCTTGCCAACAGATCCCTCCTCATAAGATCCACGCTTCTTAGAGATCTCTTTGAAGCCCCAAAGGGTTTTCGAACTTAACATCATCAATACATTTCAAACCAAATTTGTTTTTCACTTCCCAAGCCTGTTCTTCTTCAAGACAGAGTCAGTATCATCCCTCCTTTGCTCCCACCATCCATCAGTCACCCAGTCTTTTATTCCACCTGTCTTCTTCTTGACTCCTCTATCTCTTTCCCAGTAACCCAGGATTGCTCATTCTGTGGCCCGTGCCTAATAATGAGAGCAAACATAATAATTTCTAGCAAGTGTTGAGCATTTAGGATGCGTCAGACATGGTGTTAAGCACTTTACATGTGGGACCCTGTTTAATCCTTACTCTGCCCTTCTGACAGGTACTAACCCCAGTGAAACATGTGAAAACTGTACTCACAGGGGCAGAGCTTGTATGTGGCAGACTGAGTTTAAATAGAGTTGGAAGCCAGTGCTCTGACCCACCTTTTCCAGCTTGGCAAATTGAGCATTTCAAAGCTTAGTTTATTCTTATTGAAGTCTTTCCAGTCTCTCCTGTCCTTTTTTCTCCCAGTGCTCTCAGCATTTTCTACCCACATTGACTACAGTACATATTATTATATATGCATTGGCCCATTTATTAGTTCTTCCAACAAATATAATTTGAGAGTGCAGTCTATCAGACACAGGGCTTGACACAGCTTCTCAGCAGTCAGCAAGCCTGGACTTGGCCTCCTAGAGACCAGTGGGAGAGAGTTTAAGCAAATAACCACATGATAACACCATAAAACCCCAGATGATAGTTGCTATGGAGAAAAACTTCAGGTGCTGGGGACATGTCTGTCACCAGGCATCACATGAGCGTCATTAAAGCACAACTGCAGCATTTTCATTTTCCCATCGCTAATGTGTTCACTGTATTGATATGCAGTTGCATTAATACATTCTAGGAACTGTTTCAGTTAGAGATTAGATTTTTTTAATTGGATTTGAAATTAACATTGAAGAAATGGAGTGGTAAAATATTTTGGCCTCATGACAAGAGTTGCAGGAACAAGAAGACAAATATTATGAATGAGAAAGATTGGATTTGCACAAAGGCAAGGTTGTCTCAATGTAAATCTCTCCGTTCAGGAGTATACTTATTCTATTTGATATAGTAGTAGTTTAATGGAATTCTGGACATAATGAAAAGCTCTGAGTGCTCAAACTTCTGTCAGAAGGGAGATGTTGAGTGAGGGCTTGGAAGGATGTACTGGCACCTAGGAGTTCTTCTTCCTGCTTGTTGATATATTTTGTTTACCTTGCAAAATACTAAAAAAATTAACAAGTGGTATTTACAAACCTATTTAAATGAAATCCCCACATATGGTATTTTAGATTTCAAATTTCATGTGAGATGTATCCAAAGGTATTTCCTGCTATAAAGTAGCTGTGATATTTCCAAGCAATTTTAACCTTCTATTTAAGTGCTTCTGAATTGACAGAAATCATAATAAATGTTCAAGGAGTGACATCTTGGATCACAACATTATAATTCAATGACACAGAAAGAGTAATATTGAAATATACATTACAAGGGTTTCACCAATTGATACAAAATCCATTGTAGGCTGTAAACAATATTATAAAGAGATTTTAAATTGCTCAGACATGTAAGACATTAGTAGTAATCTTTTTTTTTTGTTTCTGTTGTGTTATGACTCAGTTCACTACATTCAAGTACTTGAATTCAATACTCTTAAAGTTATGATGAACTACACCATTTGGAAGTGGATCTGTTATTGGGGAAACAGAATTTTTAAAAACAGAGCAAACCTAAAAAATAGCCATTGATTTACCACAAAGAACAAAGATAATAGTCTCAGTGTAGGGTGCTATACTATAATCATGAAAGTCACAGTTGGTTTGCTGAAGCATCTTTGTCCAAGCTCTCCTTATTCATAATATCCAGACAGGTATGGGCACGTAAATCAAGTAGTTAATGTTAACATAAGAACTTACAGTTTAATGATGAAAAATGCTATATAAACGTTATATTAAATAGTAAAAATCTTTGCTTCAGGAATTGTGTGAATTATCCCTAGAACTTTGTACTGTATAAAATGGGGGGATTATCTTTTCTGTTAGAGATCTTCTCTTCTACAAGAGTAAAGATGAGTAATAACAGTAAGCATCCCCAAATTTTGTGGTAGCTATATTTTTCTTGAAAGTTGTTTAATAGTTTTACTTTATATTTATTGAGATTTTCATCCCTTACCCATTACCAAGGATTTCCACTGTTTATGATCAACAGTGTTTATTTTGTGTTGAATTTCTCCTGTCCCTAAAGCAAATATCCTTCTCCTTTGCTCATCAGAAATAAAAAACTGAGCTTACTAGGTTTGAGGTCTTGATCCATTTGCCCCCTACGTCTCTTCTTACTTACAACCCAACTGATGGACATTGGAGGAAGCCCCACATTGGGAAATGTTATCAGGATGCACTTGGTTCACTCAAAATTATACAAATATAGGATCTTATATTTTTCAATTTTTACATATTTCCCTCTCAATACATGTGCATTCGGATAAATAATGCTCATCACCAAATAATTTGGTGACTTGGGATGAAATGGGATTTATAAAATTTTACTATAGCTATAATTGCACCTTAAATTACACCTCTAACCCATTTCATAAGAACAATATATTTTTGAATGTTTTCCATTTTGACTCAATTATGCATACATGTTTTAATTACCAAAATTCCAAAATAGTACAGTCTGAGTTTATATATATATTTTATAAATATGTATTAATTGTATCAATACATATATTTTATAAACAAATAAGTTATATAAAAATGTATTTATATATATATGATTCCAAACATAATTTAGAAAAAATAAAATACGCTGTTATGAGATAAGAAGTAATTTCTTCTAAAACTAAAACTAGTAATTTCTGATCACATCAACAACATAAAATTGGAATAAAAATAACTAAACCTAAGAAATATACAGAGTCAAATAAAAGTCTGCTCTTGCTATTAAGTCAGTATTCAAAATCACTGTGAGTGTATTATTTTAGTTATACAGTTTTGCAACCTCAAAAATGTACTTTTTGGAGAAGGAAAAAAAAAGGGGGCGGGGGGTTTCCTGCTAGTTACGAGCCTAGCCTTCACAAAAATAGTAAATAAAAGAATTAACTGTGAGAGCCAAGCGATTTTCAAAGCCCAGTTGCTCATTAAGAGGCTTTGAGTAACCCACTGTAGCTCATCACTGCAACCCACAGAGGGAAGTCCTTGCTAAACCACAGTCCCTCACAGTTACAGAATGAATACCATAGCCACGGCTGCTTCCAAGACCAGAACGTGGGCAAAGCCTTACCTTATTATTATATTACTATATTATATTATATTTTGCTGTAATGACAAGGGTGAGAAACTACTGCCACTGGTCTCAGCATCTTCCCGCGTCATTTACCGCACAGGTTCCCAGCTGCACTGCACGCTAGCAACACCCGGGGAGGCTCAGAACTGTGCTGGAGTGTTGTTGAGGGGCGGCCCGGGGCACTGGCAGTCTAAAAGACGCCTAGGTGATGGGGATGGACAGCCGACGCTGTGAATCAGGGAGTAGCTCCCACACCTCACGGCCCGGACTTCAGTCTTGCCCTCCAGTGACATCCTCTACTAATGCTGCCAGAATGATCTCTCCGTAATGCCTACAGAATTAAATTCAAACTTCAGAACACAGTGTAAGACTCTACAGGATCTACTTTTAAATACCGGCCCGGCTGCCTCTCCCTGGCTCCCTCCCCACCAGCCCCAGCAAGCGTTTGTTTCCAGCGTGCCTGCCCCAGCCTCGGGGCCTGCGCATGGACTCATTCCTTCAGTCCTTGCTCGGGCGTGTCCTCCAATGTTTACCTCTTTATCTGCCTGGAGAACTGCGTCTTCTCCAAGAAGTCTGTCCTCACATCCTAGCCTCTTCTCCTCCATCCATGTTCTCAAAGCACAAGTGTATTGGGGTTCTCGTTTTTGTTTGTTTTGTTTTTTTGACTAATCATATTGAACTGTCATTTTAGAACATATGTCTCTCTCACCTTCATTAGACATTTTTGGAGCAAGGACGATGTCACAGTTGCTTCTGTATCCCCCAAATTTAGCATACGGTCTAGCTTATACTGGCATTTTGGACCTGCTAAATACATGAATGAATAGCATTTTATACTATTTTCATTTATTATAGACAGAGCCAGAGGAGATTCATTTTGGGCCCACCAAAAAGACAAGCTTACACTAAAAAAAAAAAAAAAAAAAAAAAAAAAGATTAGTATTTACTTAATATTTAGTAATAGCAGGGACAATTACTTTAAAAGATTAGTCATCCAATTAGGCTACTAAATGAATTTTAAACATGGTTAAAGTCAAAGAAAAACTTTAGTTAAATCCTCAATCGTGCTTTCTTATCATCAGCCTCCCCAAACCACGTTATTTTCAGAATCACAGCCAATATATACCCACCTTAGACTTCGGTAAGGGAAGGAAGCCCACTTAATGCCCACCACAAGTTGGCCTAATTTGGCATCATGTGACATCTAACCCACAACTCTGGTGAACATGCTTACTTTGTATTTGCTTTCTGATCTGGAAGGGGTGGGGATATGTCCTTTTTTCTTGAAGGTTGTAAAGTGCTTGCACTGAGGACATGGCTTGGTGCTGGAATCAATACGGCCAAGTTCCAAGAAGTACTTATATTTGATGGAATCTTCATGGGTTAAGTTAAAGACAATCGTTCTTTCTTCCAGGAATTCAAAACATTCTGTGATAGGGCATTTGATTTCTACTTGGCCAAGTTGTACCTGTGAGAAAGAGCACATGGGAGACAAAAAAAAAAGACACTGGTTAATCTCTTCTTCTTTTCTCATATATTATCACTTATTTCATCATTACAGTAAAGGATTATCCGTCATTTTTCCAGATTTCTAACATAGTAAATGGTAATCACTTTGGTACCTACATTAGGCTGTACCAAAATAATTAATCACTATATAAATTTTCCAAAATGATTTACAGCATATTTAAGCATTCTCTATCATCATATTTGTGAACTTAAATGGACCTAAGCCACAGGCTCAGCAAAGAAGCAAATTATCATCCCATCCTTCTGGAAACCTCAGGGTAAGAGGGCATTCAGACAATGTGCCAGCTCGAGGATGAAAAGGTGGTTCAGATTTTTCAACCTTACTACGGAGTATGTCAGCACTAAACTTAGGGCAACTGTACTTTAAAAGAAATAAAAAGGATTTTGAAAAAAAAAAAATATATATACATATAGATATATATCACCTAGTAGTTTAATATACTGCAATAATAACCTCATCTTCCCTGACTCTTCCATGTAATAGTTTTTATGTCATCAGAATCACAGGAACAAGTAAGAAAATTACACAAATCACATTGGTTTAAAAAAAAAAAAAATCCATATGATGGGATGCCTGAGTGGCTCAGTCAGTTAAGTGTCCGCCTTTGGCTCAGGTCATGATCCCAGGGTCCTGGGATGGAGTCCCGCTTCAGGCTCCTTGCTCAGCGGGGAGCCTGCTTCTCCCTCTGCCTGCCGCTCCCCCTGCTTGTGCTCTCTCTCTCTCTCTCATCTCTGGCAAATAAATAAATAAAATCTTAAAAAAATCCATATGAGATTTGGCTACAACTGAGGTTATTTACAAAATGAATTTCTCCCCAGGGCCACAGAGTTAAGTTAGGAGAGAGGAGAAGGATGTACTAGAATGCTACATTTAGCATTTGGTATAGGATTCTAGATAAGGTTAGCATTAAAGATTACAGCAAAAGATTAAAGCACAAAGTGTGGACAGAACTAAATTTTAAAAGATGAAGAAAATAAACTATTTAAAATTAAGGAGTTCCATAAATGTCTTCCATAAGTAGTGAACAAGAAGTGTTTATTGTATTTATATATCATGGCATCATAATCTCTTTTTGCATATAGCAAAGGGAGACAGTGAGAGTTCCAAATGGCAAACAATGCTAAACTGTTTCTTTTTCACTTGGGTGAAGCTGACATTCTGAGAAGGCAAAACACACTGACCTTAATGAGAAAAAGCCCTCCCTGAAAACTGAGGGAGGAATGGGGAAAAGCTATGCTGTCTGGGAAAAGAAAAACATCACCACAAAGAGCAATTAAAAAAAAAACAACTGACATCATAGTAACTTTTCTTTTAACTTTGCTGTTTATCTGGCACAGACTTGAGGATAGGTAGTTAAGAAGCCACAGGCTAAAGGATACATGGGATGATACACTTAATACGAATAAAGGACCTGAGCCAGACTGATAATGAAATGAAGGAGTCTGGCTTTAGATAAATCTCCTTCTTAGGATCAACCTGCTGAAAGTGTCAATTGCTACATAATTTTATACGACTATTGTACAAAACACAGTCTAGAGAGGTTTTTCAAATATCAGCCCAAAACAATTTTTCTACTTTTTATGTTGTTAGAGTTATGAAATGTTATTATAAACCCAATTAAACTTTATAATGCATTGTTTTCAGTTATAGCTCAGTTTAAATCTTCAGATTTTAAACAGACAAAAAACCATGTGTGACATTATTAGAAACTGGGTTAATGAAGCAAATAAAACTTTTTAAAAATTAATAAATGTTCCCTTTTTTAATATTCTGTCAACATTTATCAAGCCTGCTTCTGAGCCAGGTATTGGGTTACGCACCGAAGCTTTGCAGTGCCCATCAGAAAAGAGGTGATCATGATACAGACTGTGAGTATGCCTCACGGACAAGAACAGGGTGTCAGGAGAGGATATGGGGGAGGCTGAGTAACCTCACACTTTGGAGGTTCAGACGAGGCTTCTAGGAAGAAGTGAGGTTTCAAGTGAGATCTTAAGATTAGTAGGACTTTGCCAAACAAGGGTGAAGGTGTTTCAAGCAGACAGAAGATACACCATGGACGAAGACCTGGAAGTAAGAGAATATGGCAGACTAGAGCAGGGGTACTCATATTTTGCCCACCTCCTAACTGGATCAAATGTATACCGCCCTAACGTACATGCATCCTAACCTAAAGATGATAGCCTCAGAGGGCCTGAAAGATGATCAGTAAGACTGGACCACAAAGTCAGAGTATAGAAAGATAAGGGCGTACAGATGAACTGGGATCAGAGCGTGAGGGCAGAGCATGAAGCCATCCTAAAAGTTTGGATGTTTTCATAAGAAAATAAAAAAAAAACCTCCAGTTTTCAGCAAGCGAAAAACAATTTGTTTTCATTCCACATAGAAGGAGCTCCCTTGGGCCATTTCAAGTGACTCTTGTTTATTGGGGATCAGCATACTTTAGGGGATAGGAGCCAAATTTTTTGCTACCAGGTCAATGTTTTAATCTGGCCTCCCTCCCCTATAAATTTATTTTAACCATACAGTGATAACAATGGAAGCAGTAAGTTCACAGCCAACCAGGGATAGTCAGGTCTTATAGAAATGGAATGTAGTTTAGGGACCAGAGCAATTCAAGGCAGCTCAAGGGAGTAGATTCTCTTGTTACTCCTTCAGCAGTGAGTGCTCATTACCACACCACATTGGGTATTACCTACCATCTAACATCCGACCAGAGGACCTTGTCTTCAGTGTTTTTCATATCTGTCTGCATACCTATCCATTTCCTTAGAACACACAATTTCTTCATGCTCTCAAACTCTCTGCATTTTGCCTATTCTATACCTTCTCTTCTTTCTGAAAGCTCCAAAATCCTTACCCTGAACTGAACAAAATGATCTCTATTTTATTAAGCAGATAGAAGCAGACAGAAGAAGCAATAGGATCATAGCTTCTCGTCTTCCCACTACCAAATGTCTCTGAATCTATGTCTGTCCCCATCTTTTCTATCCTCTTTCCTTTTCAAGCATAGGGCCTGAATCTCCAGGACAAGTGCTTGAGTCTCCTAAAGGGTTTGCTGAGAATTCAAGTTTTATGGCCCACCCAGGACCTACAAAATTTGAATCATTGCTGGTAAGCTAGTAATTGACAATTTGGAAAAATTCCTCATACAGTTCTTTGAATTACTCATAGTTCTTCATACTAAACAATATCTCCTTTTTCATAATAAAATGCTACTCATGACCTATGCAATCTCTGGGCCTCTACATAGCTTTCTCAGAATAATTTCCTCAAAAAAATCACTACCAAATAAGTAATCATGATTAAGCAAAGTTCATTCATTTATTTATTCAACAAGATATGTATTTCATCAGTTCAAGGACACATTTTTTCAGCATTTTTAAAAAATTTTATCTTATTATGTTATGTTAATCATCATACATTACATCACTAGTTTTTGATGTAGTGTTCCATGATTCATTGTTTGTGTATAACACCCAGTGCTCCATTCAATACATGCCCTTTTTAATACCCATCGCCAGGCTAACCGATCCCCCCACCCCCCTCCCCTCTAGAACCCTCAGTTTGAGCATTTTAATATCTCAAAAGTCAGGATTGTCTTATCATCAATAGTCTTTAGCATTGTCCCATAGTTTAATTTGCAGTTTTTACTTTCTTGGTGGCACATAATATAATACTGCATCCTACAATTGTTCATGTCTTAGATTTCAATGAAATGTGGTTTTTACAAGTTAAGCACCATGGTGGACTCTGGAGAAATGAGGGGAGAGAGACACAGAGCTTCTTTGCAGGAAATGTATAATAAGTAAATAAGCCAGGCAGATTATAGTCAGTGCTTGCACATCAGGGAAGGGATCTCTAAGGGAGAACTTGAATGGGGAACTAAAGTGCCCATCATGTAGAGAAACTGGGGAAGAGACTACAGGCAACAGAAGCAAGGACATGGCCCCAGGGCAGAAGGTGTCTGATGGGCTTGTGTTCACAGAACAGAACTGTGTGACTGAGACACATACCAAATGAGCCAGAGCACACAGACCTTGTTGGCTATGATAGGAAGTTATGGATTGTATTCTAAATTCAGTGCAAATCATCGACTAGTTTTATGAGGCGGAGTGACATACTTTGATTGACATTAAAAACATCACTCAGGCTCTTCCTGGAGAATGGACTGCAGAAGGACAAAAGTGGAGACTGGGAGAATAATAGGACTCTGGATTGTATTTTTCTTCTCACCAGTGGCCTCTGACCATTTCAGCCCTCTAGACGGTCGATGGTGGATGATGGAACTAGGTGACAGGAGTAGCCAGATATGGGGCACATTCTGGAAGTGGAGCCAATGGGGTTTGGTGATGAACCAGATATTGAAAATGAAGTAAAGGAAGGAAGCAAAGATAACTAGGATTTTGGCTTGAATAATCCGATGCTGAGGGATGCTATTCACTGAGAAGTGTCTAATAAAATACAGTTTTCATGGATATGTGATATTTGCTGGAAAGGATTCACTGCAAATTTATTATAGCAACAAGAATAAAGTTCATTAATTCATCCAAAAAAAACATATATTTAACTCTTAAGATATTACAAGTAAAAGACATAGGTCCAGGATATAAAGTAGCTTAAGCTATGAATCTTGCTCTTGTGGAACTTGAGAATACAGCAATCAAAGTTGTGTTGATAGCCTCTTCTAGCAACTGATGATTTGATGATACTAATTCACTTAATACTTTACCCACTGTTTTAAACATTTTTTATTAGGGTAATCATGAACATATGCAAAAGTAAACAGATTGATATTATGAATCCTTAAGTACCCATTCTCCAGCATCAACACTTATCAACTCTTGACCAATCTTGTTTCTTCTGTGCATTGAACCATATGGTCCTCCCATACTATTTTGAAGCAAATAGCAAACATCATGTCATTTCATTCATGAATATTTCAGTATGGATCCAAAGAAAATTAGTCCTTTAAAATACATGACCATGATATCAAATATCTCCTCAAATGACAATGATTCTTTAATATCAATTTAATAGTTCAAATAACGTGTCATCTAATTTCTGTTTCAAGGATTTTATGTACTTAATATACTTAAAACAAAGATATTTTATTTTTTAAAAAAGACTTTATTTATTTGAGAGCAAGAGCAAGAGTGAGAGCGAGAGAGAGAGAGAGAGAGAGAGTAGGGGAGGAGCAGAGGGGGAGGGAGAGGAAGGGGGAAAGAACCTCAAGCAGATCTTCTTTGAGCATGGAGTCCAATGTGGGGCTCGATCTCAAGACCCTGAGCTGGAATCAAGAGTCAGGTGCTTAATTAACTGCACCACCCAGGTGCCCCCAAACAAAGATATTTTAAATTTGTATTGTGTTCAGTGCTAATACCAGTATTTGTATCACTGAAAAATATATTCTCCAATTCTTCTGGACAAAAACAGGTCCATTCTTGTAAGACAAAATTACTTAACATTAAGACAATCTCCAGGTGTCTCCAAGAGACACTACTATTCACTTAACATTAAAGCTAAAAGGCTAATTTGCCACTTGGGACAACTCAAAAGTAATTTAGTGACACAGGTGAGGGGGAGCCTCTGGAAAAGTGTCAGAATAATTAAATCATCCAGAGAAGGACAGAGAATGTTTAAAACTTGGACTTCAAAGCTCGATTTATCAAAGGTATGCCTAATGACTTTGATCTTGGTTTTAAGTGTTGGTCATAATAGTTTACAGGGTGCCTCCAACTTTTGTTCACTTGATATTAATTTCCTCTTTCCTTAAAAATGGAACATGTTAATATGACAGAGGAGAAGAGACTACCACAACAAAAGCAGTAACAATCATGAAATGAACACAGCTCCTCCTACATGCCAAACACTATTCTTTTACTCTTTTTTTTTTTAAGATTTTACTTTTTTAAGTAGTCTCTACACTCAACATGGAACTCGAACTTACAACCCTGAGATCAAGAGTCACATGCTCTACCTACTGAGCCAGCCAGGTGCCCCGCCAAGCACTGTTCTAAACATTTTCTGTGCATTAATTACTTTGTGGAGCACCATAGAAGCAGATTCATTTTCAGGTTCATGGATTTCCCCATGACTTTATCATCAGTGACTATAGGAAAGTGGCTGCTTTACTGATAAATATGCTTTTCTGTTTACTCAACAGCAACTACAGAGCATTGTGCTAGATGTCTTTGAATTTTTAAAAAAAAACTAATGAAAAACATCAAGCCAAATATCCCAGAAGTTCTCTCAACCCCAAGCAAGATAAATACAAAGAAAAACACACTTAGACACACCAAGTAAAAGTGCCAAACATAAAAAAGTATCTTAAGAACAACAAAGGAGAGGGGCGCCTGGGTAGCTCAGTCGGTTAAGCGTCTGCTTTCAGCTCAGGTCATGATCCCAGAGTTTTGGAATTGAGCCCCGCATCAGGCTCCCTGCTCAGTGGGGAGTCTGCTTCTCTCTGCCCTCCTGCCCTTCTCCTACTGCCGTCTCCCCACTCGTGCTCTATCTCTCTCTCAAATAAATAAATAAAATCTTAAAAAATAAGCAACAGAGAAAGATACTCCCACACAGAAAACTTCAGTCCCAAGTGCCTTGCTGGTAAATTCTGGGGAGAATTTAAGGGTGAAATAATACCAGTATCACACAACTACTCTTAGAGAACAGGGAAATAGGTATGGGGGGAGGGGTCACTGCTTAAGTTGTTTTATTAGGTCAGCATAATCCTGATACCAAAACCTGATAAAGACATTGCAAGAAAGGAAAATTACTGACCAATCTCTTCATAAACATAGATGCAAAAATCCTAAACAAAATATTAGTAAACCAAACTGAACAATACAAGAAAAAGGTAATATATCCTGATCAAAGAAGGTTTATTGTAAGAATACAAGTTTGGTTTAACATTCAAAAATCAATTGGGATAACTCACATTAATAAGGGAGAAAAATCATATGATTATCTCTATAGAAAGAGGAAAAGTTGACAAATACAACATTCATTCATGGTAAAAATCTTAGCAAACTAGGAAGAGATGAAAATTCTTCATTAAAATGATAAAGAGTGTTTATTAAAAACCCTACAATAAACATCACACTCAATGGTGAAATACTGAAAACTTTTCTTCTTGAGATTGGAAATGGGTCAATTATGCACTGCCACTGTTATTCAGCATTGACTAGAGCTCATAACCAATGCAAGAAGAGAAGAGAAATGATAATAAAGCAATCATAAATGAAGATATTAAATCCTCCATTTCTTGCAGATTGCATAATTGCATATGCAGAAAACCCAAAATAATCTACAGTTAAACTATTAGGATTAACAAGTGAACTTAGCAAATTTGCTGAATAGGTCAACTACACAAAAAACAAATGTACTGGGGCGCCTGGGTGGCTCAGTTGGTTAAGCGACTGCCTTCGGCTCAGGTCATGATCCTGGAGTCCCTGGATCGAGTCCCGCATCGGGCTCCCTGCTCGGCAGGGAGTCTGCTTCTCCCTCTGACCCTCCCCCCTCTCATGTACTCGCTCTCTCTCATTCTCTCTGTCTCAAATAAATAAATAAAATCTTTAAAAAAAAAAAAAAAAACCAAAAACAAAAAACAAATGTACTTCTGTAACTGGTAACAAGTGATGTGAAAATAATATTTAAGAAATATCATTTACAGCAGTATAAAAAACATGAAGTATTAATAAATCCAACAAAAGATGAATAATACTACCCCACAGATATATTTGAAATATTTTTGAGAAAATAAAAAGAAGCAAATGAATGGAGGGATATATCAGGGTCTTGAATTAGAAGTTTAAATATGGTAGAAATGTAAATTCAGTCATTTTTATCTATAAAATTTCCTGCAGTTTTCTTTCTTCTTTTTTTTGAGAACAAAGTGAGTTCAAAATTACAAGCTGACTGTAAAATACTTATGGATGGTCATGATATTCCTTTTTTTTTTTTTTTTAAGATTTTACTTATTTATTTGAGAGAGAGAGAGTGAGAGAGTGTGAGCAAGGGGAGGGGCAGAAGGAGAAGCAGACTCCCTGCTGAGCAGGGAGCCCTATGCGATGTGGGCTCCATCCCAGTGTCCTGGGATCATGACCAGAGCCTAAGGCAGGCGCTTAACTGACTGAACTACCCAGGTGCCCAGGTCATGATACTCCTGATCAAGAAAAACAAAGTAGTAGAACTTGTTTTACCAGGTATAAGATGAATCATAAAGCTACAGAAATTGCAACAGTATGACACCAGCACCAAGATAGGTAAGGATGGATAATGATAAATAGAACACAAAAGAGTATTGAACAGAACGACTTGCATATGGATAGGCATTGACATCACAGAGCAGTGTGGAGGATAATTTCTTTCAATAAATTGTTCTGGGTCACTGTATTTTCCTTTAAAAAATAGTCTTGACTTCTACCTCAAACCAAGTGGACTGTAGCTATAATTATAAAAGATTAAACAATAAAACTTCTAAAGATGGTCAAGAAAAATATCTTCATTATCTCAGGGAAGGGAAACATTTCTTACTTGTGACACAAAAAATATCCCCCCAAAATTGATAAATTGGATTAAATCAAATTTAAACCTCTGTTCACCGACAGATACTGTGGAGGGAGTGAGACTGTAAATTAGAATGGGAGAAGATATTTACAATATGTAAAGACAAGGTTTTGTTCATCCAGAGTATATAAAGAACCTCTCCAAGTCAATAAGAAAAAGGAAGACAACCAACTGAACAGAAAAATAGTCAAGGCACTTCACAAAAGAGGATGTTCAATGACCAACAAACATGAAAGTGTGTTCAACTTCATGAGTTATCAGGGGAATGAACATTAACACCACAATGACATGTAATTTTAAAGGAATTAATTGAGTTCTTATAGCACTTACAGAGTCAGCAAAATAATGTTTAAATAGTTAGAATAGGGACGCTTGGGTGGCTCAGTCAGTTAAGTGTCTGCTTTCATTCAGCTCAGGTCATGATCCTGGGTCCTGGGATCGAGCCCCACATTGGGCCCCTTGCTCAGTGAGGAGCCTGCTTCTCCCTCTGCCTGCCGCTCCCCCTGCTTGTGCTCTCTCTGTCTCTGACAAATAAATAAAATCTTAAAAAGAAAACACAGAGATTTAAAAAAATGGTTAAAATAATAACTATATAATTAATGCAGTATTAATTTTCTATTCAATAATGCAACCCTGTTTTTCTATACACCATCACCTGTTTATGTTAAACCTCTTTCCTCTCTTTTCTCACCCAAATTTTCATGCTCCCTTTTTCATTTAAGAAAAATTTTTAAATTTTAATTCAGCTTTTTGAATAAGGTTAGAAATTCTCATCATTCAAAAACCAAAAAGTATAAAGTAGATAAAAATAAGCAAGTCTCTCCCTTATAACCATACTCATTTTCTGTCCATCCCACCAAATGGTTGCTGTTTCCTTCAAGAAATGTTTTAGCACATATAAGAAATGCAAATATATGTATTTTGTCCCTTTTTTACCCAAATGTTAGCAAATAATAATCACTTTGTTTTCTGCACTTGACAATATATTGTGGAGATATTTTCGTATTACATAGGAAGGGCTTCCTTGTTTTTTGTTTGTTTTTAATAACTGTCTAGATTTCCACTGTACTAGAAATACCACCAGCCTTATTTCCCATACTGTTGAACATTTAGATTGTTTTTTAGGATATATTTTGCTATGGCAAATAATGCCACAATGAATACCCTTATATGTAAATTATTCACATGTAGGCAAGTATATCAGTAAGATAAATTCCCTAGATTCTTTAAGAAGTTAACTTCCAAATTTTAATCAGTCTATAAAGAATATTAGTATGAAGGGATTTTTCAAAACAAAGTACTGATGAACTATTTAGACTGATGACTATTTAGACTGAAAGAAAAATGTATATGTAATATGTGCTCAGATAAACAGAATGAGTACATATTCATTTAACTATGATAAAATTTGCTTTTTGAAAGGCAGAAATTTTAGAACAGACTAGATATTTGGTCACACATTAGAGAGGGAAATACTTCTAAAAGAAAAATTATGAGTTTTCTTTGTTTACATGTTATCCACTCTGATTTCCCCCATCATTATGTTAATCTAAATAAGCCATTCCAATTTCTTACAATCAGAATATAAAGACACTACACAGGTAATTTACAAAAAGGACCCCCAAATGGAAATCAGAGGCAAGATTCTGCTGCTGTTTATGTGGCCGAGTGTCCTTGAGTTTCAGGGGCACACACAACCAACTCTCTTGGAAATGGACTAATTCACCTTTAGGATTCCCTGCTGTCTCTAAAACGGTGTAATTATAAGGCGTGCGCTAATTTACAAAAAGACCAACAGTGCACTTAAACTTTCTAAAACTTTAGCTCTAGCTAAAAAAAATCAGTAATGTAGTAGTTAAAAGAGCAGATTCCAGACTCAGATTGGTTCTGAGTCTCACCACTAGTTCCTTACTCTCTCCCTCATCCAGCATTTGCATCCATGGAACCGTGATGGCAATATGCCAACCGAACTGAGTTTTTGAGAGGACTATATGAATTAATTTGTGTAAAATACCTGGAACAGTATCTGACGGATAGGGAAAACTCAATAAAAATTGGCTAATATCTATCTTCCTTGGTATTTAGAAAACAATATTTCACAAAATTAGTTTTAGAAATTAAAAACTCTTATGATGCTTATTTCTTATTTGAGAACATTTAAATCCTGTAATAATTCATAACTCAGTATTCTCATTCATAATTCAGTGTTCTTCCTCCAAAAGCATATATTTAAAGGAAGATAAATAAATACAAATTACATGAATATATTGTATTCCAATAAGGAGGACTGAATGCTGAGGTAAATAAGAAACACAGATATTATAGATTTACATCAAAAGTGCCCCATTTTCTTAAAAATTTAACCAAGAATGGAAATACAGACACATAGATATGGAAATATAGATATATAGTTCATAGTAATAAACAGGAAATGGCATTTTTAGTTGATCTAGTACCAGAGTAATAATTAGCAATCTTCTGGTGGGGGAGGGAAGACTAATTTTACTTTTTTACCCAGAGGTTTAATTTCAGTAAAAAGGAACAAGTGAAAATTTCAGGGACTAGAGAAAACTTCAAACTTTAAAACATTTACAGAACCTACAAGAAACCTTTTATAACTTCTATCTCTCCCTCCTCATTGGTTTCATTTTCTTGGCCTTTAAAATATGCTTAAATATCTTAAAATGCCAAAAGCAAGTAAAAGCAAAAGCCATTCCAATCAAGAAATGGGCAGAAGACATGAACAGACATTTTCCCAAAGAAGACATCCAAATGGCCAACAGACACATGACAAAGTGCTCAACATCCCTCAGCATCAGGGAAATCCAAATCAAAACCTCAATGAGATACCACCTCACACCAGTCAGAATGGCTAAAATTAACAAGTCAGGAAACGACAGATGTTGGCGGGGATGCGGAGAAAAGGGAACCCTCCTACACTGTTAGTGGGAATGCAAGCTGGCGCAGCCACTCTGGAAAACAGTGTGGACGTTCCTCAAAAAGTTGAAAATAGAGCTACGCTACGACCCAGCAATTGCACTACTGGGTATTTACCCCAAAGATACAAATGTAGTTATCCGAAGGGGTACAGGCACCCTGATGTTTATAGCAGCAATGTCCACAATAGCCAAACTACGGAAAGAGCCAAGATGTCCGTCGACAGATGACTAGATAAAGAAGATGTGGTATATATATATATACATATATATATATATATATACATATACACACACAATGGACTATTATGCAGCCATCAAAAGGAATGAAATCTTGCCATTTGCAACGACGTGGATGAAACTAGAGGGTAGTATGCTAGGCGAAATAAGTCAATCAGAGAAAGACATGTATCATATGATCTCACTGATATGAGAAATTCTTAATCTCAGAAAATAAACTGAGGGTTGCTGGAGTGGTGGGGGGTGGGAGGGATGGGGTGGCTGGGTGATAGACATTGGGGAGGGTATGTGCTATGGTGAGCACTGTGAATTGTGTAAGACTGTTGAATCACAGACCTGTGCCTCTGAAACAAATAATACAAAAGAAGATAGTAAGAAGGGAAAAATGAAGGGGGGGAAATCGGAGGGGGAGACTAACCATGAGAGACTATGGACTCTGAGAAACAAACTAAGGGTTCTAGAAGGGAGGGGGGTGGGGGGATGGGTTAGCCTGGTGATGGGTATTAAAGAGGGCACATATTGAAATGGAGCACTGGGTGTTCCAGCAAACAACGAATCATTGAACACTACATCAAAAACTAATGATGTAATGTATGGTGATTAACATAACATAATAAAATAAAAAAAAAAGAAAAGTAAGAAAAATGTAAAAAAAAAAAAGCCATTGGTGGTCTAGTTATTTTCCGGAAAACTATTTCGCCCTTCCACAAATCATAGTAAATTCTCTTAACAACTCTGAAAAGTGAGTAAGAAAGTAAAACTGCAAATATAGGTGATTTTGCGGATTTATGAGTAGGTAGAGTAGTGCCATTGACTCAAATCTTGGGCATATTTAAGTTAATGGGTTTAGGGGAAATTATTGCAAAACAGACATGTTGGCCTAGAAAAGCAATGTAGTAGTTCCCCCAATTTTTTCCCTGAACTACAAGTTATTTTTAATTTTCTCCTAGGTCTTATAGGAGGTATTTACCCATTCTTCTTGGTAAGGGGTCTTCAAACACTTGAAGATAGCTATCATGTCTCTTCAGTTGTTTCTCTCGGGGAAACGGCCCCACTTCTCTAACTGTTCCTCATATATCGTTTGAAATCTTTTCTTCTTCCTAGCTTTCTTGGTAAAAGTGTACCACCCAGAAACCAAAGCCATCATTCAGGTGTGGTCTGGCCACTGGGGAAACAGGATTATCCTCAACCACAGTAAAAACTGAAAGAAAAGAAACCAATAAAAAAACCTCCCAGGAATTAGAAGTTACCAAAATTTAGCCAAGAAGTTGAAAATTTGAATGGGCCAATTACAATAGAGGACCTAATTTAGGATATGTCTTCTAGGAAAGCGTCTATTCCCTCGGTTTCCCCTCCGCTACAACAGAATATTCTCTGTTCTCCCTCTTTCTCTCTGGTTTTCTCTTTTCTCATCTCATCTGTTCTTCTCACCTGGTCTCTTTCTCACCTTGTCTACTTTTACTTTCTTTGATCCTTAAATCGGGCTCCTAAAAGAATTAATTTTGTATTTCTTAAAATAACCAGCTCTTGGGCTTATCCTTTATATTGTTGGGATTTTTTTTTTTTTCTTTTTCTTTTCCTTCCTTTGGGTTTTTATGTTTAAGACTATCCTCTTTATGCTTTTATTTGGTTCATTTTGTTATCCCTTTCCTAGTTTCTTAAGATGATTCCTCAGTCCCTTGTTTCCTGCTTTTATTCCTTAGTAATGAATAGTTTTTACCATGTTCTAAAAATTTTGGAATGAAATGTTCTCTCCATTTTTTTTCTAGGCAGTGTATAAACTGTTTTCACTTCCTCTTCAAGTGTTGCTTAATTTCTCTGCAGCTAAAACTTTTTTGGTAATTTTTTTCTATTATTTATTTTCACCTTTGCTTAATTATGAATAAAAGTAAGTGGTCTGTAAAATCTTAATTTTAAAAATAGTAAGGTTTTGGGGTGCCTGGGTGGCTCAGATGGTTAAGCCTCTGCCTTCCACTCAGGTCATGATCCCAGGGTCCTGGGATTGAGTCCCACATTGGGCTCCGTGCTCAGCAGAGAGCCTGCTTCTCCCTCTCCCTCTGAAACTACCCCTGCTCATGCTCTCTCTCTCTCTGTATCTCTCTGTCTCAAATGAATAAATAAATAAATAAATAAATCTTTAAAAAAAATTAAGGTTTTATTTCTAGCCAATTACATAATTAAAAAAAAATGTTTCTGGGACAAACATCTTTTACTCTAATCAAGAGATGTAAGATTCTATATAGATTTCTATTAAGTCAGTTCGAATGGCTTACGTTAATTCTTCCATGGGCTCATTAATTTATTTATGTACTCAATTTGATTCTGAAAGAGGAATATTAAAGTTGCTTACTATATATTTTTTCAAATTATACTTCTCATTGATGTGTTTTTGGTTTACATATTTAACTGCAGTGTTTCTTGGTGCATACAAGCTTATGACATTATCTTTGTAAACAGTCTTCTCCCTATTTGGCGTTTTTATATTTAAATTCTAACTCTACCTCATCAGAAATTAGTACTGCCACTTCTTTCTTCTTTTTATAGGCATAAAACTTCTATGGTTTTGCTCATTTCTTCTCACTTCAACTTCTTTGTAAAACACTTTGCTCTAAATGACTCTACGGATTAGTTTCAACTCAATACCCAATTATTTATTCAGTGCCTACTATGGGCAAGGCACTCTACTACCTACTGGAGAGAATTTATAGATGAATAAACTGCTACCCTCAAGTAGCTTCCAGCTTCTCAGGGGAGATAAACATAAATGACCACTGTTCAGGCAGAGAAGCAAAAAGGAGAACTGGTTTTGACTGTGCATGAAAAAGGAGGTATTTTAGTTAAACTACGAAGAATAAAAAGGATCTCAATGAGTAGATTTGGCTATTTTATTTCTTAAATAGAAAAAATATGAAAAATATTTTAAAAGATATTTGATAATGTTAGATAAGGAAGCGTTAAAATTGTATTTACATAAGTATGTAAAAGTATATATGAGAAAACATGAAGTGAGAGAGAAGAGGAAGGAATCATTCAAAATTGATTTTTCATGCTGTGGAATTATTATTTTTTATTTAATACCCTAGTATTTTTGTTAAAATTTTGATTGTACAGAATTTTTTTTTATGCGTAAGTATTTTCTGAACTATAGTAACTGGTAGATCCAGAATTGATAGCAAAACCAGTAACCAAAATTTTGGGTTGGTCTTGAAAACAAGACAGGATCTTGAGAATTATGGTTAAATTCAAAACTGAATTAATGAACATTATTTAAGTTTATCTCTGAATATACTTGGTAGTCTTAGTTAAATCCTATACCAATACACTAATGAATTCTGGGCTTTGCCCCTAACCCTCTGTAGAATGCAGTGGAGAAGGTAGCCATTTCCTAAGTAAACTAAACCCTTTGGGTATCCCTCCCACACAGTGCTCCCGTCATTGAAGCTAATTCACAGAAAGCAATGTTCCTTTCCTGGAGCTGATGTCAAAATAGTTATGTGTGGTTTTTTTAAATCCAAAAACCTTTCTTCTTGAAAACTGTTTAACAAATAGAACAACAACATCACTCTTTACAATACTACTTGTAAACCTGAAGATAGTCCAAGTTTGACACTTCTAAAAAATACATGTTCTATATTTTTACTCACAACCATTTAATTCTTTTTCCCTACAGGTTTTGGTCTTTCGGTATTGGCAAGCATCAGTGCTTTCCTAGACGTTAAACCAAGTTCACATAGTTCTTTAACTTAAAAAGAGCAATTTCAACAGAGCCTTTTCATGCCAAAACAAAGTATCTTTGTGCACCATCCACCCAGTTCTAGGAATAGCATGTTCATTACCTGGAGTTTTAGATTCAATAAAGAAAAATATAATTCCTTCTTCCTGGCTTCTATTCATTACTTCCAAATATAAAATACTGTTTAGTGCAGAGTGACCAAATTTTCCTTTATATTTCCCAGAAACAAAGTTAAAGTATATTTGAATATGAAAAGAGAAAAGAATATATGTGTTTTCAAAAAACTGTCCTCTCTTTTGATGTTTGAAATTTAATACTTCCAAAGTATTAAAATTTAATAAAAAATGGTATCTTATTCTAGGAGTAAAGCAATCTCTTTTAAAAATATGAGTAGGGGGCGCCTGGGTGGCTCAGTCGTTAAGCGTCTGCCTTCAGCTCGGGTCGTGATCCCAGGGTCCTGGGATCGAGGCCCATGTCAGGCTCCCTGCTTGGCGGGAAGTCTGCTTCTCCCTCTCCCACTCTCCCTGCTTGTGTTCCTGTTCTCGCTATCTCTCTCTGTGTCAAATAAATAAATAAAATCTTTAAAAAAAAATATGAGTAGGATATGGGTGACTGGCTGACTCGGTTGAGCATGTGACTCTTGATCTTGGGCTTGATCTCCACGTTGGGTGGAGAGATTACTTAAAAATAAAATCTTTTAGGGGTGCCTGAGTGGCTCAGTCAGTTAAGCATCCAACTCTTTGTTTCAGCTCAGGTCATGATCTCAGGGTCATGAGACTGGGCCCCTCAATGGGCTCCACGCTGAGAAGGGTGTCTACTTGTGGTTCTCTCCCTCTCCTTCTGCTCTCCCCTCGTACTCGCTCTCTCTCTCTAAAATAAATAAATAAATAAACAAACAAACAAAATCTTTTGAAAAATATGAGTAGAATAAAGAGGTGTCTAAAAAAGACTTGCTTGGTGAACGGATATACTATAAACTCTTAGTTAAAAGCTTTGTGATTAGACTGAAAAAGGACTGGAATACTTCAATGTCTTGATTTACTACAAATACATTTTAGAAAATTCTACCCTGCTTCAACTGAGTTTTTTCATTTCTTTAGGTGACTGCAATACAACAATAAAAACCTCTTGACTTTGCTATTGGTCAACAAGGTAAACATAGTTCATGTATTAGAATTGAGATAGTTCAAATGTGAGGTTTTTGACTGAAATAACAATTCGTTTCAGAAAACTAGCTAAGATAAAGTATATAGGAAGACTGTATGATAGAGACCAACTAGAAAACTGTGAGTGATATGGAAAAAGTAGAACACATCACAATATTTTAACAGAGTAAATAATAAGTAAAACTGAAAATCAAGTTGCTTTTCTCTTATAAGCCAAATATAAGTATGAGTGTAAAGGAAGAATACCAACATAATTTAAAGGTTTTTATATAGTATTTTTGCCTGTATAGTATTTTTATAGTATTACATATACCTGAGGTCTATTGTGGGTTCAGTTCTAGACCATCATAATAAAATGAATATTGCAAAAAAGTGGGCTGAGAGAATTTTTTGGTTTCCCAGTGCATATAAAAGTTATGTTCACACTCTACTGCATGTAAGTATAAAATAACATTGTATTAATACAGTAATAGGTATATTATATACCTATTAAGTATACAATAGCATTATATCTAAAAAAACCCAATGTACACTCCTTATTTTTCAAATGTTAGTGCTAAAAGCTGCTATCAGGGTGCCTGGGTGGCTCAGTCAGTTAAGCGTCCTGTTCTCGGTTTCAGTTCAAGTCATGATCTCATGGGTCGTGGGACTGAGCCCTAAGTCAGGCTCTGTGCTCAGCAGGGAGTCTGCTTGAAGATTCTCTCCCTCTGCTCCTCCCTCCCGCTCTCTCTCTCTCTCAAATAAATACATAAATCTTTACAAATAAATAATTAAAAAACGCCAGCTATCATCTAAGCTCTCAGCGAGTCATGTTTTTGCTGGTGGAGGTCTTGCTTCGATGGTGATGGCGGCTGACTGATCAGCGTGGTGGTGATTGTGGCCGGGCTGGCTGTGGCACTTTCTTAAAATAAGACGACAATAAATGTTCCCACATTGATGGGCTCTTTCTTTCACAAATGGTTTCTCTACAGCATGCAATGCTGTTTGATCTCAACAGAATTTTCTTTTAAAATTTGAGTCAATCCTCTCAAACCCTGCTGCCGCCTTATCAACCACATTGATGTAATATTCTAAATCCTCTGTGGTCATTCCGACAGTCCGCACAGCATCTCCACCAGCAGTAGGTTCCATCCTAAGAAACCACTTTCTTTGCAATTCAATACGAAGCAGCTCTTTAACTGTTCAAGTTTGATCATGAGATTTGGCAATTCAGTCACATCTTCAGGCTCCACTTCTAATTCTAGTTCTCTTGCTGTTTCCACCACATCTGTGGTTACTTCCTCCACTGAAGTCTTGAATCCCTCAGAGTCATCCATGAGGGGTGGAATCAACTTCTTCCAAACTCCTGTTAATGTGGGTATTTTGATCTCTTCCCACGAATCACAAATGTTCTTAAAGGCATCTAGAATGGTGACTCCTTTTTAGAAGGTTCTCAATGTACCTTTCTCAGATCCATCAGAGGAATCACTATCTGTGGCAGCTATAGACTTATGAAATGTAGTTCTTAGATAATAAGACTTGAAAGTCAAAGTGACTGACTCCTTGATCCATGGGCCAAAGAATGGATGTTTTGTTAGCAGGCATGAAAACAACATGAATCTTTCTGTCCATCTCCATCAGAGCTCTTGAGTGATCAGGTGCATTGTCAATGAGCAGTAATATTTTAAAAGGAATCTTTTTTTTTTCTGAGCAATAGCTCTCAGAAGAAGGTTCAAAATACTCAGTAAACCATGTTGTAAACAGATGTGCTGTCATCCAGGCTTTGTTGTTCCATTTATAGAACATAGGCAAATAGATTAAGCGTCATTCTTAAGGGCCACAGGTTTTCTGGAATGGTAAATGAGAATTGGCTTCAACCAAAAGTCACCAGGTGCATTAGCCCCTAACACAAGAGTCCACCTGTCCTTTTAAGCTTTGAAGCTAGGCACTGACTTCTCTCCTATAGCTATGAAAGTCTTAGACGGCATTTTCTTCCAATATAAAGCTGTTTCATTCACACTGGAAATCTGTTGTTTAGTGTAGCCACCTTCATTCATTACCTTAGCCAGATTTGGATAACTGGCTGCAGCTTCTACATCAGCATTTGCTGCCTTGTCTTACACTTTTATGTTATGGAGATGGCTTCTTTCTTTAAACCTCATGAACCAACCTCAGCTAGCTTCAAACTTTTCTTCCGTAGCTTCACTTCTCTCAGCCTTCATGGAATTGAAGGGAGTTTGAGCCTTGCTCTGGACTAGGTTTTGGCTTAAAGGAATGATGTAGCTGATTTGATCTATCCAGACCACTTTCTGCTCTATAGTAAAGGTTTAAATTGTAAGCTTTCTAGAAACTTCTGGTATTGTCACAGTGAACCTGATGATGACGATGATGATGACAATGATGATGACGATGATGATGACGATGATAGCAGTCACTAACATTTATTGAATGTGTAATAGTCAGGTACTGTACTAAGCACTTTCTATCAATCACCTCATTTTTTCCTGATAAAGATCCTACCAGGTCCCAAAGCATAGAAGAGTAAGTCATTTGCCCAAGGTCACACAGAAAGAAAATACTGAAGCTTTAATTCAAACCTTGTCACTACCAGCGTCTGGACACATCGTCACAATGCCCCTGCAGATGCCTATCTAGACTTGGCAAAATCAGCTACTTGAGTAATAATGCCATGTTGCTAGTGGCCACTGAGAATTCTTAAATGCTTCATCAAAAAGCAGTAAATGTCTTTCTAAACATCATACTTTCATGAGCAGAAGCAGTCTAACCTTGACCTGCCTCCTCCAGGTGCAATGCTGTAAACAAGCAGATGGTCTCCAAGCCCATCTGTGTTGTCATCATTGTGCAGCAGCCCCTCTCTGGGTGGCTCTGGGTTACCCCTTCCTCACCTATGAACCATTTCTAATTTTCACTCCTCAAGGTCTCACCCTCAACCTTCCCTTTCAGCTGGCGGATACATACGCAATCAGTAACCTCACCTCCCAATTGACAGGGTAAAAGCTGATGTGGTCAGATGAGAACCCTTCAACTTTTTGTTCCCCACACATTGGGGGTGCATTCTCTTCCATTCTTCGTTCCTCTTTGGTAGAAAGCAGAACCTTTCAACCTTCTCAAGAGGAATGTTTCTACCTGCTTTGTCAGGGACCTCAACTCTTTCTGGTAACTTCAGCAATCAAGCATATAAACATGCTCGTCTCTCTCATCATAAAAGCAAAACAAAATAAAAACTCTTTAGCACCCCATGTCCCTTAGTCTCCTTCCATTTTCAGCCAAGCTAATTGAAAGAATATTTAATGTTCTTTTCTCTATGTCCACATTAAAAAACCCACGACTATCTGTCTCACAGCTCTACTTGAAGTCTCTCTCTACAAAATTACCAATGACCTTCTCGTTAATAAATGCCTTTGTGAATCCTTATCTTACTCGCCTCCTCTGCATTATTGACACTGTTGACCTCTGCTTCCTTCCTGACCCCTAGTGTATCACACTCTCTTGTTTCCTGATACCTTCTTCTTTCCCCTTTGTGGATTCTTCCCATGTCTATCCATTAAAGTTTCTCGAGTCTCAAGGTTTTGTTTATAACAGACTGTTCTCATTGATCTCAGTGTTATTCCTCCACCACCATGGTTTCAACTCTACACACATGCTGAGGCTTGCCCATGTAAACCTCTAGCCCAGATCTCTCTACTGAGCTTCTGATATCTACATGCAAATCCCATGTCTCCAGTCACATACCTCAAACTCAGTCTAAAAGAAATCATCATCTCCTCATCTTTCCCTGACAGCCCACTTTACTTCATGTTCCTTATCACAGTGAATGGCACAGTAACCAGAAAACAGAATATTTCTTCCTGACTTTTCTTCTGCATCATCTCTACCTCACGCAATCAATCAACAAAATTCTACTTTATTCACACTCAGAGAACCATTTACCTCTCCTGATTTCCACTGCCACTAAGTCCAGGCTTGGGAGTACTCTTTCTAAAACACAAATCTGATCATGATAATCTACTAGTTAAACTACTTCCATAATACCCTTGTGCTCAGGATAAAATGAAAACTCCCTAGTATGTGAAATAAAGCCCCAATTCATGTTTGACTACTTTTCTGGACTCCCGATTGCCATTCCCTGACATTGCAGACTATACCCCAGTCACACTCTATTTGCCTCTGGAACATGCTGTTCCTTCTATCTGGGACATTCTTCACATGCGCTTTTCCTGCTGAAACACTGCAGGTCTTAGCTTTGGTGTCAAACCCTTTTGGAAAACTTTCCTAATCTTCCAAAACTGCATCATGTGATTCTTAATCACCTGTAGCTAGCCTGTGCTAGCAGTCATTTTATTTATCCCATTCCAGAGCAATTGTTTGCTTTTCCCATTATTCTATAAACTCTTCGAAGGCAGGAATTGCACCTTATTTATTCGTACATCTCAAATACCTCCCCTACCGCCTGGCACAGAGTACGTGCTTAATAAATATTTGTTGACATTCAAAAAGAGGTGAATATAGCTAGTGTTGGTTTTCTAGGTAATGATCAGGTGATGAGTCTCCAGCCACAGAAGTCTAAGGGTCAAGC
The DNA here is from genome assembly GCF_004348235.1 of Phoca vitulina. Taxonomy (NCBI): domain Eukaryota; kingdom Metazoa; phylum Chordata; class Mammalia; order Carnivora; family Phocidae; genus Phoca; species Phoca vitulina. The sequence continues at coordinate 37,930,332 of NW_022589712.1, forward strand.
AGGAAGCAGAAATATAGATGAATATGGGGAACCTGGGGCCGTTAGTCCAAGTATAACATCTATTATAGGGGAGGAATGTGATTTTGTTTTGTCTAGTGTATAAAGTGGCCTTGTAGGTAGAATAATTGATGTCCTGTTCTGGACTATTTTAAGGGGTTCTGGGAGTGGGAAAGGAGTGACAGCCTAATTGGCTTTTATCAGTAGTTCTAAGAAGACAGAAATGATCAATCATAACTATCAGGGTAGAGACCTCACACAGGCCAGAAGCCCAGCCTCCCTTAAGGGGAACAGCTACATTCTTTGCTGGCCTCAACTCAGCTGTTGTACCCAATGTGTTAACTGAAAGAAAAAGGCTGGTATGTAGGGAAAGAAGTGCTTCTGACCCTTTCGACTTGTCAGCCCATTCTTCCTAGTCCAAGTCCTTCAAAGTGTTCCTCAGCTGCTCCCATTCAAGAGCACTGGTTTTTAAATTTTTTTTTATTATTTAATTATTTTTTAAATGCATCAGTTGTCAAAAATGTTACCGGTTGACCAGAATTTCACTGGATCCCTAGTACATAGAGAGGAACCATATAAATTTCATCTGTTGAATAATCATCATTTTTGAGGGAGAGTAGAAATACATTTTTCCCCTCAAAACAAAGTAGATCTGGTCTGGGCCTCACTTGCTAAAACTAGAAGAACAGGTATCAGTCATACTGGGGGCCTGGAGGGTGGGGAGGCGTTTCAAGGCAGTCTCAGAGGGCAACTGAGTTTGTGCAGCTATACATGATTTTGTAAAGGAAATTTGGAAAACAGAAAAAGGGAAAAAATTAGGCTTTGTCTTATCCAAATATGACCAATATTAACATACTCATGTATTTCCTTCTAGAATATACTATATCTATTCTACATCACTCTAAATTCAATTTGGTATCTTGCTTCTCCACATAATGTAACATGAGCATTTTCCATGTTATTACCATCTAATCATTATTTCTGAATGTTGTATAATATTTCAGAAAGTGGAGGAGTCACAGCTAACCTGTGGAAGCTGTTTCTAATTTTATGTTATTATAAATAATGTGGTGATGAATGAGTTTATGCATAAGCTTTTTCTGTGGTTCAGATTATTTCCTTAGGATAGAGTGCCAGAATTGGAATTATTGGATCAAAGTGTGTGATTATTATAAGACTTTCCTTGACACATACGGCCAAACTGCTTTCCGAAAGCTATATTTATTTACAGCCCATGATAGTAGCCATTTTATCACACCTTGCTCTGATGAGTACCATCATTAAAAAAAACAAACTAAAACAACACAAAAAAACCTACAAAACTTTTGCCTTTAATGTGATAAGCAAAAATGGCAATATTATTTTTTTAATGCATGTGGTTTAAAATTTATTTTTACCAGTTGTAGGCTTTAATATATATCGGTTCACTCACTTGTTGTTTCTCCTTTTATGTAAGTCTTCTAGTCATGTACTGACCTGTAATAGTTTGATGTTCTATACATACTATGCAATTTTTATAGAGATTATACAATATTCCATGTGAAGTAAGAACAGTATCCAGCAAGCTCAGCCAAAGCAACAAGCCTGGATCCAGAATCCAACCTTGAACAGATGTTTGCTTGGCAGCCTAGTTGCAATAATTAACATCAGAAGGCAGGGCAATTAAAAAAAAATACAACCAGATATCACATCTATGAATCATGGTTCTGTAAATGTCCCGAACCATCTGGATGACTGGGCTTCAATCCTCCATTTTAAGAAAGACCTGCAGGATAGCACTAAAAAGCCAAGGGACCTCTGAATAGCAAAAGCTCATGGGATATTGTTTGTCTGCCTCTTAAATCATTTCTCATTCTCTACCTTTTAATAATAGATATTGATGTAGCTGTTTCAAGCCCTCTTTCCCTGAAATATATACTTTTCATAGGCACAGACCACATTTTATTTATCTTGGTGTCCTAGGGAGTACGAGGACCCTGCTCCATATACAGTAAGCACTCAGTATTTGTTTGTTGAAATAAATTGAAATAGAATAATCAAAGCCTTGGCAGACTTGGCCCAAAAGCCAGAGGGTGTCTCTTAATTGCTCTGGTCAGCTCTGTCTAAAGTACCCGCTGCTGGGAAGTCTGGCACAAGAAACTCACCAGCAGCACTGCATGTGAAGAGCAAAACAGAAAGAGGAGAGTACTGGGCTTCTGAGGTAGGTGGAATGCCTTCACAACACCCATGGTCCTTGTCCAGGTTTACTGTGCTGTTCTCATAAAGCTGACTGAGCCAAGAAGCAAACTGAGACTTCAATTTGATATGCAAAATGGCAATGTGTTATTATTTTAATGTATATTATTTTAGCAGAGGATTTTTTTTCTTTTCCCAATAAACAGATGGTAACAGGTAATTCTCAAAGGAAAAGAAAGAGGCATCCACCTGAATTAGCAACCTAGAGAGATTTTCATTTTGATGTCCTAGTACTATTGGATTGCATACCTTCACAACATTTAACTGAGACCTATGCCGCTTTGTAGGAAACATGCCGATTGCCTTCAATTGCACACCATTTCTTTTGCAAAATCAAAATCTTCACTAAGTTCCAGTATTGGCAAAGAATTTACTAAAGCACTTTTTTTTTTTTTTAAAGAATGCATGGCAAAATCTATCCCTCAAATTGCTTCTTTCCAGCTTTCAATTTTGAAATATCTCAATTTTTCTACACCCCCTCCTTTCTCTCTCTCTCCCACATACACACACATGCACACACACCTCATTTTTTTTTTCCTTAACCACTTAAAAGAATAGGGACATTCTTTCACTTAATCACAATCTAATCATTGTATTAGGAAACTTAGCATACATAAACTATTTCTACCTAATATACATCCTATATTCATATTTCCCAAAGTGTCCCCAAAATATTATTCCCAGCTAATTTTTAAAAACTACTCAGGATCCAACCAAGGATCATACAGTTCATTTGGCTGTCATTTCTCTTTCATCTCTTTTAACCCTTCAACTTTTAGAAAAATAATTTGTCACTAACATTTTGAGAAATTCAGGCCAGTTGTTTTGTAGAATGTCCCACAATCTAGAATTGTTTATTATTTCCATCAAATCAAATCTGAGTTAAACATTTTTGATGATGTTTATTTCCCATGGTGTCAAATCAAGAAGCACATACTTCCGGTTTACACATTATTGGTGATGACAAGTTTCATCATTCAGTTATGGTGATGTCTTCCAGATCTCTCTATTGTAAAAGTACATTTTCCTTTTGTAATTAATATGTAATCTGTAATTGATACTTGCCCATATGACTATATTTTGTTCCCCAACAACACTTTACCAAAAGGTTGTACCGTCCACTAATGATCCTTCCATCAATCAGACATTGCATTGGGGTTGCAAAATGGTGATATTTCTAGTTCATTATTCCTCCTACATTTATTAGCTGGCATTCTTCTTTTTATTAAGGGAAAGAAGGAATTTTTTATTCACTGATTTTTAAATTTTTTTAAAGATTTTATTTATTTGTTTGAGAGAGAATGAGTGAGAGAGAGAGAATGAGAGTGGGGAAGGTCAGAGGGAGAAGCAGACTCCCCACTGAGCAGGGAGCCTGATGCGGGACTTGATCCTGGGACTCCAGGATCATGACCTGAGCCGAAGGCAGTCGTTTTACTAACTGAGCCACCAGACGCCCCTATTTATTGATTTTTTTAAAGTTGAGGTATAATTGACATATAACATTAGTTTCAGGTATACAACATAATGATTTGAAATTATCACCACAGTAAGTCTAGCTACCATCCTACAATGTGATACTTTTTTTTGTCTTATGATGAGAACTTTGAGGATTTACTCTCTTGGCAACTTTCAAATATGCACTGCAGTATTATTAATTATGCTATACATTACATCCCCAAGACTTATTTATTTTGTAAGTGGAAGTTTGTACCTCTTGACCCCCTTCATCTATTTTGCTCACCCCCAACCTCCCTGCCCTCTAGCAACAACTGTTCTGTTCTCTACATCTATGAATTTTGTTTTTTAGATTCCACATGTAAATGAAATCATATAGTATTAATCTTTTGTCTGTCTGACTTAGCGTATTTCCTTCAAGGTCTATCCCTTTTGTCTTTAATGGTAAGATTTCATTCTTTTTTATGGCTGAGTAATATCCCCATTGTGTGTGTGTGTGTGTGTGTGTGTGTATCACATTTTGTTTGTCCATTCATCCATCACTGGACACGCAGGTTGCTTCCATATATTGGCTATTAAAAATAATGCTGCAGTGAACATAGGGGTACATATATCTTTGAATTAGTGTTTCCATTTTCTTCAGATAAATACCAAGTAGTGGAATCACTGGATCCTATGGTATTTCTATTTTTAACTTTGTGAGGAACATCCATTCTGTTTTCTATTGTGGCCACAGAAATTTACATTCCCACCAACACTGCACAAGGGTTCCCTTTCTCCACAACCTCACCAACACGTGTTATTTCTTGTCTTTTTGATCATAAACATTCTAACAGATGTGAGGTGGTATCTCATTGTGGTTTTGATTTACATTTCCTTGATGATTAATGATATCGAACATCTTTTCAAGTACCTGTTGGCCATCTGCACGACTTCTTTGGAAAAATGTCTATTCAGATCCTTTGCCCACTTTTTTAAATTTGAAATACAAGTTGGGGCACCTGGCTGGCTCAGTTGGTGGAGTGTGTGACTCTTGATCTCAGGGTCATGGGTTTTAACCCCACTTCGGGGCTTCTCCCTCTCCTTCTGCTTGCTGCTCCCCCTGCTTGTGCTCCTTCTCTATCAAATTAATTAGTTAATTAAATTAAATCTTTTTAAAAAGCATAAAAAAGAAATACGACTTTATTCTGACTCTAAATGAAAAGGAATAGGAATGACAGTGACAAACAAATTTTCACCACTGGATATTGGGATGTGACTATAGCAGTCTCATATTTGAAACTCAGGAAGGGAACAACTGAGTTCCAAAACAGCTCAATATGCAGGTCCAAAAAATGAAGGTACTTTTTAAACTGTCACATTCACTCCAAAGCCCATTCATCTCCTTCAGCATCCCTAAGATTAAGCACATGTTCTGCTCAGCTACACAATAAAGCCTTTACCCACTTTTTAATTGAATTGTTTGGTTTTTTACTATTGAGTTGTAAGAGTTCTTTATATATTTAGGATAATAGTCCCTTATCAGATAGATGATTTGGAGATATTTTCTCCCATTCTATAAGCTGAGTTTGAGAAGGATAGGTATTAAATCTTCTTTGAATGGTTGGTAGAATTCGCCAGTGAAGCCATCTGGTCTTGGCTTTTGGTGTTGGGAGGCTTTTCATTATTGGTTAGATCTCCTTACTGGTAACCAGTCTATCCAGTTTTACTATTTCCTCATTTCAGTTTTGGAAGACTGCATTTTCTAGGAATTCACCCAGTTGCTTCTCGCTGATGTCTAATTGTTCATAGCAGTCTCTGTGATCCTTTGTATTTCTGTGGTGTCAATTGTAACTACTCTTCCTTCATTTCCAATTTTATTGTCCTCTCTTTTTTTCTTTGCGAGTCTAGCTAAAGATTTGTCAATTTTGTTTATCTTTTCAAAGAACCAGCTCTTAGTTTCATTTATCTTTTCTTTTGTCTTTTTAGTCTCTATTTCATTTATTTCTGCTCTGATCTTTACTATTTCCATCTAATAACTTTAGGCTTCACTTGTTCTTTTTCTAGTTCCTTTAAGTGAAAAAAAAACCCATTTATTTGAGATTTCTCTTGTTTCTTGAGGTAGGCCTGTACTGTTATGAACATTCCTCTTAGAACCACTTTTGCTGCATTCCATTCATTTTGGTATGTCATATTTCTGCTTTCATTTGTCTCTAGGTATTTTTGGATTTCTCCTTTGATTTCTTCTATAACCCAGGAGCTGTTCAGTAACATGTTGTTATACACAAAGATGTGATCACCTGGCCTCTGTTCCCTGAGAGCATCTCAGTATCCTCTAGATGTGGAGCAAACCTGAAGCCCGCCTCTCAGGCGGAAGCTCCAGGACAAGTAAATAGGCTTTTTTCAGAGGAAGACATGGAGTGTGTTTCAGTCTGCTATTTGCCAGGTGTCTGGTGGTTGGGAGCCTGCCAAGAACTGTCTCTCCAAATGTGACAGTCCCCTGGGGCTCAGGCTACCAGAGCAAGGTGATCAAGGGAAGTCCCCCGTGTGGTCTGCACATGCCCACCAGCTTTAGTGAGGCCGCTGGATAGTGCAGGGGCAGGGCACACCCACCAGCTTTAACAGGGCAGCAGGAGAGAGCAAGCATATGGAGGAAAGGGAAATGCTTTGCATGTTGGTGGGAATGTAAACTGGTATAGCTACTATGGGAAACAGTACAGAGGTGCCTCAAAATATTAAATATATAATATTGAATTAATAATAGTAATATGGTCCAGCAATTCTACTTCTGGGTATTTATCCAAAGGAAACAAAAACACAAGTAGAAAAGATATATATAACCCTATGTTCATTTCAGCATTATTCACATTAGCCAAGACACCGAAGTAACTTACATGTCCATTGATGGGTGAATAAACAAAGAAAACATGGTGTGCATGCACACACACACACACACACATATACACAAAATGGAGTATTACTCAGCCATAAAAAAGGGGGAACTCTTGCCATTTGGGACAACAAGGATGGGTCTTAAGGGAAATATGCTAAGTGAAGTAGCCAGACAGAGAAACTTTGCTTATACTGGAATCCTAAAACAAACAAACAAACAAAAAACTCACACAGAAAACAGATTGGTGGTTGTCAGAGGCAGGGTGTGGGTGGTAGGTGAAAGATGAAGGTTGTCAAAAGGTACAAACTTCTAATTATAAAATAAATAAGTCCTGGGATATAATGTACAGCATGGTGACTAGAGTTAACAATATTGTATTGCTGGGGCACCTGGGTGGCTCAGTCTTTAAGCGTCTGCCTTCAGCTCAGGTCATGATCCCAGGGTCCTGGGATCGAGCCCCGCATTGGGCTCCCTGCTCAGCGGGAAGCCTGCTTCTCCCTCTCCCACTCCCCCTGCTTGTGTTCCCTCTCTCACTGTGTCTCTCTCTGTCAAATAAATAAATAAAATCTTTAAGAAAATTGTATTGTATATTTGAAAGTTGCTAAGAGACTGAATCTTAAAATTTCTCATCACAAGAAAAAATCTGTAACTATGTGCAGCGACAGATGTTAACTAGACTAATTATGGTCCTCATTTCACAATATATACAGATATCAAATCATTATGTTGTACACCTGAAACTAGTATAATGTTGCATAACAATGATATCTAAAAAAAAATGCAAGGCAGAATATTGGTGACAAAAGTAGTCCAGAAAATGGGTGTATTAGTACTAAATCATCTGGTGGTCTTCAGTACATCTGTAAGAGGTAGTCAGAGACAGATATTGACAATCAGATTTATCATGCACAGAATTTAAAAAGCCATAAGCATCCAATGTTTTGCATTACCAAATACGTAACACAATTAGAACAGAGTTTTCAAAATTAGGTAAAATAAGTTGTAGTTATTATGAGTATTTATTCTTATCCACCAAATAAGCACTAACAATGTGGTGTGTACTTGACAAGAAGGAAGAGTCATCATTATACATAAGAGACACTGGAAATCATGAAAATCCACCTTAGAATTAAATTTTTAAAATGTTTAACAATAGAACTAGATATAAGCTAAAAATTTACTTTACAATAGAGTATTCAAACTAATACTTCACTTCAGAATAGAAAACTTGGGATGCCTGGATGGCTCAGTTGGTTAAGTGTCTGCCTTCGGCTCAGGTCATAATCTCAGGGTCCTGGATCCAGCCGAGCGACAGGCTCCCTGCTCAGCAGGGAGTCTGCTTCGCCCTCCCCCTCTGCCTCTCCCCTACCCTCACCCCAGATGGTGTGTGGGCGTGTGCGCACGCACATTCTCTCAAGTAAATAAATAAAAATCTTTAAAAAATAAATAAAATAGAAAACTTAAAACAAAAAGTTCTAATAAATAACTCTCCTGGCCTTAGAAGTAAAAATGTTATTAGCGATATGACCTTTAGCTGGAAATTGATTAAATATCCAGACATGATCACTTCTGGCTTTAAAGGTAATAAAACCAAAGTGCTATCCAAATGTTACCTGATTTCCCATAGCCTATCAAAACCTTAGTAAATTAGAAAGCCAAATACATTTGTAGTAATATATTAAAATAGTATTAATAATACCCAACACTGAAAATATGTACCAAGCACTACATCAGTGCTTTGTATGCATCATTTTCTCTTCATAACATTCCTATGAGGTTATTTTTATTGTTATAATTATTGTCATTATCCCCACTTTGGAAGTGATGAAACTAAGGCTTTTCAAAAGTAAAGTAACTTTCCCAGGGTCACAGAACAACACCATCTGTCTAGACAACTTAAAAATTAGTTTAGGTCAGTCACTATGTGATTGTCCGTCCACTCTATCAATATATTATACATGTATGTTATTTTTATATTTATTTGTCTGAGAGAGAGCATGCGTATGTGCAAGCATGGGGGAAGGGGCAGAGGGAGAAAAAGAGAGAGAGAGAGAGACACTCAAGCAGACTCCACACTGAATGAGGAGCCGATTTGGGGCTCAGTCCCACGACCGTGAGATCATGACCTGAGCCAAAATCAAGAGTTGGCTGCTTAACCAACTGCACCACCCAGGCACCCCCATGTATGTTATTTTTAAAAGTCACATGATTCTTACAAGGCAGATAATAAAAACAGACATCCAACACTAACCCCTATTCCTGAAAGGCAAACAGTTTTCAATCCTTAGCTGCTTCTTTTGTTACTGCCTTTATGATTCTAAAGAATATGCATATGCTCCAATATTAGAGATTATCTGTTGATTTCTTCAATAAAAGATTAGAATGGAGAACACTCATACTTTTCCCACCATTTTACTTATTTCCATCCTCCCAATAGAGTTATAGCACAAGGTTTTGTTTATTAATAATCCATATTTAGAATATTGTGACTACATAAGTAATATTTACTATTTGCTGCTGAGCCTAATATTACATTATGAAGACATTTCTTATAGAACTATTGCATTCCTAGGACTTTAATTTTTCCTTTTTTTTTAATTGAAGTATAGTTGACATACAACATTATATTAGTTCAGGCGTACAAGGCAGTGATTGGAAACTCTATACATTACCCAATGTTCATCAAAATAAGTATGCTTATCATCGGTCACCATTCAAAGTTATTCCAATATTGTTGACTATATTCCACATTCTGTACTTTTCACCACCAAGACATTATTTATTTTATAACTGAAGGTAGGTACCTCTTAATCTCTTTCACCTATTTCACCCATCTCTCCACCCCTTTTTGAAATTTTAAAATTAAAATCCCTGTTACTAATATTTGTTACAACTCTCCAATTGAATTATAAACTTCCCCTGAAGACATAATCAGATGAACCAGTTTTTCAAGTTCCATTTTTCTTTCTTAGAGCACACTTTCTGGAGCCTTCTGTTCCATCGTGAACCAGCGCTAGGCCTGCTGCTTCTCTCCTATGTTGGAGTCCACAGCTTCCTGGATTCCGTGTTACTCACTATCTTGCTTCATTTATTTCCCCTGTTTAGATGGAGAACATCCTTGTGGAAGTGTTGTGCCATCCTTATTTCAGAGTGAAGCAGTAAGAAGCTGAGTGGGAGGCCTGCGAGCCAGCCTCACTGGCTGGCTGCATCGCTGCAATCAGGCGGCAGGCTAGTCTTTTTGCTGGGAAATCACCAAGTTCAGTAACCTTAGGTCTTTTCCCTGGTGCTATACCCTTTTTGCAGAGAAGAATCCTCCAGTGTTATGCCTGGGGGTGTATGCCCTGCTGCCAGCGCTGGGGCATGTGGCCAAGTGGGGTTTGGGGCATTCATCACCCTTTATGTGGACTTACTCACAGATCCCCAAGGACGGGTCCCTTTGCAGTGCCTCTACCTCATCCCACCAAGCCTGCAACATCCCTGCTAAACCTCTAGTCTCCATTACTCTGGGAGAAAGAGTAAACACCTTGCTGAGTATAACTGGGAAAGGTGAGGGTGGGGCTCCTTTTCCTTAGTTAGATTTTCAACTTTTCCCCATATCTCCTGGCCCACAAGTCACCACCATCTTCTAAATATTCTGGTGCCTCCTATTCTAAAGACTGAGATCACTGTTGCAGACTAACCTCTAAATCGTCTTCATGACTCAAAGTGCAAGTTATGTGAATGCTAATTTGTTTGACAAACCTTCAACTAAAGCAAAGATACTATGTTTTCAATGAAAATTTTTGTACTCAAAAAGATTTGTCTTTGAAATAATTCAATGAGCTCATTCTGTTGTATCAAAATGAAGTATGAACTAAGTTGAGTTCTGAAAAAAAATTACAAATAATTCTAATTTTTTACTAAATACTAGGTGTCCCCTGGATTCCCAACAAGTTACTTAATCTTATGCAAAGAAAGATAATAATAACTTTCCTCAAATGTGGGGTGGAAGGCCTACTTAAGAAATTAATGAAAATACTGTACAAAATATGTATATAAAGCAGCTACACTTCTTGGTTCTGTACTTTATTAATTGATGTGAATGTCAGAGAAAGGAGCCCCCTTATCCTGCCTATACGAAAAATACAAACTTTTCTTAAATATTTACATGTTAGTCTATTACAACTCTTGAACAACCAGTAGAAATGGCTAGTGGTTATACTCCTAAAAACTCTAATTCTATTGATTTTATACTACTAGAAGTTTGGGTGTAACCAAAAATAGTTTAAATGCATCAGAAAATCTGATTAAGGGAAATATGTGGTAACTTCTTTTGTAAAATGAATAAATGCTTCTCTGGGTCACTGGTTTGAAATTCTATGTTTTATTTTAATCTTTCACCAATAAATGTGTTAATTCATTATGATGCTATGTTTGTACCAAAATAATTACTGAGCACAATTTGAAAAGAAGTGATTGGTGCCCACACTGTAAAAATATACACTTGGTTAAAACTGAATAGTAACTTCCAAAAAAGTTGATGGTATTTAAATATAGATAATTAAGGAAGGAATTTAATCCCTATTTTATTTATAGAATTATATACACTTGAGCTTAAAGGCCTCTAAAATATATGATCCATTTTCTATACCTAACTTCTAATTCCACAGAACTCTAAAGCAGCTTATGATAAGACAGACAAATACAATAAAACTGCAATATAAGGGCAATAGAACACTTGCCAAGAGCTAATATTGTTGATTTAAAGCCCTTGATAAGGACAACTCCAATTATCCCCAAATTTAACTCTGTGTTTACCAGTGTACACACAAGTCCAAAAAACAATGGGGTAAATAGCTGTTCTTATCCAATAAAGAAATGCATACCGACTCACTGGGAGAGAGAAAACCATTTTTTCCAACATGAAATTCTAAGAAAATTTGTATGATTCTTCATATAAAACATATTGAATACCATGAAAGGCAGTGTTGCCAATAGTAGTTTTCAAAAGATGTTTTCAGATGGTTATGTTTTTTTTTCTTTTTAATTGTACTCAGAGCTAAGATTTATTATGGCAAAAGGGAAAATATGCAAAGAGAAAAGGTATATGAAGCAAAGTCCAGAGCAAACCAGGTGCTAGTTTCCAAGGGTCCTCTCCCGGTAAAGTCACATAGAATGTAAATAATCCCTCCAGCAACAGACAATGCGTGTGAAGTACTGTAGTTCATTAGACGCTCAGGGCCCAAGGTTTTTACTGAGAAATGCTCATGCAAGCTCTCTCTGCCTAGCATGTACCAAAATTCCAGACTCCAAGAAGAAGAAAAGGTTTTCAGAATAAACTATTGTGTACACAAACAATTTAGGCTCAGTGACCCATTCTTATCATGTAGAGGAAGCTTCTCACCAGTGTGGCAAAATGCCTACCACTCACATTCCCCTATGTGGGCCAAGGGTTCAACTTGCAAGTAGGGTTTTCTAAGTAGGGAGTCCTCAAGCCTGCTATGTCAATTTAACCCTTTTCTGCACAGATTCCATGAAAATAATGCACTAACAACCCACTAAGTGGATTTCACAACCCATGAAAGGGTCATGACTCAGTTTGAAAACACAGCTCTAATGTACCCCATCTTAAACAAACAAAAATCCCTCTATTGACACCATACTTCCCCCCCCAAAGCCTCTGATTGTTTTCTCTGCTTTCACTGTAAAATTTGTCAGAGTGCTCTATATTTTACCTTTACTTTCACATTTCCAATTCAGTGTTTAATTTTTTTGAGAAATTTTTTTATTCTAAGAAAGTATAAAGAATTATCAAAGAAATATACTCCTGCCATCTAGTAATAATAACTATTAAGTTCTTATATTTGCTTAGACTTTCATTTGTATATGAATTTATGTTTTTATTTTAAGAAACAAAATAGCACAAATACTGAAGTCCCCTTTATTTTTTCAACAATAATTTTTTTTTTTTTTTTTTAATTTATTTGACAGAGAGAGACACAGCGAGAGAGGGAACACAAGCAGGGGGAATGGGAGAGGGAGAAGCAGGCTTCCCGCTGAGCAGGGAGCCCGATGTGGGGCTCGATCCCAGGACCCTGAGATCATGACCCGAGCCGAAGGCAGACGCTTAACGACTGAGCCACCCAGGTGCCCCAACAATAATTTTTTTTAAAGATTTTATTAATTTGTTTGACAGAGAGAGAGATCGCCAGAGAGAGAGCACGAACAGGGGGAGTAGCAGAGGGAGAGGGAGAAGCAGGCTCCCCGCTGAGCAGGGAGCCAGATGCGGGGCTCAATCCCAGGACTCTGGGATCATGACCTGAGCCGAAGGCAAGCCACTTAACCGACTGAGCCACCGAGGCGCCCCCTGAAGTCCCCTTTAATCAGCCCCACTACTTTCATTTTCTTATTTCTTCTTCCGGTGGCATTCATTGTCATTAGGTGGGCAGTCCTCCTTCAAGTACTCTTTACACTTATGTACAAGTGTAGCCACTCAAATATATAGCTGGCATATTGTTCTGTATTGTGCCTTTTTTCACTGAGCCTTTTTTGAGACCTATTTATGTTGGTAGATAAAAATTTAATTTTTTTGGTTGAAATGCTATATAATATTCCATCATATGAATATATCATATTTTTATTAATCCAATCTGGTTTTGGTGGACTTCGAGGTTGTTTATAAATCTTATTCTTAGAAGACAATGGACTCTGAAAAACAAACTGAGGGTTCTAGAGGGGAGGGGGTTGGGAGGATGGGTTAGCCTGGTGATGGGTATTGAGGAGGGCACGTTCTGCATGGAGCACTGGGTGTTATGCACAAACAATGATTCATGGAACACTATATCTAAAACTAATGATGTAATGTATGGGGATTAACATAACAATAAAAAAAATTAAAAAAAAATCTTATTCTTAGAAATAGTATAGCAATGAATATCTCTACACATGTTACTTTATGTGTGAATGAGTATCTCCAGAAGTAAAAGTCTTGAGGCTTGGGGGAACCGCATTCCAGTGTATTCCAGGATCACCTAGTTTAGTGAGGGCCATCCACTCTGCCCAAGGCAGGGAACACAACGTGAGTATCCGAGGCTGCCTCTGCAGTTGTGTCATACGGTAGCCCCAAATCGGATACAGACACAGTCCCCACTTAGAGAACGACAAGCTGATGAGTAAAAATCTCAAATATAATTCTTTTTGTAAATAGAAATTGGCTGACTTAATGTAACGTAAGTACATATGTAACCTAGAGGGCATTATGTTCCTAGGAGTTATACTAACTCACTTCACAAATTAATTTTCTATCTTATAGGAATAAATAATAAACTGCTTTTACTTATTTGTGCTTCTATGTCATTTACCTTATAAACATTACCCAGTGGGTAAATAATGGCCAAGTAGGAATTTGGACCTTGATTTCTCAGACAAAAAATCTTGTGCTTTTTCCAGCTGCCACCCAGATGGCCCATTGAATGATTTAAATACAATGCATGCACATGGAGTATTCTTGTTCTTGCCCTTCTCTCAGAATTCATATACTTTTCTTTTACTATAGTATTTAATGTGAGTTAGATATGTCAGGTGAATAAGAACTGTGGAATGAGTAAATCTGCATTAACAAACGGCCAAAGCTTTTGGACTTCTTTTTAAGCCCGAGCACACTCTGGCCTCAGCACTTTTGTGCTGATCCTTCTCCCCAGAAGCTCTTCCTCCGGGGGTTCCCATGCTCATTCCCATGCTTGGCTCAGGTCTCTTCTGAACCATCCCATCATCCATGAAACCTTCCATGATCGCACCCTCAAAAACCCCACTCGGACACACACACATGCATCTACCTTACCTATTGCTTCCCTTCCTTTTACCTTGGTTTTGTTTTTCTGGCAATAACCATTATCACCACTGTCCTGTTATGTATTTTTGCTTATTACCTATTTTTTCCTCACTAGAATGTAAGGTCCAAAATTTGAGAAGTGACTCATTTTGGTTAAATGCTACATCCCCAGAACCATGAACAGTTTATGTTATATATAGAAGGTGCTCAATAAATACATGCTAAATCAACATAAAGCTCAAAATTAAGTATCAATTATTCCATATATTCTTCTACCTTTCTTTTTATATGGGCCTTCAAGAAAAATCTCTTAGAAATGCTAACTTTTAGGAAACAAACATTTAATATTCTATATCTGAAAAACCCCAATGACAAATGGATGCACTGTTCAAAGATATTTCGCTCAAAGCTCTGAAAAGATACCTTCAATTTAAGGCATTATGAAATAGGCATTTACAAAGGAAATTGAATGTTGTCATCAAAATATAATGCACATGTATAAGAAATTTAAAGATAAGCACAGATTTGCCAATGAAGCTAAAAATCAAACTAAACCAAATCATTTCAAAAAGCGTATTAATGACAAAAGCATATTATAAAATTAAATATAACTTTAACTCCTACAGGCTATCTGCTACCATATTATGCTAAGGAGGCACCAAGAAAAACATGGGAACAAGTTCTTGGACATTTCTGAATAGAATACATTTCGTAAAACACAAAATTAATGCTTTCTAGGAATATGTAAAATACCCTGGTTATATCTACCTTTATTAACGAAGCTCAGGTTAGATTATAGTCATTAACAAAAAAATTTTTAATTATTTTAAAAGATTTATTTATTTATCCTAGAGAGAGAGAGAGAAAGAGCACGAGTAGGAGGGGCAGAGGGAGAGGGAGACAGAATCCCAAGCAGACCCTGTGATGAGTGCGCAGAGCCTGCAACAGGGCTCAATCCCAGGACCCCAAGATCATGACCTGAGCTGAAACCAAGAGTCAGATACCCAGCCAAGTGCACCACCCAGGGGCTCCAAACTATATTTTAAATGGAAGCCCTAAAACAGTATATACAATTGTGAACCACTACCCATAATGGGTATATGCAGTGTTAATAAAATTAATTTATAAAAACACACTGTAGATATGAAAGAATACATTTAAAACGTCATATTCATTGTATGTAGTTATACTCATCAGTGAATGTTAACTTGCAAAAACTTCCCAAATTCTGTCAGGTAAGCTACTCAAACATAGTAATTTTCATTCTGTTATACTTAGCAGGATAGGTGTTCATAATGCTTCCTATTTTAGTATTTACATGTATTTAAATATATTTTAAGTATTTGGAAACAATTTAGAATGCCTCACTTCCTTTTTATTCCTTGGAAGTTTCTTGTTGCTTCCTTTTAAGTGTGTTTTCTCTTTTAGAGAACTAGATCTCAAACTATCTCCGATTATCTCTTTTATTTAATCTAGGCCTTTAATAAAATTTAATATACATTTGTTCAATGAGTTCCTTTTATTTTTTCATTTTTATTTTTTTAAAAGATTTTATTTTTAAGTAATCTCTATAGCCAACATGGGGCTCAAACTTACAATCCCAAGATCAACAGTCACACGCTCTACCATCTGAGCCAGCCAGCCACCCCCAATGAATGTCCTTTTAAAAGAAGAAAGGGCTTTTGATTTAAAAATGACACCTGTCCAGCATCTCCGGATGCAGCAACTCCCACCAAAATAAGTATGAAGACAGAAGAAAAAGATAAGAACTCAGCCCCAAAAACTAGAGCTGGCAGTTAATATCCTACCAGGAAGAATTTCTTCAAATCCCACAGCTGATAAAAGTGGATACAGGGGAGGAAGAGTAAAAGGAAAGAAACAAAACAAAACACAATGGCAAGTAGAGAACTAAATGGAAAAATACCATGAAAGAAATAATATTCCATTCCTATTAAGCAATCCTTTTTAAACTAAAAGTGATTTTTCAGAATCTTACATTTCCTTGTTCACTCATGCAGAACTTTTGGATCTGATTCAATGAAAGATGCATCCACACTCATGAACCATCAGTAGATGCTTTAAGATATTACCTAACCAGGTGACTTCTGAATAATTTCGTAAAGAAAATTGTTTGCAAACTGAAAATAATCAGATCAAGAAACTGAAAATCATGGACAATGACACCTGACTGATGCACAGTAGATACTCAACAAACAGTGGCTATCATTAAAACCTGTATCATTGAAGGGGAGAGCCCACTTACACTCTGTACTTGCTTTGGGTCTTTAGGTTTCTACTGTCCCTGGAGATTAAAATTTTTGTGGAGTAAGCCCTAAACAAAACTTTAAAATAAGAAAAATTTGTTTTTGGTGTTCTGCTTCCTTTCTTGTTAATGTATCCACCTCATTTCTTGAATTCTTGTTCCCTTTATCACCACCAAACCAACTTCAAAACTATTGCTTTCCAAAGTGATTTAAATCTCAAGGGTCTGTGCTAATGTGTCTGGCATGCCAATAAGCTTAGTGTGTTAACCTCCTAGGTTATAATTCAATTTCACCCTGTCTTTTGGAGACACATCTTAGTTGAAATCACAAATCTAGCAGAATTTTAGGTACCATGGCAGACCAGGGAGGGCTGAACATTGTAGTTGGCAGATCTTAAATCATTTCTCATATCTCTCTAGTCTACTGCACCCAAGCATAGGAGCATCAGGGAAATAACTAAAGGCCTTTGAACCCCGGAGTCCCTGGTTTAAACTGTGATGTAATGGGGTAGCTAGGAACAAAAAGCACTCTTTGCTTAAGGCATTAAGTAGCTGGGTCTAAGAGTCAATATGTATTTAAACAAAAGCTGTTGCTTTTTTCCTTAAATTCTAAAAGGGCCAATGAACTATTTACACAATAAACTATTTTTACTGAATCAAAAAAAAAAAACCCAAAAGAAGCATTTTTGAACAAAATTCCTAGAGATTCAACATGAAATAGTTCTCATCAGAAGAAAAGAAATTGATAGAGGCATTTAAATGTGCAAAATGCGATGCTCCCTTGCGCTACTTAATGAACTGCTTATTTAGAAGACAATTACAGCAATGCAGATATTTAATGTTACAATTTTTATATCAAATCAGTTCATACATTACACTTAATTAGCACATTACAACAAGAAGTCTCAATTGAAACTAAAGTTGAACATATTTGATCACTAATAAACCAAGAATAAAACAAGAACATGATAAATCATTATGTTCTGGAAATTCCCATGTTAAGAGGAAATAATCTCTAGTCACACTGACAGCTTTGTATCTGCTACTTAATAATACTCAAAGAGAATAATTTAAGGAAACACTGTTCATTTCAGTTATGTGGAATGGGTGAGATGCAGAGAAGACAAACAGTACACCCTGAGGGTGGCCAGCCAACTGCTATCCTTTCTTCTTTTCTCTGTGAAAGCTAAACCTGCCAGTCTGAAAACCTGTCTGGCCCTTTGATTTTGTTAAAAAGAATGCTGAGTTGTCTTTGCATCAGCAAAGGAAGGTGGAGCCAGACGAGAATGAACCAAAAACAGTCATTACTGAAGCAAGCTAAATTAACTGAAGCAATAGAGGAATCTGAATATTTTAAAAGATTCTATAATATAGCATAGGTAAGATCTGCTGGAAATAAAATTGCAAGGATATAAATTATTGTAGAAATTCCTCCTAATGAATGTGCATGGAGAGAGAATGCAGCTTGTCAGCAGTTTATCTGTGATACTAGTTAGGACAGTAAAGCCTTTGATATTTGTCTATGTCTTTCAGAAGAATAACACAATAGAAGTGATAGAAAGGGAGGGAGGGGTGAGGGAAGGAAATAAGGAAGGAAGGAAAAAACAAAAGGAGGAAGGAAAGAAGAAACAAAAGACAGAAAGTCTATATCTAATTATAACGCCAGTAGAATATTAAGCTGCAATGCACCAAAGCCCTGCGGCATCATGATGTATTATTACCCACAGATATAGCCCTCCATGGTATATATTTCCTTCCTCCTCCTCTTCCTCTCTCCCTTCCTCCCTCCCTCCTTTCCTTCCTTCCCTCCTTCCTTCCTTCTTTCCTTCCTTCCTTCCCTCCCTTCCTTCCCTACTTCCCTTTCTCTCTCTCTCTCATCTCCTTATTCTTCCTAGAAAGAGATGGCATCATCTGAAAGGGATTACTTCTACTTCTAAGAAAGTGAAAAAAAATTTGTCCAGGTACCATGCCTGGGAGAGGGCTTGACAGAGGTGTTTTGAAGAAATTACAAGGAAACCCGCAGCACAAATAAATGCGCTCTCTTTATCCACATAACCTCCCTTCATCTCTTTCTTGAAGTAGTTTGTGAGTGTGGATGAAAAAAGAAGAAAACCAGTTTTACAACAACTTTGATTTTTGTATCCTATGCCTTTGCCCAAGTTCCAGCAACAGACCCATAAATATGAGTAGAGAAAAAAATGGTGCAAGGTCAAAAACCAAATATATTTCTAATGCCTCTGTTCAGGGAAGCACACTCTACTTAACTTTTTTGTTCTTTGTAAACTGGCTATATAAAATTACATGTAATATGGAACAAAAAATACATGTAATAAAGTATCATTTTCAACCATTAAGTCAGGAAAAAATATTTTAAATGATTTCAGTTAATGCTAATGTCAGCATGAAGGAACTAAAATAGTTGATCCTTGAACAATGTAGGGGTTGGGACACCAACTCCCTGGGCAGTAGAAAATCTGCATGTAACTCTGACTCCCCCAAATTTAACTACTAACAGCCTACTGTTGCCTGGAAGACTTACTGATAATATAAACAGCTGATTTACACATATTTTGTATATGTATTATATGCTGTAGTCTTACAGTAAAATAAGCTAAAGAAAAGAAAATATTAGGAAAATCATAAGGAAAAGAAAATACGTTTACAGTACTGTACTGTATTTATTGAAAAAAATCTGCATGTAAGTGGACCTGCACAGTCCAAACCCTTATTGTTCAAGGGTCAACTGTACTCTCATGTGACAGAGTCAATTATAAACCTTTTATGGAAAGTAATTTGGAGACTTTAGTTCAATCTGATGAACTGAGCTAAATGAAAAATCTCTCCACCAAACACAAACACAAAAAAACAATGAATAAAATAAAGCATTTCGGGGGTGTCTGGGTGGCTCAGTTGGTTAAGCGTCTGCCTTTGGCTCGGGTCATGATCCCAGGGTCCTGGGATCGAGCCCAGCATCCGGCTCCCTGCTCGGTGGGGAGCCTGCTTCTCCCTCTTCCCCTGCTCGTGCTCTCTCTCTCTCTCACTATCCCTCTATCAAACAAATAAAATCTTAAAAAAAATTTTTTTTTATTACCTAATTAAGCTTGAAACCAAGAGAGGAAAATCTAGGATCCAGAAGAAAGAGGCTCTCCAAGGCAGGAGCCAGATATCACCGATAGCTGAGGGCAATCAAAGGAAGGTCAAGGATCCAGTCACAAGATCTTGAGCTAAGCTAAATGCACAGAGCCACAGGGGGTTGCTCTGTTTGTAGCAGAAACCAATACCTGACCAAGGGCAAGAAAGGTGCCATCAACCTTCACTGAGGGTAAAGAGTCATTCCAAGAAACTGGAAACCAAGGCCTAGACTCTGCTCAGGGCTGGGATGTCCAGACTCATACTGATTCATGGACCCCAAGCAGAAACTGAATATGATGACTGGTCTGAAACTGATTGATGCTTAACTTCTCTGTAAGTATGGTTCTCTAACCTGAGCACAAGGGATGTCTGCGGAAAATGATCCCAGTAAAGACGCCTACAACTGGAAGAAAGTGTAAGGTTAATGCAAGAATCATTAGTCACCACAAACAAGAGATTTCAAGCACTGGAGACAGCTGAACAAATGAAAAAGGACTTTATAATAAGTATGTTTAAAATATTCAAACTGATAAAGGGAAGAACGGAATCTATTAGGAAAGAATAGGGTTGCTGCCTGAGAAAAGAGAAAAAGAGCTAAAAACAAAGATATAAATTCTAGATGAAAATCAGTCATTGAAGTAATTTAACCAACAAGTTGATTTATGGGCTCAGCAGAGTTGAAGACAAAAGTAGAGAAATAGATGATAGATCTCAGAAAATTATCTAGAATTTATTTTTTATAATTGTTGGATTATATATATTGAATACATATACACATTCAAATAATTGTATTTATTCAAACAGAACAAATTCAAAATATTGAGAAAGTATATATATAAAGATGTTCATCATCAAATTCAATTTTAATAATAAAAATCAAAGCTCAAATAATTTTAACATACACTGATAGACTATTATAAAGTTGTTACATATTTAACTTAGTGGAATGGCATGCTTCTATTAAAATTAATTATAAAGTCCGTGGAGCAAATTGGGAAATGCATATGAAATAAGCCGAAGTGAAAAAAAAGGATAGAAATTTCTATGCAATAATTATACCTATATAACATATATAGAAAAATAACAAATACAGTAAAACAACATCATACTAGTGGCTGTACTAGGGAATCCAAGTTATATTCCTCTATTTTTTTTGTGGTCCTGTAGTTAGAAGTTGAGTATTACTAATCATCTGCATTAAATAACTCCTTTCCCTGAAACTTCTCAACTCTCATATCACAGTTATAATGTAAATTTTGGAATCTCAAGAAAACAGTTCAGGCATCTCTCCTCTTCATTAAATACAGCTTAAGCAGTTCCACCATAAAGGGATACTCCATCTCCTTCTATGCTCCATTCTTCATTCACACTTTAAATTACACCATTGTGGGCAAAAGACTCTCAAATAAGCAGGAGTTCCTTGGGAAGAGTTCTCAGGCCTCTGGTCTTTTGCAGGAGCTACCAGAGATGATAGATTTTGACAGCACTTTCCTGGGCCTGGCAGTGTGCCTAAAAAAAATATTATTGAATTAATAGTCCATCACGGGTCCCTTATAACGGACACCTTCTCTCACCTATTCCTCAAGGTTCTAGCACAAATGGTATAAATAATCCTTACTTGCATTTTAAACACTATTCTTAGAAAGTGTGCTCAAACCTAAATTTGTTGCATAAATAATAATAATTTTCTGTAATTCCTGATTATGCTTGAATGCCTTATGTTCTATAGAAAAGCATATTTAATTAATAAGCTATCTATACATGAAAACTTTCTACTGCATATGATTCAGTCAAAGAGGATAACAACTCAGTCATATTTAGAATGTAACACGGTGTATGAATTTTTAGCATTACACCTTAATAATTCTTAAAGATTGTTTCTTCAAGATTTCAAAGATCTGGATTTAAGAAAAGAATAATTTGAAAAGATTTTTAAAGGAGGCTGAAGGTCTGTTATAGGCAGCTTAGGTAATGACCACATGATGACTGAAAACCCAATTCAGATATCTGCTTTTATCATAAAAGATTTTCCTGCAGAGATCGAGTTTCTCATTCTGTTGCCTGCAAAAAAAGTCTTTCTGCTTTCTCATCATCATTAGGGAGTTTCACCTTGTACCCTTATGTTATGCAAGATGTATCTGTCTTTAAATTGCAGAGTCAACATTTTTGTGCGGTATTTTTTATCCTTTTGATGTCTCAGTATGCTGATTTCAATGTCAAGAAGCTTCAGACACTTCCCTGAGTGACCTGAGGCACCAAGTTAGAGGCTGAGTTTACAAAATCAGTCCTTTCCACTGTAGCTGTAAATCCTACCTGCAGGCTTTTAGAATACACCCTTTGGTTTCCCCTTTTGTCAACTATTGGAAAAAAAAAACAACGTGAATGCCTGTGTAACTATAAAGTCATGAGACTAACTTTCTAAGAAACAAATCTAAATGAACTTTTCAACATGAGTTGTAGCCCTAGTCCTCTGTGTATATATTTATGCATTTATATTTTTACCGCTCTCTTTCCACAAAAAGCTTGAATGAACACAATAGAGGATCATTAAAAAACATTCAGAACCTGAAAGGCCCTCACTGAAGATTCTTGTTCCTCTTCCAACGAACGACGCTATCATGGCTCAGAACATTTCTGTACCTGCCTTTGGGGACAATTTCCTAGCCAGGCAAGAAAATCATTCTCATTATCTTGAATGTGTCAGACATTTATTCTCCCTAGGGCCAGGGCCTTCTCTACTCTGCTTATCTCCCCTCAACTTTCACCCCCATCCCTCTTACCATATGATTCATCAGCCACGGGAAAACTATCCTGGCTGGAAGCTGGCGGGTATGGTTTGAGGGTGAGGGCAGAGAAAAAGCACTTAGCCAGAGCTGGAAAGCTAGGATGCAGGAGGGAGGGACCTCAATGGGAGGGCAGCATTCCTGCACCAGCCCCCTGCCTACTCTTAGGTCCACACCTGGACTGGGCCTCAGTAACAGTAAGGTTACAATTGGATGTGGGCCCTGAGTCAAAAAAGATATTATGTCATAGGTATGCCTTGTTTCTTTTAATAAGTGGTTTGGGATCTGTTACTTACACATATATCAAAAGCTTTCCTACTTAATTTTTTCCAACACTACCTCTGAGAAAGGTAACCTTATTTGCTGAATTTTAAAGAAAAAAACCTTTAATTCCTCAATTAAGAAAGATCAGAAGCCAAAATCTAATTTAAAAACATGCATTTCAAGTGCAGAATTTTGCAGGCCTTGACATTATTTGGCTGCTAAGTAATGAGACTAAAACACAGATGTTGGGATTGATTTGTTTTGAATTCCTATCACAGACCTTCCTTAACTCCTCTGAACCTCAATTTCTTCTCCAAAAACCATTTACCAAGGAGATTTTGAGGACTAAAGCATATAGCATCAATGAAAGGACACAGTATGAGATCTGACTATAGCTACTCAGAGACACTCAATAATATTGAGGTAGTTCCTTTGCTACAATAACCCTCTGGTGATGATGAGGATGATGATGATAACGTGGCTATCCATCAACTGCCATGTTTATTATGTACTAGTTACTGTATCTCCATTAAAACATGAGGACTCTGAGGCTTGGGGAAGTTAAATAATTTTGCCAAGGTCACAAGCCAACGAGCAGCAGTGTTGGGAATTTAATCCACATCTGTTTGACTCCAGGGCCAGTGCTGTTTTCCTCTATGATAGGCTTACTCCCTTCTCTTATCGGTTACTGTAGAAACATGTAGCCTCTCCATTCTGCTTCTTACTGACCTGAACTGGAATAAACCTATCATATGTAACAATGTATTTTAGATTGATTAAAAATAAATAAATCCTAGATTGCCAATCACAGCTATGTACGTCACACTTTGGTAACAGATACAGTAACATATTCAAGTGAGAGGAAAAGATGAAAAATGAGAATTCTGTTTCATTCCAATCAAGGCATTCTAGACTTACTAACAATGTTAATCATTAAATAATATGATTTCAGCACTGGAAATCAAGACGCGTTACATCAAACCTCATCTACTATACCCACATATCTAATTTTTAGCTACCTTTACATGTCTGAACATGAATGTGTATATGTATATATATACACACATACATATGGAGACAGAGAGAGACAAAGACAGGGAGAGAGAGGACAGGAAGCTCACTACTGACTAAGGTAGGCCACTCAATCTTGGCTACCACTATTACTAAATCAATCTTTCCAATACACAAACAATTTTTTCACTTTCTCCTTATCCTACAACAGAGTTTCCAGACTCCATAGCATCCTGTTTGCGCTTATTTATCTGTTATTCCTGCCTTCCACTGTGAATCCAGAACTATTACAATATAACAAGTAGCCTCCTCTGACTAATAGAGTTGGCAAGATTCTCTCTTTCATCTACATGTAACAGAACCACACAGATTCCACAAAATACATTAAGTCTTAGTTACAAAAATAACACAATAGGGAAGATTCCACTCTGACAAGGGCTATAAAGTTTCATAAGCCAGCACAAAAGTCATGACACTGGCAGAAAGCAGAGCAGAGGGGGGAGGGGAGCAGAGAGGCTTCCCACAGGAAAGCCCCAGGCCAGAGCTAAGCTGACATTGGAAAGCAACAGAGGAATATAGAGTGGCAGTGGGAGGAATAAAAAATAGAGTCAAAAGAAATAATAACTTTGGGGATGAAAGTCAGGGAAGGTATCCAGGCTGGAAATAAATGAGGAAATGAAACCAAATCAGAGCACAGAGAAGCAAGCAATTCTTCTAAGTCCAGTGGGGAGATGATGTGTGGCAAAGAGGGCTTTTAGGTATTGAGATGGAAGCAAAAGTGGGACAGTAATTCAAAGCGCCCTGGACCCGTTAGAGACCATGAAGCTTGTGATGAGCTGGATTAGGAGACTTGAGGTCATGGTTTACTTCATCCACAAATGAGCACATTGTTCCAGTGCCTGGAAAGTGGCAACTAAATTCCTCAGCGGCCAAACAAGCTTCCTCACGCTCAATAGCAACACACCAGACAGAAGGACACTTCACTGAGAAGCTAACAACTAGACAAAGATGTCCCAATTGGGATAATCAAAGTAGGCCACTTCGGGGATTATTATTCTTTCCAGTACTTTACTCTCTAATGACACCGAAATAATTCAATGTGTGCCATCCATGAGGAGTTTGGAGTTTGTAAACATTTCTGTAACAAAAGATCTTATTTCATGTTCAGAATACAAAAACACTTAAGATATACCTGCAAAATGGATTTGAGTATGCCCTGCCTAGATGGAAACACAGTAATTCTAGAGGTCTGCCTCAGAGTACTCCCTCATCTGTCAGGGATAATTGATGGGAGTAACATTTGTTCTTCAGCTGCTGTGCATTTTTTCACTTATCATTGCTTTGAATCACACCACTCAGCATTAAAAGATAATCATTTTGTTTCCCTCTCTCAGCACAAATATACAAAATCCATGCAGTGAGGCGTGGAGGATCCCATTACAATGTATTCCTATCACACAGGGGAGAAATCCTATACTTCATTCAAAATTGTAAAATTAAAGAAGAAAACCAAGACGAGTGTGTGAATTCTGGACCAGTAAGCAATAGTCCCTGATTTTAACGACTGCGATTAAAATGTTAACTTTATATTTTAACGCTAAAGGGATGTATATAGATTCGGAAGAAACTAATTTATTTCAATTTATTTCTGTTGCCATTTTAAAAATTACTAGTTAACAAAACACATTATTACATCTTTACCATAGTATAAGATACAGTGGGTGGTAACGTTCATACGGGATTCTATGTGCTGCAGCCTTCACTAGATGCTTCAACCTCTAGTTCTTAAAATAAGTCCAACGAACCTAAAAAGCACAATTCCATTCGTCACTAACCCCAAAGGCATAGCCTCTCAAAATAAATGGTAACAGGAGTGGAGTACAGGGGATAATAAACACACAGAAAGCCTGATAACAAGAAAAAAACACATTAAGGATACAAGAAAAGTTATTAAAAGCTTCACGTAAATACTGAATTCAGCATTCCCTAACAGAACTCTAATCTTTAGAATATTTTACCCTTCTTTAATTTCCTTCATGAGAAAAATCTCATAAAACAGCAGTAGGTGAAAATTAATCAATAGGGAAATCAAAGGACAATTTAAAAACTAATATTCTGCAAAATGCCAAAGGACAATTTAAAAATGAATAAATTTGCAAAATGCCAAATCAACAAAAGGTAATCTTTGAGTGGCTGATTGAAAATCTGACACTCTATTTTCCAAGGTCATTTTGGAATTTTTAAATTATGTGCTCATTGAAAGATTCATTATACCTCTGTATCTTAGAAACACCTTATAGCATTAAAAAAAAAAAAAAAAAGAACAGGGGTGCCTGGGTGGCTCAGTTGGTTGAGCGTCTGACTCTTGATTTCGGCTCAGGTCATGGTCTCAGGGTCGTGGGATCAAGCCCCATGTGGGGCTCTGTGCTGGACGTGGAGTCGGCTTAGGATTCTCTCTCTCCCTCTCCCTCTGCCCTTCCCTCCCCCCCCCCCACCTTACCACCCTCTCTCTCTCTCTCTTAAAAAAAAAAAAAGGAAGAACAAAATAAATGCTTGAAATAAGTATGTTACTCTTCAAACCTAAGATTTAAGCTCACTGTATTTTATAAAAATCTTTTTTTGACTACATCAGGACTATCTCTTCCCATTAATGAAGCATGCTGCTGGACTATAAAGCATGATTCAAACAGGAATACAGAAAACTTCCTCAAAAAGTATTGGGTCACAAAATTATTTCCATTCCCTTTAAAACATGCAGATACTCCCATATTTCAGTTAATATATTTGGATAAAATATATTCTAGAGGACCTATTTCTTTTATTTTCATACAAGTAAAAAAAGGCACCATGTTTTCCTTGAATATTTGATTAATGTAAGGATCAAAATTTCCTCAGGAAATCACGAAAGAATATTTAAAAATGAAAGAATCAACAGTTGTATTTTTCAAAAATGATAAAAAGTTCTCTTTACAGCATTTACATTCATATAAAAATGACAGTGAACAAATTATAACCACTGCTTGACATCTCTAATACCCCCCTTGCATTTCTATATTATGTGTCATACATAATACATCATATTTTAAGACGTTACATATTAGTGTTTCTCAAACTGGAATCCAGTATACAGTGACCACCACTGCACTCAGAGTCTTTTTGTTTTTTTTAAAACCAGTTTTAAAGAAAAAACTCGTATTACAAGTGATTTTTCGTGTCTTACCCCATTTAAAGAAAATGTCTTTAGTTTTGAAATTTTTAAATAAATTAAAACACTGATTTAAGACCAAAATAATGACACAACGTGGCAAGGTTTTGTACTATTGATTGCCCAGGGCTAAAGGGAAAGGAACAGAGGTGGAAATGCAGAAAGTAAATATTACCTGATGAGACCCCATTATTTAAGGCAGGGTTTGACAGCAGTCCAGATGGAGAAAGGCTTGAGAGAACTGAGTCATCGCATAACCAATTTGTCTGCACTGACTTAGTTTCGGGGGGGGGGATGTTCAGTACACTACACTGACCTTGTAGTTAAGTTATTGGTTATGTAACTGTGTTGGGATCTCTGTGATAATTTGTTTCAGTTTTATGGCTGTAGAGCAGTGTGAGAAGTATGAAGGATGTGTGTGTGTGTGTGTGTGTGTGTGTGTGTGTGTGTGTTATAGGGTCAAGTCAACAGCAGGGAGTCCATGACCATTTTTTTCCTCTAAAGGTAGTTTGAATATTGCTCAATTTTAAGAAATACTGCTCCATACTTTCCAAAGCCAGATCCTCAGAACAGCCCTACCCGAGCACGCCTCCATTTTCAAGATTAGGCACACGAGGCACGGTTAGGTTGTCTGCCTTGCCTGTGGTTCTAGTTCAGACTCTAGCAAAGTCCAGTGCTTTTTCTCTAACACCACGCTCAACAGGTCAGTGAGCCTCGCCCGCAATGTTAAACCTTAGGAGAAGACAAAGAAAGAACATGGGATTTGCTATTTTTCTAAAAGAAGTGGGAAGCATGAGAGAGGAGCTACACTTGTAGGTGTTCCCAAGACAGAGGGCATCCGGTGAGGCTGGGGAAGAGATCCGCCAGGCAGCCGGCTGCGGAAGCGAGGAATCCCTGCCGGCGCCCATGCCGCCTTCCCCACGCACCTGCGGTTAGCCACTGAGGTCGCGGGAGGGCTAAACAGGGAATGGCATGCCCACAAGAGGAAATCTGAAATGAAATATCCCACACCTACCAGTCTGGGGACTAGAGTGGGAGACTTAGAACCAGAGCTAACAAGAGCCGGCAGGCCCCCTTTGTCTTCGTCATAATACACAGTGTTTTTCCTTGCGCATTCACCAGAGGATCTAAGTCACCTTGAGCCATGAAGGTGTGTTTGATGTCAAATATCGCTACAAATCAACGGCTAGTTCTAGACTATATGTAAAGCTATAAACAGATATATTTATACTTAAAAACAAAAAGTGGCAGCAAAAAGCACTTTTGAAGGACTCAGTTCAACATGTATTTATTCAGTGCCTTTTATATGTAAGGTATTGCTCTTGACCAAAATGAGAATATAGATTCATTGCCAACTACAAGTTTATGATCTTTAGGCACTTATAATCCTATGTTGACAAATGATTACTGTAAGTTTGATAAAGACTATGACTAATATAAAAATAATGTGTATGGAGAATGGTATATAGAGAATCCTGAGTTTGGGGATGTTGGACAAAGAAAGCTTATGAATTTACATTAGCATTTAAGAAAACTACAGTCGAATTCGTCTTCCCTCTCCCTTGTCCTTAGCCAATGGCAGTTTGTGCCTGTTAGAGAGTCTGAAACAGGGCAAAGGAACTGAGGGGAAAAGGCAGATGGGAGTGACATGTCAGGTGTCATCCATGAGGCTGGGATAATGATGGAAGGCAAAAGGGGGGGATGTATGGAAAAATGAGCTTATAGTCAGAGATGACTCAGATTTGGATTTGAGGCTAAGCAACTAGGAGGATGGAGATCACAGTGAGAAAGGAACACAGGATGAAGTGGTGAATGTTCTGGAGAAAATATAGGAACTTTCCTTCTGGACATATTTCATTTGAGGTATGTGAGGAGGAATGTCTCTTAGGAGATGCTCCCAGTTCCTTATCAGAAAAGGGCGTCCGGAGCTTGCAAGACAGATCAGGGCTAAACACAAATTTCTAGAGTCATCCCTGCATAAGGGCAGCTGAAGTGATGGGATCGATGAAATCAGAGGAATACTTGCAGGGTGGGAAAATAAAAGTCTGAAAGCATTCATGAGAACTACATTAATTGAGAAGATGGGGCCAGGAGAAGGCATCAAGGGCAAGACAGTAATAAAGCTAAAGGTGACAAGAACTAAAGCAAGCAAGCCAGGACAGGAGTGTCGAGGGTGTGGAGAGGGTGAGCAGATGGAAGACGGGGCATTACCCTGAAATCAGTGTCAGGGGCCCGCACTAGGCCAGACTCCCTTCGAGGTCCTAGGAGTATATTAATATGGTCACATGCTTTTGCAGAAATAAGGTATTTTAACTGTAATTGGTTAAGAGCACTGTCACTTTCCACTTTGGCCCCCTTCCCCCCACCTCCATCACTGTGTCTGTGGTCATTACTACAGCTACAAGTGAGCATTTTTCAGGTTTGCCTAAGGAGAATTTGAGTTGGGAATATAAGTCTGAGTTTTGGGGATACGTCTATGTGACTTGCAATCACTTCAGAATATAGTTCACTAATGGGTATGGCTTAGGATAGAAATGACTTCCAAGAATACCTTACTTCCTTCTGTACTGACTCACCTGGAGTCATGACATTAAGGTACAAGGATTGTATCACAACATCGATCATTCCCTACGGGGTGGGAAATATGTGCCTAGTGGAGGAGTAACAAGGTTTGTAATATATGAAGCCATAAATTTATCTGTACAAAACTCCTATTTGTCATAGACAAAACATTTCAGAGATTTTGTTCTCCATAGATAGGTCACAATGGAACTTCAATCACTTTAACAGTTAGAAACACACCCTATTTTTCCTCTTTTTTGATAGAAATGATATGAAATAGAATTTATCAGTGTGTCTGTGTTTGTAGGACAGAAATTTATGGTACTACACACAAGTCCATATGAGGAGGTACATATTTTATGCATTCCAGCTATCAATAGTATAAACATATTACAACTAACTACTTGAGAAAAACACTGATCATCTTTATATCCTGTCTTCCAAGATTACAAATTTTTTGTCATATAAAGGTAATCAAAATGAATGCAGTAAAAAAAGAGAAAGTCATATGAAGATGTATGAGGCAGTTAATATGAATATTATGTTTTAAAATTACGTGGCTTTGTAGAATTTGTCAGCTTTAATTGTAATTTATTTTTCATTCAAGCCATTTTCTTTTGCATCTAATTTTATATTCACAACTTAGGATTCTGTCTTAAAGAGTATGCCCACACTTTATAAGCTTCAGATTCTGTAAAACCTAGGTCTACCTCTGATTATAGATCTTACCTTCAAGAGAGCAGTATCAGTAGGAAGTTGGGAGCAGAACTGAGATTGCAATCGATTAAAGAAAATTAAAACTCGGGGCACCTGGGTGACTCAGTCGTTAAGCATCTGCCTTCGGCTCAGATCATGATCTCAGGGTCCTGGGATCGAGCCCCGCATCGGGCTCCCCACTCTGCGGAAAGCCTGCTTCTCCCTCTCCCACTCCCCCTGCTTGTGTTCCCTCTCTCGCTGTGTCTCTCTCTGTCAAATAAATAAATAAAATCTTTAAAAACAAAAAAAAAAAAAAAGAAAGAAAAGAAAAACTCTTCCTAAAAAGAACATCATGAAAAGTATAGAAAAAGAAAACCACAAACTGGGAGAAGATATTTGCCACACACGATACTAACAAAGGATTGGTATTTGGAGTATAAAAATAGAACTCCTATAAATCAATAAGGAAGAGACAACCCAAGGGACAAACAGAAAAATGTGCTAAAGACATGAAAAAGAAAACATGAATGAACCCTCATCTTCCAAAAAAAAAAAAAGCTCAATCTCCTTGCAAATGGGTGAAATGCATACGTTGAACCATGAATTTTTTTTATACCCACAGGTTTGCAAGACACTTAAAATATGATACCACAAAGTACTGTTGAGGTTATGAAGCAACAGGAACTTGCATCAGCTGCGAGAACAAGCATAAACTGGCACAACCACTTCGAAAAACAGTTTGGCAATACCACGCTAAGCTAAAGATGCAAATGTTTGTGAAGTACCAATATCTTTCCCAGATATAAACCCTGTAGAAATTCCTGTACATGTGCATTGTCTGTAATAGAAATAGCAAATAACAACAATAGGAAAAATTCAAATGTTTGTCGATAGTATAACGTCTAAGTAAATTGGGACATATTCATGCAATGAACTATAAAATTGCAATGAGCATGATCCAACAACTGTCCTAGACTTCCATGTGAATGAATCTCAGAAATTTAACTTTGAATTTAAAACGCCTGCCATAAAAAAATATATCTGTTTTCAGGGAGCCTGGGTGGCTCAGTTGTTAAGCGTCTGCCTTCGGCTCAGGTCATGATCCCAGAGTCCTGGGATCGAGCCCCGCATAAGGCTCGCCGCTCAGCAGGAAGCCTGCTTCTCCCTCTCCCTACTCCCCCTGCTTGTGTTCCCTCTCTCGCTGTCTCTCTCTCTGTCAAATAAATAAATAAAATCTTAAAAAAAAGAATATATATATTTTCATTTATATAAAGATGAAATTAGGCAAAAATAAACAATGCTGCTTAGGGATGCACATATTTGTGGTGAAACTATATTAATAAATGATTCAACACAATCCAGGACATTGATCACCTCTGAAGCAAAGAGTGCAGAATGTGTTCTGGAGGGGCACCATGATGAACTGAACAGGACAGAGGTACTTTCGTTCAATTTCTTACGCATAGTGGTGAGTATATAAGCATTTGTTTTAGTATTATTTATTAAACTCTAACCATGTATTACATACAATCCATTATATGTAAGAGAGTTTACAAAATTTGTAAGAGATTAGAGAAAGGCAATAAAAGTATACTACCTTTTAAAAAATTGTGACTCAAGAAGTAAAATTACACACAACAAGCCACAAACATCTCCCTCTTCAGGATTACAAATACAACCAAGAAATAGCAATAATCTTGTTTCATTTCTTTTTTAATGGAAATTTATGTTTTCCTTAAGTAATATTTGAGTACTTAACATCCCCTTTATTGCATGGTACTAGCAGCCCAGATTTACAAATGATATTGTGTATTCCTGGCTCATCAAAAATTCCTGTACATCCTTGACTATCTCAGTGCTATCTTTCAGATAGTGAGCTCCAGATCCCTGAAGCTGCCAACAGCCACACAGCTATAAAATTCAAGTAACATGTGTACAGTTTTTCAAATATAATTCTCACTCCTTACAAGATGAAAGCATAACCGGAAATATAATGTCATAGCAGTGTCTATCGTAGCTTACTAGCATTGAAGAAAAACAGTGGGCAGGTTGGACTACATTCATTTCAGGATACATTTAAAAGTAGATTGTAGAAACGTTTGTTTCCTACCTAAATCATGCTAGTAACTAACTTTTTTCTTCAGATTGGAAGCAAAAGATGCAATTAAGTGAGAGAGAAGACGCACAGATTTGGAGTCAGAAGTTTGGACAAGATTGGTTATTTCACCTACAAGACTATGTGTGGCATTTAGGAGGCAATTGGAAATCTGAACACTGACTAGATGTATGATACTAAGGAATTACATCTAATTGTTTAAGTGTAATAATATATTATGGTTATGTTAAAAGAAAGAGTCCTTACTTTATAGAGATATATATTGAAATATTTGCATCAAATTGTGTCTGGAATTTGCTTCAAAATCATAAGGGGGGGTGAGTGGGGATAGAGATGGAACAAAATAGGTCATGAGTCACTAGTTATTGTAGTTGAGTGACAGGCACATGGGGATTATACTAATTTGTCCGTTTTTTATATGCTTGAAATTTTCCATAATAAAAAGATGCACATACTCATTCATAACACACACACACAACTTTGTATTT
Organism: Phoca vitulina; assembly: GCF_004348235.1. NCBI lineage: Eukaryota > Metazoa > Chordata > Mammalia > Carnivora > Phocidae > Phoca > Phoca vitulina. Next base: position 37,963,221 of record NW_022589712.1, read on the forward strand.
TTTCTCTAGGCTTCCATTTTACAATTACTGTTTCTTTCAGTCTTGCTTTTTCCTCCTCCTCCCATGATGACTCCCTCCCTTTCTCCAATCCCTTCTCCGCAGTCTAGGGACAATGATTTATTTTCTAAAATGCACCAACCCCTACCTATCCGTCCTGAGTGCAATCCCAGCACCTGCACCGCCCCTAATGGAGCACCTACCACACTGCAAGGCAAATGCTTTTACTTACATGTCTACCTATGTAGCTCATAATTCCTTGACTTAAAAATATGGCATGTTCGCTTTTGCATCTCCAAGACCTGGGATAGTAAGTACATGGAGCATCGAGAAATCACAGAGTGAGTATTTGTGCAACTAGAAAATAATCTTATTCTCTTATATTTCTTCAGCCTTTTCATTAAAAAAAAAAAAACTAAATACATGGTGGTCAATAGATGGGCTAATAATAATTTTAATACTACTACTACTAATAATAAGAAGTAGAGAAAAGAGAGGAAAAGAGCTAATATTTATTACTGCTTTATTTTATTTTAAAAATTTTACTGGGGCACCTGGGTAGTTCAGTCAGTTAAGTGCCTGCCTTCAGCTCAGGTCATGATCCCAGGAACCTGCTTCTCCCTCTCCTTCTTCTCCTTCTCCTCCCCGCTCGTGCTCTCTCACTATCTCTGTCTCTCTCTCAAATAAATAAATTAAGTCTTTAAAAAAAATATTTTATTTATTCATTTACTTATTGAGAGAGAAAGTGGGCGAAGGAGAGGCAGAGGGAGAGGGAGAAAGCGAATCCCAAGCAGACTCAGGGCTCAGTGCAGAGCTGATGTGGGCCTTGATCTCACAACCCTGAGATCATGACCTGAGCCAAAATCAAGAGTCAGACACTTAACCAACTGAGCCACCCAAGTGCCCCTATGAGTGCTTTATAAAATAACTTTATTATAAGCACTCTATATTAATTCATTCACAAGAAAAACCAAGACACTTGTTAAAAATACAGATTTCTGGGCCCCATCTCAGAATTACTGAATCAGAATTTCTTTCGGTAGGGCCCAGGAATCTATTTTTAATAGGTGCCTCACACATTTCTTGTGTTAAGTCAGCTTTAGGAATAACTGGCCTAACAGTACAGAGCAAAAGAAAGTTCATATGATATCACATACATTTTTCATTTTGAAGTTCATTGTTACATCATATTTATTATTCCATGATGTTCTATACATTTGCAAATAATCCTAGTGTAAGGCAGGGCTGATGATATTGGTTTCTCAGTCTATAAAACGCACAAATATTCTGTTAAATTGGAGAATTTAGAAGGCTTCACAACAATGTCTTTTATTGATACCTAACTATGACATCATCAAAGAAACAAACTGTTTTATGTTTTAGGTAAAAGAAGCTGATCAGCTTTATTAGCAAGTAAGGGTAAATTTATTAAACTTCCAAGTACTTTAAAGTCAGAATTTGACCACAAATTATATTACAACAAAGCATAATATCCTGCTGAATAATTATTCTTTACAAAGATTTGGAATAGAAATCCCCAATGAAATTTTATCATTCAAAAGTTAATTTCATACTTTCCAAAACCAAATCTAAATTCTGAACAACAATAAAGACCCACTAGAAGAACCTCCCCTACCCCTACGCTATTCTACAGTTTCATTATATAAACCCAGATGAACTAACATAATCTGTTATTTTGCTCTAGGAATCAGCAGAGTAGCTATTACCTAACATCACATCTACACACCATTGGAAATATAAAGCATCACCAAGCATCCTATGTCAGGTACATTCTTAAAATGAATGTTCTACAGCGTCTCAGTTTCTTGCTTTCTCCTGCTTGACTATATATTATTTATGAAGCTTTCGTCGGAGAATAGGGAACATGTTTTACTCTATGTAGCTGTGTGTGAGGCCAGTATTAAAGATACCAGCTAGTTTTATTTAGGAAACATTATCCTAACAACAAAAGTGTATCTTTGTGATAAAAATGAATACATTTTCTATAAAACAATACTGAAAGGAATTATTTCTTAACCTTGGTAACGTGTTCTACAGCCTCGCTATTCCAAGTGTGATGTCCTAGACCAGCAGTCCCGGCATCACCTTGGAGCTTGGAAGAAATGCAGAACTTGGGCCTCATCCCAAACCTACTGAATCAGAATCTGCAACGTGAACAAGATCCCCAGGGCCATCATATGAGAAGTACTGCTTTGTAGTTTTTCTAAATCATTTGGGTCCCCTGGATTCAATCCCAGTTCTGGACTAATGCCCTGTATGACCTTGAGAAATCTACCTGGCTCCGAGGGCCAGAGCCACACTGTCCAATAGAACTTTTTGTGATAATGGAGAAGTTCCATACCCGTGCTGTCAAACATAATTACTGGTCACAGGAGCACTTGAAACGTTGCTATGGAGACTGGGGGAATTGAATCTTTTATTTAATTTTAATTAATTTAAATTTATAGTTAAATAGCACCATGTCATTATCGGACAGCACAGCTCTAGAGACTATTGATAAATAAAACCCCTTCCAGTTTACAATCTCTTCTAAAATCTTATAATTCTAGAGCCAGAAAAATAATTTAGAAAACCACATTCAGGACTGTATTTAAAACAAACATCTGTTGAGTACCTACTATGTGTCAAGTACTCAAGCCCCATCAAACAAACAAAATGAACACAACTAAACAAAATCCTATCCTCATGCCTTATAATCTTGCAGGGAGAGAAAGACAATAAAAATAAATACAATAAGTAAGTAAAATGTACATTATTAGGAAGTAATAAGGGTATGGAAAAATAGAGCAGATTAAGAAAGGGTTTAGAATGCTCGTGTGGGCATGAGGGTGAGCATTTATACATGAGGAGCTGCGAGGAGGTCACCAGGAGAAGCTGACATTTGAGCAAGGACAGGAAGGAGATAGAAGTTAGCTGTGTAAGTATCAGGGAAAGAATGCATCTAGAGAGAGCAAAAGCTACTTCAAGGTCCTAATGTGAGCAAGAGCTTGATGTGAATGAGGAACAGCAAAGAGTCCCAGGAAGCTGGATCTTGAGTGAGCCATGGCAGAAGGAATGGGAGAAGGAGTCAGAGAAGTCAAAAGGGAAACTGCAGGGATCAGAGGGTCACAGATCACGGAGGACCTTCAGGACATTTACTCTGAGGAACCACAGTAAAGGAGTAACATGTCAGATCTTACATGTTTAAAAGATCCCTGTGGCTGCATTCTCGAGATCATTTTACAAAGGTGCAAAAGCAAAAGCAGGGGTAATCGTTAAGGTATTATTGCTGGATACCTGGCTAGAAATTATAGTGGTTTGCTTCACAGTGGTAGCTGTAACAAAGGTGAGAAGTGTTTGGATTCTCGGATAGATTTAAAGGTAGAGCTATGGTACTGCATGAAATAGAAGAACATAGTATGAGAAAAAAGAGAAGAGTCTAAATTGATTCCAAAGTTTTTGTCCAAGCAACTGGAAAAGTGCAACAGCCATTTAGTGAGATGGGGAGCACTCCGGGTGGAACAGGTTTAGAGAGAAATTTAAAGAGCTGAGCTTTTGACATGCTAACTTTAGGGTGCCTATTGCACATCCAAGTGGGGATGTATCACACAGATGGACGATGCAATTTGGAGTCCAGTGGGAACAGCCGGAGCTGCAGATACAGATTATAGAATCAATGGCATATTTGCCAGAAACCAGGTAAGATGACAAGGGCAGTGAGCAGACACAGAGGAGAAAAGAGGACCACTGACTGTTGAGAGTTCAAAGTTAAGAAGTAATTCAGAAAGGGAGGAATTAACAAAGAATCACAAAGGAAATATATGGTGTGGAAGGAGGAAAATCAAGAGACTATGGTATCCTCTTTTTTTTTTTTTTTAAGATTTTATTTATTTGACAGAGAGACACAGTCAGAGAGGGAACACAAGCAGGGGGAGTGGGAGAGGGAGAAGCAGGCTTCCCGCGGAGCAGGGAGCCCAACGCAGGGCTCCATCCCAGGACCCTGGGATCATGACCTGAGCCGAAGGCAGAGGCTTAACGACTAGCCACCCAGGAGCCCTGAGACTATGGTATCCTTGAAGCAACATGAAGAAAGTGTTTCAAAGGGAGGGAGTGATCAATTATGTCAAATACCATTGAGAAATCGAGTACATAATGTAAGAGTGAAAAAAATAACCATTAGATTAAGCAATATAAAGGTCAATGGTGACCTTTACAAAAGCAGTTACGGGGGAGAGGTAGAAGCAAAGCTTGACTAAAGTCTGTCCAAGAGAAAATGGAAAGAAGGGAAAGAAGGGATAGGAGTATAAGCTTTTGCAAAGAATGAGAATGTAAAGAGAGCAGAGAAAAGGAATACTAGCTGCAAAGGAAAATGCGGCCATACAAGGGTTTTTATTTCTCTTTATTTTGTTGCTTTTTCTTTTCTTTTCTTTTTTTTTTTTTTTAAAGATTTTATTTATTTATTTGAGAGAGAGAGAGAATGAGAGACACAGAGCATGAGAAGGAGGAGGGTCAGAGGGAGAAGCAGACTCCCTGCCAAGCAGGGAGCCCGATGCGGGACTCGATCCCGGGACTCCAGGATCATGACCTGAGCCGAAGGCAGTCGCTTAACCAACTGAGCCACCCAGGCGCCCTTTTCTTTTCTTTTTTAAAGAAAATAGCAATGGGGCTCCCAGTTGGCTCAGTCAGTAGAGCATGTGACTCTAAATCTAGGGATTGTAAATTCCAGCCCCACCTTGTGTGTAGAGATTACTTACAAATAAAATCTTTAAGAAAATAAAAATGAAATAAGAAAACAGCAATAACAGCTGGTTTGTAGGCTGATGAGAAAGATCCAATAAAGGGAAAAATCAATGATATAGGACAGAGGTCAGTAAACTATTTGGCCCCTGGGCCAAATCTGGCCTAGTAACTTTTATACAGCCCATGAGCTATAAGTGAGCTACATTTCTAAGTGATTGAAATGACTGAATGATTGAAATGATTGAAATGACTGAATGATCTAAGTGATTAAAATGATCTGAATGACTGAAATATCTAAATAATTGAAAATAAATATCAAAGGAAGAGTAATATATCACAACATAGGAAAATTATATCAAATTCATATTTCAGTGTCCGCAAATAAAGCTTTACTGGAACACAGCCATGCTCATCATTTATGCATTGTCTATGGCCACTTTTGTTCAACAACGGCAGAGCTGAGGTGTGATAAGAGATCATATGTGACATTTTAATTGATTCCCACTGCTGCTCAGTGCACTATGAATCACAATGATAGTTATAACTTGACAACATTTCAAGTGCCCCAGGTGTTGTTGTAATGTGACATTTTATTATTTATTACCAATGTACATGTCAAAAGAAGATAAAATGGACTTCAAATGTCATGTTTAGAAAGCACCATCGAGTGTATATTATTTTGGTACTGAATTAGGTGACAAAGCATTTTGCTTGTTAAGCACTAACACCACAGCTATTCTAAAAGAATAAGATATTTGTCAACATTACCAGCCTAAGGACTCATCAAAATATTCCCAACTCAGAGGAAAACAATGGTTAGAAAACTTAGAAAATTTAAAGCAGAATTATCACATCACAGCAAAATGTCTTTACAAAATGTAAAAACTGAAATCACTGTAGCCAAAGGGAAGCTTTCAAATGGCATATTTTTTAGAAAACCAAAGAAAGCTGTTTACCAATTATAAGTTAACTAAATTATGTTATACTGCAGCTGCCAAAGACCGGTTTCTAGACCCTTAGCCTTATGGTGAGAACACTGTTCACAAACAGGTGAAGAAACTGGAAGCAAAATCAACAGTCAACTTAAAAACAAAGCAAATGATTTTGTTTTTCTTGGCTCTTTCTGTGTCAATAGATGGACAGATAGTGCTTATTGTCACTTGAGGAGTCAATGCTGAGTTTGAACTGATAGGAAAATTAGACTTTATGAATAGTCAGGTTGAGATTTTTCTGAATGAAGAGAATCATCTTTAACCATCTTTGGAAATCTGCTTTTGCTGAAAACTTTACAATAATTATCAATGAATTCAGCCTAAAATCACAGGAACTACAGCACTTAGATGCAGAAGTTATACTGCAGCAAAATCATTTTAACAACTAACATTTGAGTCACAAGTAATGTCAAATAGCTTTATAAACTTTTCATACTATCAAAAACTAAAACAAGAAGATCGCCATTCCCACACAAATTCATAGCAGATATATTTTTTGAACTCAAACTATAATTCCAACACCATTTTTTGGATCTTGATGCAGTGCAAAGAAAATTTCCGTATTTCAAAATCCATGTAAGTCAATCACAAAACAACACATATTGTATGATTCTGTCTATATGAAACAAGCAATCTATGCAAATAGAAAGTAAATTAGTGGTTTCTTAGGACAGGGGCATGGAGAAGACGTGGCAGAGAGTGACTGTTAATGGGTATGGGGTGTCTCTAAGAAGGAACTAAAATGTTTGAAAATTAGATAGTGGTAATGGTCTCACAACCCTGTGATACTAAATAACATTTAATTATACACTTTAAACAGGTGTACTGTATGACATATGAACTATATTTCCATAAAGATGTTTTTAAAAATGCATTGAACTATGCAATTTGAGGAGCTCCCTACCCTTAAGTTGGAAATAATTTGTAATGTGACATTCTAAAAGGTAAGTATCAAGAGAAAAATCTAATAGAATGCTATAAAGGACTACCAAATAATGAATATGTATGCATGTTAGAGGGATGATATCAGTGTTTGGCAATACTTATCTGTGTAAAAAGATATTTTAAAGATGAAATATGTAAAGTCTCAGTACAGATCAGCTGTAACAGATGAATATTTGCAATTAATATTGACGACAGGGAATATTATGAACCCCAATTAAGCAAAATCTTATCCCAAAAGAAAGAATTTTATTCCTCTCTACAGTAGATTAACTTATTTTTAAAATGTCTTGATATTTAGGTGGACAAATTTTCCCTCCTTATTTATTCAAAATTTATTTGTTAATCCCAAACCTTTATTTTCTTTCTTTCTTTTTTTTTTTTTTATTCACTTGAGAGAGAGAGAGAGCCCAAGCTGAGGGGCAGAGGGAGAGGGAGAAGACTCCACTGAGCAGGGAGCCCAGCACAGGGCTCGATCCCTGGACGTGAGGACCATGACCTGGGCCAACAGCAGATGCTTAAACAACTGAGCCACCCAGGTACCCCCAAACCTTTATTTTCAATACATAAACCTGTTGATATACATTAAATGTATAGGTTAACCAGGAAAACTGACATCTTTAGACATTGCGTCTTCCTACTCAATGGGATATATCTCTCCATTAATTCAGATCTTCTTTTATTTCCCTCAATGAGTAATATTTTCTGTGTAAAGATCACGCATGCCTTTATATTTACTTCTAGGAACCCGTTTGAATGTAATTTCTATTTCTCCTTGGTTCTGGCTGGTGAATAGTATACCAAGATTTCTGTGGATTGCTCCTAAGGCTAGTAAATCTACAAAACTCTCTTAATTGGTTCTAATAGTTTATCTCTGGATTCTCTTGGATACTCTACTTAGGTAATCTTACCCTCTAAAAATAAAGACTATTTATTCTCTTCCTTTCCAAACTATGTCTTTCTTTCTTCTATTGCATTGGCTAGGGTATCCTGCTACATAGTAACAGTGATAGCAAGAATCTTTATCTTTTTCTGCTTCTAAGTTTTCACCACTAAGTTTGATATTTAGTATAAGTTTTTGATCCATAAAAGCCTAATAAACATGTTATTTTTTATTTGAATGAATGCTCTTTCTTCATCTATTAAAATTATTGTGTGGTTTCTCTCCTTCAAACTATTAATATGATCAACAATATGAAATAGATTTGTTGATGTTAAATAAAGGATATAAGCATTCCTAAGATAAATTCTTTTTTTAAATTTTTTTAAGTTTTATTATATTATGTTAATCACCATACATTACATCATTAGTTTTTGATGTAGTGTTCCATGATTCATTGTTTGCTGGAACACCCAGTGCTCCATTCAATACATGCCCTCTTTAATACCCATCACCAGGCTAACACATCCCCCCACGCCCCTCCCCTCTAGAACCCTCAGTTTGTTTCTTAGAGTCCATAGTCTCTCATGGTTCATCTCCCCCTCCGATTTTCCCCCCTTCACTTTTCCCTTTCTACTATCTTCTTTTTTTTAACATATAATGTATTATTTGTTTCAGAGGTACAGGTCTGTGATTCAACAGCCTTACACAATTCACAGCGCTCACCATAACACATACCCTCCCCAATGTCTATCACCCAGCCACCCCATCCCTCCCACCCCCACCACTCCAGCAACCCTCAGTTTGTTTCCTGAGATTAAGAATTCCTCATATCAGTGAGATCATAAGTCAATCAGAGAAAGATGATCTCTGATTGACTTATTTCACTCAGCATAATACCCTCCAGTTCCATCCACGTCATTGTAAATGGCAGGATTTCATTCCTTTTGCTGGCTGCATAATATTCCATTGTATATATATACCATGTCTTCTTTATCCATTCATCTGTTGATGGACATCTTGGCTCTTTCCATAGTTTTGCTATTGTGGACATTGCTGCTATAAACATCGGGATGCACGTACCCCTCCAGATCACTACATTTGTACCTTTGGGGTAAATACCCAGTAGTGCAATTGCTGGGTCGTAGCGTAGCTCTATTTTCAACTTTTTGAGGAACCTCCATACTGTTTTCCAGAGTGGCTGCACCAGCTTGCATTCCCACCAACAGTGTGGCAGGGTTCCCCTTTCTCCACATCCTCTCCAACATCTGTAGATTCCTGACTTGTTAATTTTAGCCATTCTGACTGGTGTGAGGTGGTATCTCACTGAGGTTTTGATTTGGATTTCCCTGATGCTGAGGGATGTTGAGCACTTTTTCATGTGTCTGTTGGCCATTTGGATGTCTTCTTTGGAAAAATGTCTGTTCATGTCTTCTGCCCATTTCTTGATTAGATTATTTGTTCTTTGGGTGTTGAGTTTGATAAGTTCTTTATAGATTTTGGATACTAGCCCTTTATCCCATATGTCATTTGCAATTATCTTCTCCCATTCTGTTGGTTGTCTTTTGGTTTTGTTGACTGTTTCCTTTGCTGTGCAAAAGCTTTTTATCTTGAAGTCCCAATAGTTCATTTTTGCCCTTGCTTCCCTTGCCTTTGGCAATGTTTCTAGGAAGAAGTTGCTGTGGCTGAGGTCGAAGAGGTTGCTGCCTGTGTTCTCCTTTAGGATTTTGATGGACCCCTGTCTCACATTTAGGTCTTTCAACCATTTTGAGTCAATTTTTGTGTGTGGTATAAGGAAATGGTCCAGTTTCATTCTTCCACATGTGGCTGTCCAATTTTCCCAACACCATTTGTTGAAGAGACTGTCTTTTTTCCATTGGACATTCTTTCTTGCTTTGTCGAAGATCAGTTGACCATAGAATTGAGGGTCCATTTCTGGGCTCTCTATTCTGTTCCATTGATCTATGTGTCTTTTTTTTTTTTTTAAGATTTTATTTATTTTTTTGACAGAGACACAGAGAGAGAGGGAACACAAGCAGGGGGAGTGGGAGAAGGAGAAACAGGCTCTCCGCTGAGCGGGCAGCCCGATGCAGGGCTCGATCCCAGGACCCTGGGATCATGACCTGAGCCGAAGGTAGACGCTTAACGACTGAGCCACCCAGGCGCCCTGATCAATGTGTCTGTTTTTGTGCCAGTACCATACTGTCTTGATGATGACAGCTTTGTAACAGAGCTGGAAGTCTGGAATTGTGATGCCACCAGCTTTGCTTTTCTTTTTCAACATTCCTCTGGCTATTCGGAGTCTTTTCTGGTTCCATACAAATTTTAGGATTATTTCTTCCATTTCTTTGAAAAAACTTGATGGTATTTTGATAGAGATTACATTAAATGTGTAGATTGCTCTAGGTAGAATTGACATCTTCATAATATTTATTCTTCCAATCCATGAGCATGGAACGTTTCTCCATTTCTTTGTGTCTTCCTCAATTTCTTTCATGAGTATTTTATAGTTTTCTGAGTACAGATTCTTTGCCTCTTTGGTTAGATTTATTCCTAGATATCTTATGGTTTTGGGTGCAATTGTAAATGGGATCAACTCCTTAATTTCTCTTTCTTCTGTCTTGTTGTTGGTGTATAGGAATGCCACTGATTTCTGTGCACTGATTTTATATCCTGCCACTTCACTGAATTCTTGTATGAGTTCTAGCAGTTTTGGGGTGGAGTCTTTTGGGTTTTCCACATAACGTATCATATCATCTGCAAACAGTGAGAGTTTGACTTCTTTGCTGATTCGGATGCCTTTTATTTCTTTTTGTTGTCTGATTGCTGGGGCTAGGACTTCTAATACTATGTTGAATAGCAGTGATGATAGTGGACATCCCTGCCGTGTTCCTGACCTTAGGGGGAAAGCTCTCAGTTTTTCCCCATTGAGAATGATACTCACTGTGGGTTTTTCATAGATGGCTTTTATGATATTGAGGTATGTACCCTCTATCCCTATACTCTGAAAAGTTTTGATCAAGAAAGGATGCTGTACTTTGTCAAATGCTTTTTCTGCATCTATTGAGAGGATCATATGGCCCTGGGCTCTTGTTTGTTGGGAGATTTTTGATTTTTGATTTTTGAATTTCCTTAGTGGTTATAGGTCTGTTCAGGTTTTCTATTTCTTCCTGGTTCAGTTTTGGTAGTTGATACATCTCTAGGAATGCATCCATTTCTTCCAGGTTATCTAATTTGCTGGCATATAGTTGCTCATAATATGTTCTTATAATTGTTTGTATTTCTTTGGTGTTGGTTGTGATCTCTCCTCTTTCACTCATGATTTTATTTATTTGGGTCCTTTCTCTTTTCTTTTTGATAAGTCTAGACAGGGGTTTATCAATCTTATTAATTCTTTCAAAGAACCAGCTCCTAGTTTCATTGATCTGTTCTACTGTTCTTTTGGTTTCTATTTCTTTGATTTCTGCTCTGATCTTTATTATTTCTCTTCTCCTGCTGGGTTTAGGCTTTATTTGCTGTTCTTTCTCCAACTCCTTTAGGTGTAGGGTTAGGTTGTGTATTGGAGGCCTTTCTTATTTCTTGAGAAAGGCTTGTATTGCTATATACTTTCCTCTTAGGAGTGCCTTTGCTGCATCCCAAAGATTTTGAATAGTTGTGTTTTCATTTTCATTTGTTTCCATGAATTTTTTTAATTCTTTAATTTCCTGGTTGACCCATTCATTCTTTAGAAGGATGCTTTTTAGCCTCCATGTATTTGAGTTCTTTCCGACTTTCCTCTTGTGATTGAGTTCTAGTTTCAAAGCATTGTGGTCCGAAAATACGCAGGGAATGATCCCAATTTTTTGGTACCGGTTGAGACCTGATTTGTGACCTAGGATGTGATCTATTCTGGAGAATGTTCCATGGGCACTAGAGAAGAATGTGTATTCTGTTGCTTTGGAATGGAATGTTCTGAATGTATCTGTGAAGTCCATCTGGTTCAGTGTGTCATTTAAAGCCTTTATTTCCTTGTTGATCTTTTGCTTAGATGATCTGTCCATTTCAGTGAGGGGGGTGTTAAAGTCCCCTACTATTATTGTATTGTTGTTGATGTGTTTCTTTGCTTTTGTTATTAATTGGCTTATATAATTGGCTGCTCCCATGTTAGGGGCATAGATATTTACAATTGTTAGATCGTCTTGTTGGATAGACCCTTTAAGTAGGATATAGTGTCCTTCCTCATCTCTTATTATAGTCTTTGGTTTAAAATCTAATTTGTCTGATATAAGGATTGCCACCCCAGCTTTCTTTTGGTGTCCATTAGCATGGTAAATGGTTTTCCACCCCCTCACTTTCTTTTTTTTTTTTTTTTTTTTTAAAGATTTTATTTATTTATTCATGAGAGACAGAGAGAGAGAGAGAGAGAGGCAGAGGGAGAAGCAGACTCCCAAGGAGCAGGGAGCCCGATGCGGGACTCGATCCCAGGACCCTGAGATCATGACCTGAGCCGAAGGCAGACGCCCAACCATCTGAGCCACCCAGGCGCCCGCCACCCCCTCACTTTCAATCTGCAGGTGTCTTTGTGTCTAAAATGAGTCTCTTGCAGACAGCATATCAACGGGTCTTGTTTTTTTATCCAATCTGATACCCTGTGTCTTTTGATTGGAGCATTTAGCCCATTTACATTCAGGGTTACTATTGAAAGATATGAATTTAGTGCCATTGTACTGCCTGTAAGGTGACTGTTACTGTATATTGTCTCTATTCCTTTCTGGTCTATGTTACTTTTAGGCTCTCTCTTTGCTTAGAGGACCCCTTTCAATATTTCTTGTAGTGCTGGTTTTGTGTTTGCAAATTCCTTTAGTTTTGGTTTGTCCTGGAAGCCTTTTTTCTCTCCTTCTATTTTCAATGACAGCCTAGCTGGATATAGTATTCTTGGCTGCATATTTTCTCATTTAGTGCTCTGAATGTATCATGCCAGTCCTTTCTGGCCTGCCAGGTCTCTGTGGATAGGTCTGCTGCCAATCTAATCTTTCTACCGTTGTAGGTTACAGACCTCTTGTCCCGAGCTGCTTTCAGAATTTTCTCTTTGTCTCTGAGACTTGTGAGTTTTACTATTAGATGTCGGGGTGTTGACCTATTTTTATTGATTTTGAGGGGGGTTCCCTGTGCCTCTTGGATTTTGATGCCTGTTTCCTTCCCCAAATTAGGGAAGTTCTCTGCTATAATTTGCTCCAATATACCTTCTTCCCCTCTCTCTCTTTATTCTTCTTCTGGGATCTCAATTATTCTAATATTGTTTCGTCTTATGGTATCACTTATCTCTCAAATTCTGCCCTCGTGATCCAGTAGTTGATTATCTCTCTTTTTCTCAGCTTCTTTACTTTCCATCATTTGGTCTTCCATATCACTAATTCTCTCTTCTGCCTCATTTATCCTAGCAGTTAGAGCCTCCATTTTTGATTGCACCTCATTAATAGCCTTTTTGATTTCGACTTGGTTAGATTTTAGTTCTTTTATTTCCGTTTCTCTAATATCTTCCATGCTTTTTTCAAGCCCAGCTAGTATCTTTATAATCGTCATTCTGAACTCTAGTTCTGACATCTTACTAATGTCCATATTGATTAGGTCCCTGGCAGTCAGTACTGCCTCTTGTTCTTTTTTTTGAGGTGATTTTTTCCATCTTGTCATTTTGTCCAGAGGAGAATACATGAATGAGAGAACAAAATGCTAACAGGGTAACAACAACCCCAGAAAAATATACACTAAACAAATCAGAAGAGACCTGAAACCATGAGAAAAGAAAGGGAAAGAAAGAAAAAAGAAAAAGAGAAAAGAGAAAAAAGATAAAAAAATATGATCAAATATGGTCAGGCTGGTGCATAGATCAGTGCCACACACTAGATTTTGGGCATATTTTGGTCTGTTAGAAGAATGTGCCTCCCAAAATTTTATAGAAAGAAAAACTTACATATGTATAAAAATAAGGGTAAATATGATGAAGGGATGGAATATGACTGTAAAGATGAAAATTATAAAAGATTTTATAAAAGGAATTGATAAGATAAGAAGTTGGTTGAAAAAAGAAGAGGAATTAAAAAAAAAAAAGGGAGGGCGCCTGGGTGGCTCAGTTGGTTAAGCGACTGCCTTCGGCTCAGGTCATGATCCTGGAGTCCCGGGATCGAGTCCCGCATCGGGCTCCCTGCTCGGCAGGGAGTCTGCTTCTCCCTCTGACCCTCCTCCTTCTCATGCTCTCTGTCTCTCATTCTCTCTCTCTCAAATAAATAAAATCTTTAAAAAAATAAAAAAAAAATAAAAAAATAAAATAAAATAAAAAAAAAAAAGGGAGAGAATGTGATCAGGCAGGAGACTAGAACAAAGCCATACACTAGAGATTTAAGGTATATTTTGGTCTCTTAGAAGAAACTGTATACCAAAATTTTAAAGAGAGAACAATTTATATATATATACCAAAAATAAGGTTAACTACTATGAAGGGATAGAATACGACTCTAAAAATGAAAAATAAAAAAGATTTTTTAAAAAAGGGATTGATAAGATGTTGGTTGAAAAAGGGAAAAAGAAAAATTCAAAAAAAAAGAAAAAGAAAAAAAGAAAATTAAAAAATTAACTTTGAAAGTCTAAAGAATCGGGGAAAAAAAGCCATGAATTCTATGTGCTGTATTCCCCTAGTGCTGGCATTCTTCCATTCTCGCCGATCAGTAAACTTGGTCTTGGCTGGCTGTTCTTGCTGATCTTCTGGGGGAGGGGCCTGTTGCAGTGATTCTCAAATGTCTTTGCCGGAGGTGGAATTGCCCCGCCCTTGCCGGGTCCAGGCTAAGTAATCCGTTTGGGTTTGCTCTCGGGAGCTTTTGTTCCCTACAAGCTTTCCGTACAGCTTTGGAGGACGAGAGTGAAAATAGCGGCCTCCCAATTTCTGCTCCAGAGGAGCCGAGAACTCGGGGCCCCGCTCCTCAGTGAGCCCCCAGAGAAAAGCAGTCAATCACTCCCATCTCCCTGGTCTCCGGCCGCACTCTGTGCTCACCCGGCCTGTGACTGAGGGTTTCTATCTCTGGCATCCGACCCCATGTGGAGTCTCCAAACCCAGCAGATCCCTGCGGTGCGCTCCCACACTGCTCCTCCCAGGGGAGGAAGGGGAGTCTCCCCGGATCTGCCGCTTGTTGGGTCCCTGCTGGAAGAGCAGTGGCCCGACTGTGCTGCGGATCACGGTTTATGGCAACCCCGAGCTGAGAGCCCACTCCTCGGCTCCATCTCTGCAGCCGGCTTCCCCTCTCCGATACCTGGGAGCTCTGCCGCACTCAGGCACCCCTGGTCTTTCTGTGACCCCGAGGGTCCTGAGACCACACTGTCCCAGCGAGGGTTCCATGCCCCGCTTAGCCACTGGAGCGACGTCCCTCAGCGGAGCAGACTTCTAAAAGTTCCAATTTTGTGCTCGGCGGCTCTATCACTTGCCAGTAGCCAGCTGATGGAGGCTCCCTCCCCCCACGGTCTATCCTCCCGAATATCACCTCAGATTCACTTCTCTGCAGGTCCTACCTTCCAGAAAGTGGTTGCTTTTCTGTTCAGAGAGTTGCTGCTATTCTTTTCTTCGATATTCTGTTGAGTTCGTAAGTGTTCAGAATGGTCTGATCCCTATCTAGCTGAATTCCCGGGATCAGAAGAAATTTAGGTCTCCTACTCCTCTGCCATCTTGCTCCTCCCCCTAAGATAAATTCTCTTGATCGTGATGTAAGAGTGGCTTTTTTAAAATGCATCTGCTGAATTTTATTTGCTAGCATTTTATTTAGGATTTTAAAAATTAGTATTAATGAGGGAAATAGAACTACAATATCCTTTTTCTTGTTTTTGTATTTTGCAATTCTGCCTTTATGAAACTCATACTAGCTTCAGAATATAAACACCTTGTGCAATGTGCAAGCTTTCCGATACACCAACCCATTAAGTGTCTTTTCCAAGAGTTATATTATAGGCAAAAACTGAAACTCAGATCTTCTAACTCCAAGCCTCTTTTTACTGTCCAGTAAGTAGCACTGCATTTGAAAAAGGTCCACAAGGCACTGGAGGAAACTAATTAATCTTACTGGGAATGAAAGATCACCATTACACACCTCCCCCCCTTACAAAAGTGAAGGTTATCATGGAAGACAGACTAGAATGACCAGTATGAGTATTAATATTTCTTACTGGTCATCTCTGTTCAGGTAAATGTGTGACTGGAAAGAAGGTAGCTTGGATACATTGATGTCTACCTCAAATTAGATGACCTCTAAGGTCCTTTCCAGCACTGAGAGTGCAGGACTTAAATCCAGTAAACCACTACTCACTCTCTAAATTTACATTTGTCCTGGCCATATTTCAGCTGCTACCTCAATCTTCTAATTTTTGTGTCTTCCTCTCTATACTAAATAGACATGACTGTTCAGAGCTCTAGCCCAATACCTTGAGTATCATGAAAAGCAAATAACCATCATAATTGGACAGACTCTAGCTCCTGAGACATAAAAACCTTTCAAAGTTAGTGGCTCTAAACCTTTTTTGGGGTAATGGCATGAAAACTCAACAAATGTTATGGAGCTACTCACAACAGAAAGGATTTTGCATAAGATTTAGGGCATTTGTAACCATTCTGAAGACAATCTATGAACTGGTAAGATTACCAAGTCAAGAACTCCTACTTGGGACCAACAAGGAGGCTGAAGCAGTGAACAGGAAATATACAGAAAGCATTTTTTTTCCCTTTGAAACAAAATACTCTAAAAAGTGGACTTCTGTGACAGTTACATCTACTTCTTCCCTTTTGTCACTGACAGCGACCTGCTAGCCAAGGAAAGATGAATGACTTCCCTTCACAGTTCTTCAGTCTCACTCAAAGATAACATCCGAGTAATGCAAACCCATTTCCATTCTTCTTATCAAAAACCTAGTAAATTACTTTCACATACCATAATGGCATCAACTTGGGACATTTTTTTCCTGTATAAATATATCAATGATGTAGCCAGTGTAACTTGGGAAACAAGGGTTTGCATATCATATAGAAAATTTTTAAAAGTTTTAGAGTGTAGGTACATAAGTAAAACAATTGTTTGTTTTCAGGTAGGACCTACCACATTATCAAATGTAAATATATTACTAACGATAGTCTGTAAGATGGTAATGGCTATAAATTATTACATAAATGTGTTATTTATACAAAATGCAATGCAGGAATACTTTTTTTGGTTGGTTGAGGATGTGGTTTAGACTATGGGATTTTTGCATAAAATGGGTATCAACCACATTTTTGCTATAGAAAATACTAAAGTGTCTATAAAGTGAAATAAACATTGAAAAATATTTTGTATTACTTTATGAACTAGCTTCTATTTTTCAATAAAATAAGTACTTCTAAGGAAAAAAAATGTTAAAGTGTTGAAATCCCAAAATCAAATCCCATTCCTACTTATAGAAGAAAAATAGTGAATTCACTTTGAAGTGATTTGATTCTTGAAGATTAATACGGGGGGGGGCAGTTAATAATAATAATATTTCAATTTTATTGAGTTGTTATAATGCCTTATTTCAATAAATAAGGCATTATAAACTTACTGAATATTCTAAACATAAAACATGAAGTCTAATTTTTAAATTACTTTACCTTTTCTCAAATTGTTTTATAAACATTGAAGTACTCTGACACACTACCAAGTATGACTATTCACCCTATCTAATTTGAAAATATTTTAAATTTCGTAAAGACTACTGTTCCATAAATTACTTTTATCAAGTGCTAAGAGTTAATGGAGAGATGACTGAAAAACCTGCCATAATACAAACGTAAAGGGTTTATATTCTTCTAACATCTAGGCAACCTGTACATGAAAGAAATCAAATCTATTTTAAAGATAAATACTTGAGGTTTTCTCATAATCTTTTAAATAAAATCACATCAATATTTTATGACTTCAACTGAAATATTTCTGGTTTTACGGTCAATAACAGTGTCATTAGAGGAAACACTTCAGGATGCTCTGAAATAAACAAATGAAAGTATAGGCCCAGGAGGAACTCAGTTACTCAGCATAAAATCAACAAAGCCAATCTTTGTTTAAGTAGTTGCTTTCTCAGTGTACTCTTACTGAAAACAAGGACAAAGGCAGACACAATCAAAATAAAACAGCCATTGCCTGAGTGAGCCCCAACCCCGGGCCTTTCCCATTAAAGGTAGAGGAAGTGGGACTGACACCGAAAGAGAACACTGTTACGAAAACAAGAATTAGAAGAGATGAGCATGTGTAACAAGATAGGAATTGACTGAGGAAGCACATGACAGTTATTTAAAAACAACTTTTGAAAAGTAAGGACAAGAACTAAGTAGAATGACCAGAGAGTTCTAATAACTTCCTCTTAGAATTGAAGGTTGACCAGTAAGATCTCTATGATCTGTGGGAAAGTGGGGTATGAGTTCCTGTTTGTTTTACATAATGATGAAAGCAAACAAATTGAGCAAAGATTAAAAAGAGCAAAGTGTAAAAAGTTAACAGAGGACAACTCAATTTCCTTGATAAATTGATTCTAATAATCAGTAAAATAACAACTATAGACACCTATTCAAGAGATATTTTCATATTTTTTGATCGGTGAGTTTTTACATGGTGTTCTTGGAACCAAACATTTAAGACCAACCAACCAAACAAACAAACAAATCCATCCCAGACAGGTAAATTGTTAAAAGGAATCAAGTTGAACAGAGGTTCAACAGAGGCTGTAAGGACAGGCCTGACATTCTGTTGTGCCAAAGGCAATGCACTCCCAAACCTTGTAAAGGCAAACCCTGAAAAGTGATAGAATAGGAGACAGAACCATCTCCAGTGTTGGCACACTTGTTCAAACCACTGTCATCTCTGCTCTGGATGACTACAATTGCCTCCAATCCACCTCCCTGCTGCTCTTCTTGCCACCCCACCCCTCAAACATAATTCATTCTCCACATAGAAGCCAGAATGTTTTTAAAGCATTCATTGTCATTTTACACTTCTACCAAATGGTCCAGTGACTTCCCATCACACTTGGAATAACACACCAATTCCATAGCCGGGCAACACAACTCTACATGATTTGCCTGCATCTACCTCTGTGAGCCATTTCTAAGCAGGCTCCCTTGGCTCTCTGGTCTTGAAACAGAAGGACACTGGGACCCTCTCTGCCTATGGTGCTCAGCTCTGTGCTAAGGTCTTTGTTCTGCTGACTCTTGCTCACCATTCAGCTCTCATCTCTCCACCATATATAATTGCCATACTATCCATCTGAACTTCTCTCTCTAGTCATGGTGCTTGCACCCCCTCTCGATTTCCACAGGTGTGTTTCTGAGTGTATAGGCATGCTTGCTCACTCCACCAAGTGGAGAGATGCCCTACCTCTAACCTCCTTCTCCTCTCCCTATGCATCAAAAACTATTTTTTAAACAGTAGCCAAGTTCAAACTTTTTCTATTCCCATAAACACAGCTTTCTCTTCCTAGAACCACTTAAGTCAACAATCAGCATCACATGATTTAGTCATAAACATTCCTTAATCTTTGCCTGGAGAGCTTATTTTTCACCTACTGAATTTCTAAACTTGCCACAAGGACAGATCACAGACTACTTATGGGGATACATTGTCACTTCTCATAGTGATTAGCAGAGTGCTAAGCAAATATTCTGTGTCTGTAAATATTTTTAATAGAATAAGAGTACTCTAGCTCCCTCCTCCCCTTTGATTCCTTTAAACCCAACTGAATACTAGAGAACTGATCTTTATAGCTTGACCACAGTGAAAGAAAGTCTTGGCCAGTGGAAAAGATTTCTCAATGTAAACATCTCTGTAACTCACTGATCTATTGGAACATGCATTTTAATTTGTTTTTCCAGAAGTGGTGATGAGATAAATAGTAATTCTTCCATCTTGTTTCAGCCAGTCTTATGTTCAGAAGCAGTCAATTTATGATATGACTGTGTAGAGCTAAGGTAGTTTATGGCCACACATCAGCACGTCATTAACCAGCCTGTGAGGAGACTGCCGGCTTGGTCTTGGCCTCATGAGCACCCTGAGCAAACAAACAGGGCTCTGTCCATCCATCTAGATTATAACAAGCCAAAAGGATATTTGAACAAAATAATCCAAAAGTTCCAATGAATTTTTTTAGCATCTTCATTTTATTTTTTTAGTTAATGATATAAAACATCTTAATAAAAATATTAATAATTGTGAAAGGAATATGTTAGAACTAGCTTCCTTATTTTTAAAGATCTTCATTTAGCACTGGGTGATACTGGTGCTCTAAGGTCTGTGTTCAATTTATTTTGATACACTGTCTAATGACTGCCAGAACTGAAAAAACACCTCCACATGGATATAGAGATGCAAAAAAATGCAGTTGCTTTACTTACTAAATCATTATACTTATATTTGTGTCTCATCTACCAATTATACAAAAAATGGTGCTGAAATTCACATAATAGATTTATATCTTCCCTAATATCAATTAACTACTCTTACAACTAATCAGAAAATGATAAATTTTTAAACAAATGGGTTAAAAACTCTGAAACAATTCATTTGGATGAATTTTAAGTGGGATAGAAAATTGTTTCCTAGTTTTTAAAGTTTGTGGATATGCTTTTTAGAGAAAAAAACGTATCTGAACAAATAGTATTTTTTCAAAAATCCTGAAATCTAAAAAAAAAAAAGTATTGGGATAAATTACTATTCTTTCAAGTGTTCTCTTTCCCAACATTCCTTCTGAGCTCTCCCTTCATCTTTTTTTTTTTTTTTAGATTTTATTTATTTCTTTGAGAGAGAGAGAGCAGGAGCGGGGAGGAGAGGGAAAAGCAGGCTCCCCGCTGAGCAGAGACCCCGATGCGGGGCTCTATCCCAGGACCCTGGGATCATGACCTGAGCCGAAGGCAGACACTTAACCAACTGAGCCACCCAGGTGCCCCAAAGCTCTCCCTTCATCTTAAGGGTGAAGCCTCAATGACTCATAAGGTGGCATTAAAAACTAGCAACTGAAAAGGTAAACCCAAGGGATATCTATTTTGGTTGATTCAAACTACACCTGAAACACATGAATTTACCTGTGAATGACTACACTTAGATTTTTACAAATCAAGATCAGCAAATAATCCTCTCATGATACATCAATAAACAATCTTGAGACCTTCACACATACACATGCAATTTTAGCATAAAGCACCAACACACTGGATACAGAATATTTTTCTTTATTTTTAGAAGCCTATTCTTTTCAAAGTGTATCTTTCACAACAAAGAGGAGGAAAAAAGATAACAAGAAAATAAAAAAAAAAAACCACTGAAGTTAAGGGTAAAACTAGTTTAAAGCAAGATTAAATGAGAACTCTTGGGATTGCACCTGTCATTTCCCACCATGGGCCTCTCTGGCTGGAGAATTTTAAAAAACAAAACAAAACAAAACATACTCTGTACAGAACTATGTGAAGAAATTCACTTTCCTCACCAAGGTCAGATGTTTACATAAAAGAGGTACACTAAGAGCAGGCCGTATCAAAATCACTTCTGATTTGATCCTACAGCTCTACTTAGACATAAACTAATGAACCAAACAGGGAATATCAGAAAAAAAAATGGTATCGTCAAAGGAAACAAAATGCTGGTAAAATATTATGAGCAATTGCTTTATTTTACCTGCTGTTTAAAATTTTTAAGTAACCAGAGGAAAAGGCTGCAGTGATTTAACTTGCCACATACAACTCAGAGCTAAAGAGCTTCAGGAACACTGAGTATGGCCAATAATCATGTGAGGAAATAAGGCAAGAATCAACACCACAAAAAGGGAAGTAATTTGCTAGGTAGCCTATAATTAGCCTCTGAATCTTACAGTAGAGAATATTATTGAGGCAAATAGCTTAGGAAGATTTAAAAAGGGATTAGTCGTTCACATGAATGAATAAGCCCAGAATTTAGTTACCTGAGCCAGAGGGGAAAAAAAGGCACATCATAAAAGCTATCTAACCCTTCTGTTTCAGGGTATGCAGATCCTCAATCCAGAAGAGATTTCTGAGAAAAATATTTATACTACTGGAAATTTGGAAATTATTAACCAAATGATAAAATTACCCAAGCTAGACTATCACAAACAATAAATATCCAACAGCGGGCCAATTTAGCAAAGATTAACTAGGGGGGCACCTGGGTGGCTCAGTCGGTTAAGCATCTGCCTTCAGCTCAGGTCATTATCCCAGAGTCCTGGGATCGAGTCCCACGTCTGCTCAGCGGGGAGCCTGCTTCTCCCTCACCCTCTGCCACTCCCCCTCCTTGTCTCTCTCTCTGTCAATAAATAAATAAGATCTTAAAAAAGAGAGATTAACTAGGCTGGTCAATTCTAAGGTGTCATTAGAAATAATATTATTTCTGTATAGGAAGTGCCTGATCTACAAAAAAATATGTTACATCAACTGTTTTTACTCAGAAAGATACTTAACTTTTTCAAATAATAATTAAACCATTACTGAAGCTAAAATTTTCATATAATGGAAAGGAAATTATATAGAATAATTTTAACTGGGGTATATAATCAGAATAACTAGAAGCTGATCCTGATTGGGAGATATTTCCATTACAATGGAATTACCTAAAATATTTAATTTTAAAAGAGAAAGGCTTCTACAACAAAAGTTCTGCTTAAATAAATAAATAAAGCTCTACTATTAAATTATTCAAGAATAAAGCATGAAAACACAACACCAAAACATATTAATCAAAATAATGATATGAATTGGAAATATTTGATAAAATGATCCATTAAGACATTAAATTTAAAAAAAAAAAACAAACTTCAGCTTAAAAGATTTACTACCTAAATTGACAACATTTTTTATTTTTGTCTGAAGCAGTGTGATGGTTTAAAAATGTGGCCCAAATTCCTCCACACTTGCACAAAAAAAGCTGGGGTCTAAGTTCTTTCCTCTTGAATCTGGGCAGGCCTGTGACTGCTTTGCCAAGTGACACTGAATGACTTCCAGAGTTAGTGCAGAAAAGATCATGTAGCTCCCACCTGGCTGCCTTGAGACTCTGGCTCCAGGGGATGCCAGCCCCCGTGTCAGAAGCCTGCTGCCCTAAGACTAGCACTCCGGCAAGGCCACGGGCAGGCACTCCTGTTGATAGCCCCAGCTGAGCTCCCTGACAGCCACGTGAGTGAGCGGACATCTGCCTACAGCCTCATGAGAAACCCCGAGTGTGAACTGACCAGCTGAGCCCTTCCCAAATTTCTGACTGATACGTCATGATCAAAATAAAATGGTTGTTTTCAGTCCCTAGGTTCTGGAGGAATTTGTTAAGCAGGGGACACAGTAACCAGAATAGGTCCTATAATTAAAGAAGTACCTCTGTGATAGATGGGTTGTCAGGATAGACTCAGGCCACAGCATTCCATTGCACTCAGAGTTTAAACATACGGTGGAATAAGGTACCAAAAATTCAGGTTCAAATATTACCTTATTTTTCCACCAACATACACCTATTATAATTTACTTTCAATCATTCACTCAGCCTTTTAACAAATATTTATTGAGCACCTACTCTATCCTGGGCTCTGTGCTAAGTGCTAGTTGTAAACACAGCTTAAAGAATAGGGGTGTTGGGGGCAGAAAATTAACCAAACATCAAATCATCACTTAGACATACAATTACAAAAGGGGATAAAAATACAATGGCAGCAGAGGGAAAAGGACTCTAAAAGCATTAACGGCAGACTGACTCAGTCTGGAGACTTAAGGAAGGCCGAGCTCTGAAGGACAAGGAGAGATTCACTCACCAAGGCAAGGAGAGAGGAGAGTTGGAAGGGAGAAGGCACTGATGAGCAGAGCAGAGGCCAAACAGCAGCAGTGTTATGAACTGGGATCTTTACAGGGAGCAATGGGAAGGAAGGGCTTCCAGGTTTTTAAGCAAGATAATGAAATATCAAGACTTCATTTTAAAATATCGTTTTAGCTATCTATCGCAGTATTTCATATATTGACAACACCAGCCTCCAGTGTATTAATTATTTATGGAGTAACTAAGTAAGTCCACTCCACAGATATTCATTTCATGCCTCCAACATGCCAAGAACTAAGAAACTAATCAGCAAAAAAGACTGTCTCTACATACATCAAGCTTTACAGTCTAAAGGAACATAGAGCAGGAAATGGGCAATTTATATACAGTGAAATAAGAATCTTACCATAAGTACAGAGGGTTGTCAAATATTGAAAGGATGCTTAATCCAGATATAAGGAGTCCAGAAGAATTCCCAAAGGAGATGTCTAAGCTGAGACTAGAAGAATCAGTAAGTGTGAAAGGTAAGCAGAATTAGGGGAATAAGGAAAAAAATCAGATCCCCCTGAGACAGAATCTCATGTCACTAAAGGTAAAGGCTCATAATTAAGAGAGTCACAGAGTGTTCAAGGAACAGAAAGAAGTTTTACATGGGTGTACACTTAGAGGGGAGTGGTAAACGAGAGTTTGATCACTCAGGCACATGTAAACTCTCTTTAGATTCTATTCTAAAAGCAAGAGGCAGACACTGAAAAGCTAACAAGGGGAGTGCCAAGACCTGTAGAGCATCTTACAAAAAACCCTCTGGCTATATAGTGTGGAGAACAGATGGGAAACAGTCAAGATTGGAACACTGGGACCAAGTGAGAAGCTGCTGTTGGAATCCAGGATAGAAGTGGTGGAGGCCTCAGCAGGGAAATGTCAGGAGAAATGGAGAAAAGTAGAAAAAAGGATAAAATTATTTTCAGGAGGTAAAATTGAGAGGACTTGATGATTAATTAGGTGTGAGAGGCGAGGGAGAGGAAGAACTCAATGATGACTCCCAAGTTTCTGACCTGGGTACAACTGATGGAAAAGGGGAACCCCAAAGGAGGAGCAGGGCTTCAGGGGTGTGGGAAGGAAGATGAGAAAAGGGAGAGGTAGTTTTGAGTTTAAGGTGGCTGTGGCTGGGACATGCAAGTGGAAATGGGCAGGAGAGAGATGGCTATATGGTGCTGAAGGTGAGAAGAGCAATTCAGGCTAGAGAAAAAGATCTGGAAGTCAAGAGCACATAGGTGTTACTTGAAAGAGTGGCTGAGCTTGTCCCACTAAGAGCAGATCGTGTGAACAGAGAGGGGGTTAGGCTAGGACCAGGCAGACACCAATGTTAAAAGATGGTAATACAAGAGAAAGCTCAAATGGAAACAAAAGGAATGGCCAGAGAGTTAAGAAGAAAACAGGTGAGTATGTTGCCATTAAAACTTGACAGTAAGTCAAATTATAGCTTTTTTTAACTCAATTTCTCTTGATTTTCTTACATGAAGATGAGGCTGGGTTTGGTAGAAATCTCTCTCTGGACCTGGGCAAGAGTCCTCCACTTCCTCAAAACATGTGATTAAGTTTCTTCTCCTTGGACTAGAAGCCTTGTGATTTTGTACAATACAGATATAAATTTAAAAGAAAAACGAAACAAATATATTTGGGTTACAAATAAGATAATAAATGTAAACAATGTGAAAAGGCCATGGATTTTAGAGCCAAATGGACCTGAACTGAAATCCCACTTCCACCATTTCTCAGCTATGTGATTTAAGGCAAGTTATTCAATCTCTCTAACCTTGAGTTTTACTGTGTAGCATTCCACTATCTGCAGCATAGAAATGGAGCTGTTCCTATTTTCTCAGACCCACTCTAATCAGAAAGCCAACCCCACCAGTGCCAATGAAAACAGTACTGTTCACGGTTGCAAATAACCTCCTTGTTGGGGAAATCGATGGTCAATTTCAACCCTCATCCTGCTGAAATTATCAGAAGCATTTGACAAAGATGATTAGTCCTTCTTTTTAAAACACCATAATGGTTTGCTTCTGGGTAACCACTCTACCTTGGTTCTCTTCTTGCCTACCTGGCACACTCCCTTTTAGACTCTTTCCTGGTTCCTTCACGTGTCTGGGGTTCCATATTAGTCTATGCCCAGACTCAGCCCTCCTTCCCTATCTACTATCACTCCCCAGGTGACCTCAGCTAGGCTCATGGCTTTAAATATCATCTACATGCCCCGAGTGTTCAAATGTGTATCTTTTGTTCAGATCTCTCTTCTGAATGCCAGACGCCAACTGCCTACTCAACACTCCTTCATGAATGTCTAAACAGCTTTTCAAACTTAGCACGAACTCCTGATTCTCCCTAAATCTAGTCCTCCTACAGTATTCCTCATCGTATTAAATGGCAACCCCATTCTTCTAATTGCTTTGGCTCAAAATCTGAGTCATCCTTGGCTCTTTTTCTCTCATCCCACACTCAATGATCAGCAAATTCTGTCAGCTCTATTTTCACGATATATTCAAAATTCAACCAGCTCAAGCCATAGTCACCTCTATCACCTTACTCTGAACTATACCATCTCTCTGGCTTATTGCCATAGTCTTCTGACTTTTTAAATTTCATTCTTGACTCCTATAGTATATTCCCTACAAGAGCCACAGTAAATCTCTTTTAAAGGTTGTTATATCTGGTTAGCTCAAAATCTTCTTATAGTGCCTTATCTTGCTCAAAGGAAACACAAATTCTCTATGGTCCTAAAGCCTTCTCTGACCAGCTTTCCCACTTCTGCTGTTTTCCTCTAATCACTCCCCATTTCATTCCCTATGCTTCAGCCACATGGACCCCTTTTCCATTCCTGGACCACCCCCAAGCATGTGCCGGTCTCTGGAACTTTACACTATTTCCTCAAATACCCTCATGGTTTGTTCCCTTACTGCCATCATGAAGATCTCTATTCAAAGGTCACCTTGTAAAATCCTCCCTGACAACTACCCCCCCAACTGTAAATATATGAAGAACAATCTCCTCCCCACTATTTCTTTTCAGCCTTCTATTGTCTCTTTCTCCATAGCCCTCATTATCCCCTAATATACTAAGTTAATTATTTATTTTATTCTCTAGCTTCCCCCAGCCTAGTATATAAAGTCCATGAAGCCAGGGACTTTATCTGTTTTAGTTCTCCGAATCCCCAACACCTACAACAGTGCCTGGGATATAACAGGTATTTAATATATAAGTGAATTAAAATTAAATAATAAAACATGTATAAAGTGTTTAAAATATAGATGTTCAATAAATGGTTGTTCTTATTATTTGTGGAAACTTAAAAACTCAAGGGTAATTACCCCAAAATTGATAAGGCAAATAGCACTGATAAAGTGGAAAGAGAATGACATACTTCAGGAATTATTTTCCTGCAGACACTGAATTTTTATTTTAAGACATAATTTGATTTGGGAAGGTCATTTAGTTTATCATATGAAACTCTTCTGACAAAGTGAATTTGAACAAAATAAATGAATTTTTAAAATATTATAAATTTATAGATTTGCCATAATGTCATGAATGATCCAAAACAAACCTAGCAAAGTTATATTTTCTTTTAAGGAAAGGTAATAAATATTTTGGAAGGAGCAAGCTATTTAATAATATTCTATTTCCAACAATTAGAGCTCTGAGAAATATGTATATTAAGAAATAAATAATGGATGAATCTATTACTCTGGAATAAATATAATAGGAGGAATTGTAATGTGTTTCCTAAATGGTAAGATGGTGTTCCAGAATTGGTTTAATAAAATCCTCCCAGAAAGTATGAAGAAGGGACCCACAGTTGTCTGGCAACATAAAAGCTTATTTATACCACCAGATAAAGCTGAGAAAGAAATACTGCGCATAATTTAGAAGGCTCTAAGATGGCTCCTTGAGGGAATTTAATGCATTTATAGAGTATCTCATGGTTCTTGGCCTACTGGTACCCAAGAGATGTTTGTTATATGCATAAATGGTACACTAATACATGAATACATTAATTATAAGAAATTACCACTCAGGTGTCTGTCAACAGTGCCCATGACGAACTCTTTTTTTTTTTTTTGACGAACTCTTAATAAAAAGCTGGGAGCTTAGGGGAGCTTGGGTGGCTCAGATAGTTAAGCGTCTGCCTTCGGCTCGGGTCATGATCCCAGTGTCCTGGGATCGAGCCCTGTGTCAGGCTCCCTGCTCAGTGGGGAGCCTGCTTCTCCCTCTCCCTCTGCTGTTCCCTCCACTTGTGCTCTCTAGCTCTATCTCTCTGTCAAATAAATAAATAAAATCTTTAAAAAAAAAAAAAGCTGGGAGCTTAAGTCCAATGCTCTTCTTTTTCTCTCACATCAGGAGTAAGGAAGAGACTTCCAGTATAAAAGCTGAGCTCTAGGGCACCTGGGTGGCTCAGTCGGTGAAGCGACTGCCTTTGGCTCAGGTCATGATCCCATGGTCCTGGGATCGAATCCCACATCGGGCTCCCTGCTCTGCGGGGAGCCTGCTTCTCCCTCTCCCACTCCCCCTGCTTGTGTTCCCTCTCTCGCTGTCTCTCTCTCTGTCAAATAAATAAATAAAATCTTAAAAAAAATAAAAATAAAAATAAAAGCTGAGCTCTACTTTAGAAAGTAAAAAAAAAAAAAAATCACCACTCTAAAGGTTTCAACTGCCGCCTTGGGTAAGTAGTACTACACGTCCTGTTATTTGCGATCCCTGAGGCAGTGGAGCACAATGCCGGGTTTCTCTTTGCAGCCTCATCTCCAGACAGCTGGAAGAGACCAGAAGGGAAACACTCAGGCGGCACACAGACTAGGTCCTGCTGGCGCAGAGTGCAGCCCTCAACAGGAGATCCCTCTGCAGGAGGTGAATGCCACTAAAATCAGATTTTGAAAGGTAAAAGAAAAAAGAGGTTATTAAAGAGAAATGAAGATGTTATGAGAGACATATTATTAAAGAGACAGAAGTGAGAAGTAAGGGCATGAGTTAGTGAGGTGTGAAAGCAAATGTTATCGCACCCTTCAAATCCACGTGTGAGCACACACACGCAAAGTCTGCACACAAAAGCCCAAGTGGACAGAGGCCTTAACCCTCACTTTTCGAATGCATTGAGTGATTTAACAGATTTCAGTCTCATTATTCTTCACATTTTCAGGACTATCAAAATCACACCTGGCATGACAGGATCTGTAAATTCACACCTGAGTGAAGATGGCTGCATGCAAACTGCATCTTGAACACGTTAGTTTCTGAAAATATACAGGTTGGTTTAAGATTTAAAGGGAAAAAAGTAGGTTACACTTGTACCCGGAAAGGTCTGCATGACTCAGAGTTTAATAATAGGATACATAAGATGTCACCCTTAGGTCACTGATTCTAGGGTGACTATAGTAGACTGCCATTTTAAGACATCACCATCTAGCAGCTGTTTTGTTCACAATCTGTAGAAGAAATGTGTTGCTTGTCTCTATTAATACTCATTTGACAGGTGTATACATTCCAACTCACATGCATCTGCCAATTGGAGCCCTTTGAAGCAGGGTGTTGAAAGCCACGACAGCTGTTACCTTTAGACAGTCCTTCGCATGCCCAATTCTCTCCTTTATCTAAAGAGCTAATTATTAATACTTCAAATTATAACAGATTTTTGTGTCTAAAACCCAAGTCACAAAGGAAAGATATCAATGGAAGATTTCTGAAATAAGCACAATTATCATTCTCTGGGACAAAGAAGGCAACAATCTTTCCTCCTAGGAAGATGTGGTAGAGGCCAAACAGGCTGAGGAGGTCAACATTTACAAGAGCTCAGTGACCTGCAGGAGACTACAGACATCCCGCCAGGACTGTGTGCTTTTGCCAGAGGTCACTGGGAAATACTTCTAAAACGTATGTATTGACGATTTATGTACCTAGGCAATATAAACTAATGTAGCTTCCACTATGTCATGGTGCTCTAGAGCCTCTGAGTCAACACCTATGTAGTGCCAAAGATTATAATTTATCAGTTCACCCCTTCACCATGGCAAGTGAAAAGTGGATGGTACATACTGCACTGTAAAATCATTACACTAAGGGGGGTTTCCTGCAGCCCCAGTCACGGTGATGACTGGAGGAGAATTATGTTTTGAAAAATAAAGCTATTATTTCTAAAGCACAGTATGTAGGTATTTAAGTCATGGCCTAATCTGCTTTTTCTGTGCTGAAATAATGCCCACATCTACTCATCGGCCTTTGTTACATATTCAGCCCATGGTGGCACTCATGGAAATAAGACATCATCTAAAAATCCGTGTTCTTACCTTCCAAGCTCATACCTTCCTTCAAAGAACTCAGCATCTCCATTTAGAAGAAGGTTAATTTAACCAGGCAATATTCCAATTCACATTTAGTATGAATTTTTAATGTTTGTATAAAATGCTTAATAGAGGCTCTCCTTTATTTTCTTAAATGATGTTAAATAATGCGCTATTTGACACAAATTCAAAAAAATGGTGAAAAATGTCACTAATAACTTTTTATTTCAAATACATCATTTTATTTTAAAAGGTCTCAAGAGCCCTGCAAGTTCAGGCTTAACAGATTTTAGTGTGTCAAACCCAAGAAAGCTTATGAAATGAGAAAGAAAGCACTCACTGTGCCCCTTTGATCTGGCTCAGAAAGGCAACAAAACAACTCTGTAGTTTGATTTTGTTTTGCTTTAGAACTGGTATGTCACTGCAGATCATGGCCTGCAACTCTATTTCACTGATGAGGAAATTAAGGCATAGAGAGGTTAAGTGGCAAGGAAACACAGACCCTTTGAGTAGAAGGGACCTTAGAATTAACATAGGCCAGAAATACTACAACCACAGGCTTGCATTATTCATCTGACTGAAAAAAAAATGCCATTTTCATAAAAGCTAAAAGTCTGTCTAAAAAATCTTTAATTCTAAGTTTAATAGCAAACTTAGCAGACCTATTCTTTTGTCTGCTATAAAACTTTTTCTTTCGTCTTAAACATGAAGAAGCTCAGAGTAGAATTTAGTGCCCAAGCAGAATACCACTTTCTGGCCATGGTTACTAGGGGTAATCTCATCCTGTCACTCAGCTCTTCCTAAATTCCGTAACTATTATTTGAGCATCTGTTCTATATCCAACAGCATTCTAGGTGCTAAAGATACAGCAGTGAACAAATCATGTGAAAATTCCTGTCTTCAGGGAAATAAATTTTTTAAGTATAACAGAGTATGTTAACACTATGAAGAAAATAAAAAGCAGAAAAGGAGATGGGAGTGTGGAGTGAGGCTCAACATTAAAAAGAGTGGTCAGTGAAGGCCATTTGAGTGACATTTGCATAGAGATCTGAAAGAGAGAAGGGGGGAGGAGTGAGCAAGCAAAGGGAATGGTATCTAGGGAGGATATTCCAGG
This sequence comes from Phoca vitulina, assembly GCF_004348235.1. Taxonomy (NCBI): domain Eukaryota; kingdom Metazoa; phylum Chordata; class Mammalia; order Carnivora; family Phocidae; genus Phoca; species Phoca vitulina. The sequence continues at coordinate 37,994,033 of NW_022589712.1, forward strand.
CACAAGGAGCAACAAACCACAAAAGCCCTGAGGTAGAAGTATGCCTGGCCTGCATGACTCATATTTTTCTTGTTCATTATTTTAAATGAAGTATGTTTTTCTTTATTGAAAGTTCTGTCCAATACTTTGGAAGACAATCAGGGACATTCATACAATCCTAATTACTACAGATAAGCTTCAGATTCACTTCAGAGGAGTTTTTAGTGGTTATGTATTACTATTACACTGCATGCACCCTGCCGCCCTTCCACTCCCCACTCCTCTTCTCCATTAGAGATCAAAATATTGACTTCCCAAAACTAACTTATGGAGATTTAAAGACAAAATCTGCCTTGGGGAAAGGGCCTACCTTAAGGAAATCAAACTGCAACGCAGAATACCCCAACCCACAGGGACTCCCTCCCTTGAACTTTTAAACCCACAGCCTTTAAGGATTGTGACTGTTTCCATCTCATTATATGCTACCTTGTGCTGTTCTTGTATACACATCTGCTCTCCTAGTGGGAGCAGGGCCCATATTCCTGGGAGCAGGGCCCATATTTTGGGAATGTCTGAATCCCACCACAGGGATCTGCACACGGATGGCACCAATATCTGTCTGCCGATGATGTCATAGAAACCACCACAAAGAGAGCAGACATTCCTCCCGTTTTAAGTATCTGTTTGTGGATAAAGCATGAAAGAGACATCAGTCTCTTACAGGCGTTTGGATAATCTCAACCATCTTGGCCAAGTTACTGTTTGTGTAACATTCCATTCTGTCGAAGTTTCCCTTTGCATTTTTGGTCGGGCACAGCACACACTTTCGGTCTAGACACCAGCATGGATTACCCACTGAACACAGAGGAACCACACCGGGTGGCATCCCGTTCCGTTCACTTCAGCCAACATCCTTAAACACTTATCACAGGAAAGAAACTCGACAGAAAACTATCAAACACCAGCCACGGCCCGTACAGTCTGGCAAAACAGACACATAAGGAACAAGTTCTGTGCATGCAAGACACGCAGAAGTATTTTGAAAGTATATAAGCAGTGGCCCAGAGGGTGAGGTAAGACTTCACAAAAAAAAAGCTGGTACCTGAACAGCCAGGGTTTTGAAAGACGACTAGGCCTAGGACAGTCAAACACGGGATCAAAGGGCATTCCAGATTGTGCACAACACTGACAGAAACATAACAGACTGCAAACTGCTGGAGGAACTCATTCCCCATCAGTGAAGGAAAGCTGGTCTGTTGCACTCTGAAGCTTTCCAAGAAAAAAAACAAGCTTTCAAATAAGGAGCTGAGGAGGAAAGTTTTACCACTGCTTGTTTTGTTAAACCTCTTAGCCTTGCTTTGCTTTGTTTTGCTCTGTTTTGTTCCCTCTTAAAGAAATAAAGTACTGTGCTGGCATAAAACTTCAGTGAGGAAAAGCACTTCAACTTTAGAAAACGTCTAAGTGGGCAAGGGCCAAGGAATGAATAAGTGAATGAATGAATAAGTGAATGAATAAAAACATAAATAAAACTTTTCTAGACTATGTAAATGGAGCAAAATTAAAAATTCAGTCATCATGGACCTGAAATATTCATTCCAACCCTTCACCAACTCAATAGGTACTTATGGTATTTGGTGCCCACTATTTGTTAATTTCCGGAAGACCAGGCCCACGAGGCCCTCTCATTGCCCTCCTTTTTGAGCGAGCTCTTGCTTGCAATTTAGTAAAAGAAAGAAGCAGAGGACAATTCATTGTAGCAGGTTCCCTCCACTAAAGCCTGAAGCTCATGCAGAGTTAAATTCCAGTTAAGGTAGCCAGTGAGGTCAACACACTTAAATAATATTACAACGACAAACAACTGTGAGATGTGAGAAACGTGTCTGACAGAGGTCCTTGATAAGGGTGTCTCATCACCTCTTCCCGTGAGCCGGGAGCGGGCGAGCTGGACTGCCTGGCCAGGGATTTGAAATGCTGAATGGGGAACAGAAGAGGGGACAGAAGGGGGAAAGTTACCTGGGAGCTCAGGTAGACTTTGAGGCACTCCTCGCACACGGCCTTCTTGCAGCAGGGCAAGGGCTTGATGGGCTTGTCTTCCAGGCACACCCGGCACATCAGCACCATGAGGGGCACGTAGGGATCCCCTACCCCACCCAGGTCAGAGTAGGGTGGAGCTCCCAACAGGCTGGGCACGGAGAACGGCTCGGGCGCCAGGTAGAACTCCAGCTCGATGCTGCCGCCGTCGGGGGACAGGGGGTCTGTTGGGAGGGACAGCCGGGGGCTGGGGAAGGAGGAGGGGGTGCTGGGAGCGTTCGTCACCGGCGGAGCCCGAGGTGAAGACGCGGGCGGCGAGAGCTGCTCCGCGGGGGGGGCTTCGGGCAGGTCATTCTCCACGCAGAACACCGAGCAAAAAACTTGTCTCTTGGCGGGGATTGGGCGCCGCTGCCCCAGCACGTCCAGGACCAGTTCGTCCGCCGCCCCGACGCGGGTCCTGGGCTCCGGCTCCTCGCCTGGGGGCGCGTCCTGCTGTTCATCCCCTCCCTCGTTTCGGTCCCCAGCTTCCTCCTCCTCTTCCAGCTGCTGTTGCAAAGTCTGGGGGTTGAGGGGCCCGGTAAGTGCCAGTCCCGCGGGCTGCCCGGGCGCTCGGCTCCTCCTCCCGTCCGGGCCCCACCGGCTCCTCTCGGGCTCCGGGGCGCTCGTGTCCGCGCAGCCCGAGTCGCTTCCGCAGCCACCGCCGCTCGGCTCCGCGGAGGCGGCGCGCGGCCCGGGCTCCCCGGCGCTGTCCCCCCGCGGCCTCAGGGGCTCGGGGTGGCCCGTGGCGCCGCCAGCGGGGGCCCGCGCCTCCTGGGGCCCGCCGCCGCTCACCGTGCTCTGCTCCTCGCCCATCGCCACCCGCGGCCCGCGCCGCCGCTGCCCATCCAGCCGCCGGGACCCCCACCCGGCGCCGGCGGGCAGCGGGGGCAGCGGCTCGGCTCGACTCGCGGCTCCGCTTCTGCTTCCGGGTCCCTCCTCCGGGGCTGGGACTCCCCGAGCTCCCTCCGGGGAGCCCGTGCTCCCGGGCCGCGGCAGGCGGGGAGCCCGGCCCGGTCCGCTGCTCCTCCTCGTCGTCCTCCGGCGCGGCCGGGGACCGCCTCGGGGGCGCCGAGGGCCGCTCGCTCCGGGCGCGGGCGCGCCCGCCCCTCATGCAGGTCGGGGCGGTGCCGGGGCCCCCGCGAGCCCTCGGGCGGGGCAGAGGGTCCGGGGAGGGGAGGCGGCCGTCAGTCCCGCGCCATCGCCGGTCCCGGCTGCGGGCCGCGCGGGACGGGCGGCCGGAGGGCGCTGGTCCAAGGGTCCAGGGGCCTGTGGCGCCGGCGCGGCGCGCACCGAGAGGTGCAGCCGGAGTGCGAGCGAGCCACTGCGGCCCCTGGGGGAGAGGCCGGAGCGGGCGACCTCCCTCTGCTCCCGCTTCACCTAGAGCCCTCCTCGCTGCCCCTCACCCCACCCTCTTGGCGCACACCTCCCCACACGTACACACGCGCGCAGGCACCCGCGCACTCACTCACACGCACACCCGAGTGGGTGTGATCTAAGAGCCGAGATGCGCTCTCGCGCCCAGAGTTCACACTCGGCCTCAGCAAAACCCTTCAGAGCAGGCAGGCTGCCCTTCAGGCTACGCACGAAGTAAACTTCCTACAAAATCACTGTATACTCAGAGCAGAAACCAGAAAACACTGGCCACTTAGGATTTTGGTTTCTCTTGGATCCATCGAATTTTAAATCCTCCAAAGAGGGAGTTAAGAGAAATAACTCCAGGAATTATTCGTTAAAAATGCTGGATATACTAACTGTTTTCTGCCTATTGGGGTAGGAAGGATCTTTGGAACCCACAAATAAGCAAAAGTACTTTTAACCTACTCCTCCAACTGGAATCCTTTTGAGAGCTGACAAATAACTAATTTAAGATTTATCCCTTTTTCCTCCTCTTCATTTTTCTCTTAGGAACTTTTTTTTTAACTCTTTAAATATTACAAAATAGATAACACGAGGTAGTAGGATGGCCTGGCCTAATTAATAAACTAGATCATTGGTGGGAATCATGAGGAGTTAGTTACATTAGCATAACCGTATTTATCCCCCAAACTGTTTCCAAGACAACAATTACATTTGAGCCAGAATTTAATTATGTGTTGATCTATCTTTATTTTACAGGAAGTATTAGTCACCCAGACTGGTGTGTTTTAGTTCTCTAAAGCCAATGAAAACATTTTGGGGAAGCCAACCCTTGTTTTTGCATCTTGAAAGGGAATTCGATTTACACGTTCATTTAATAGGAAGGAGTTGTGAAGTGTGTAGCATTTTTTATCTTGAAGTTGTTATTGGTTTGTTCGAAAATATTTTCCAATTCAGTTACAAATGCTAGAAAGGCAACTAACTATGCAATACTAAGAAAGCAGTGCAACATCCAAGCACATTTCTATCCTTTGTGTCTGACCCTCATTTGCACCCTAGAGGGATGAATCCAATCAATCAAATCAATCGAAATGTCACCTCATTTATCAATCTGCCCCAAGAATGAAGAATTCTTATTTGGAAGAATAAATGCCATTCAAGGATTTTTTTTTTTTTTTTCCATTTTGGCTAATTAGTTTCCTGTCAACTGCTACTTTCTCCAAATGATACCTCTAGTGTTTGTTCTAAAGACAGGGACAAGAAACCTACATGTATTGTGCCTTTTGTGTATGCCATCTGATAACTATTCCTCTATTCTTTCAATAGAGATACAAAAGTAATCTGTGTTTTCTAGGTGACAACAGGCTAAATATAAGACCACAGTAACAATAATGAATAGAAAAAAGTATAACTCCTCAGGGTCTATAGGAATCAAATACCTTAAGGTCCTCGCATAGTTTTGGGACCCTCAGCCCCACACATATTTGTCATAGGTGTTCCAAGAACTTGTTCTTAAAGAGCCCACCACCTTGCTCCTTATGCCTCAGGCTTCCATTCACTGGTGGCGGCTTTCCTTGCCACTGCACCAAGTAGAAGTCGCTGCTAGAAATCCTGAAGGCTCCCCAAAACTCTCAGCCCTTCTCCTTGCCATGATTTCACTTCTATGGGATTCATCTATCTTTGTGAAGAGAGAACCATGGCACGTCATATCTTCACCCTCCAGACAGACTCAGACTTGCCTAATGCTGGGCTCAGCCTTGCTGGTGTTTAATCTGGGACACTAGCAGCATGAAAATGAGTTAAAATGCAAAGTTAAAATTCTGGTCAGACCATCAATTTCCCCTGAAATGAAATGCATGAAGCACCTATAATGATTGTGATGACAGGATTCACTTTTTAAAAAGGATTGGTTGAAAACATACTTACCATAGCATAAATTTCACTTCTCTACCACAAGCTTCATATTCTCAAAATTCAGACCATCTGCTCCACATCAGGCTGTGTACAGTTGTTAGTACAACATAAGCATTATCTGCCACTACCAGTTTGAACTCTCAATATTTTCTAATCTGCAGTGAGCTGTGCACCTTCCCTAAAACCAAGACTAACGTTAGGAGACAAGGTCAAGTTTGAGAATTGACATAGTCAGTTGCTTTAGATCGTTATTAAACATTTTTTTCTGTTACTACTTTTCTTATCCTGGCCTTTAAATATGACTTATTTTTAGTGCCCTTGAAGATTTTTATTCAGACATTAATTTGAACATTAAAAAGCCTAAATTTGTTAACTTATTAGAAAAATGTTATGAGATATCAGAAAAGCTGTGAATCATTTGAATTTTACACATTAAAGGTAAAACTAATTTCTTTTTGCCTGTTGTGGAGAAGAAATGCATAACATTTAAATACCATAAAAGAATTGTACAGCAAATAACGGACTTGTTTTTTCTGCCAGTCTCTCAACTATCCAAACAGGCAAAAAGAAATAGAAATCATTTAATTTTTAAAAGAAATTCATTTCCTGGGGCGCCTGGGTGGCGCAGTCAGTGAAGCATCCAACTCTTGGTTTTGGCTCAGATGGTGATCTCAGGGTCATGAGATGGAACCCCCCTCCCCTCCGGGCTCCATGCTCAGCACAGAGTCTGCTTAAGACTCTCTCTCCCGGGGCGCCTGGGTGGCTCAGTCGTTAAGCGGCTGCCTTCGGCTCAGGTCATGATCCCAGAGTCCTGGGATCGAGCCCCACATTGGGCTCCCTGCTCAGCAGGAAGCCTGCTTCTCCCTCTCCCACTCCCCCTGCTTGTGTTCCCGCTCTCGCTGTCTCTGTCTCTGTCAAATAAATAAATAAAATCTTAAAAAAAAAAAAAAGACTCTCTTTCCCACTCCCTCTGCCCCTCGCCCCTGAGTGCTCTCTCTCTCTCTCTCTCTCAAATAAATAAATAAGTCTTTTTTTAAAAAATTCGAATGAACAGGATGGAATGGTATTCTAGGTCTGCTTTTGAAAGACCCAGTGGAACATTTGTCCTCACTTTCTTATTCTCCTCTTCACCCATGGAGGAAGAGAACCTGGAACATTAAGGGAGAGGGCATCAAGAAGAAAAGAAAGGGACACAATTCTTTTTCCACCCTAAGTTCCCTAAATGCAAATGGTAGGCTTTTATAAGATAAAGTTAAAAATAAAACAAAACGGTGTATTCCTTCAACTTATAAAATAAAAGCCTAAATGCTTGGAATACAGAGGAAACCAAGAATAAAAAGGACAAAGAGGGAGGAAAAGGAGGAAAGGGAGGAAAAGAGAAGGAAAGGAAGAAAAAAGGAAGAAAGGAAAGAGAAAGAAAGGGAAGGCAGGCAGGAAGAAATGAGGGGAAGAACTTTAGCTATTACTATCCAAAATAACCACTTACACTACTTTATTGGATTGAGATATTTCATTCTGGTGTTTGCATCTGTGTGTATAAAAATATATTAAATGATGAATTCTCTTTTCCTGCTTTTTTTTACTTAGTAATATATTCTGAATATTTTCTTTCTTTTTTTTTTTTAAAAAAAGATTTATTTATTTGTCAGAGAGAGAGAGAGCACAAGGAGGGAGAAGGGCAGGCAAAGAGAGAAGCGGGCTCCCTGCTGAGCCTGATGGGGGGCCTCGATCCCAGGACCCTGGGATCATGACCTGAGCTGAAAGCGGACACTTAACCGACTGAGCCACCCAGGTGCCCCTGAATATTTTCCATATAATTAAAACATCTGTACATCATCATGATTTGTGACCGTATAGAATTTTACTACATTCATGCATCATAATGTATTTAATCAATTCTATTTTATTTTTAAAATTAGATTATATATGACTTTAAGATAAATAACACTTAGGGGTGCCTGGGTGGTTCAGACGGTTAAGCGACCAACTCTTGATTTCAGCTCAGGTCATGATCTCAGGGTCCTGGGATTGAGCCCTGTGTCAGTCAGGCTCACCACTTGGCGGGGAGTCTGCTTCTCTCCCTCTCCCTCTTCCTCTGTCCCTCCCCCTTGGTCACAAGCTCTCTCTCTCTCTCTCTCTCTCTCAAATAAATAAATAAATCTTAAAAAATTTTTAAAAAGATATATAACACTTAATATATGTTAATATTTCTTATTTATATTAACATAAAACCTTTGTTACATTCCTAATATACGATAGCATAAAGTCCTAAAAATTAAATTGCTGCAGAAAAGGGTAGATGTACTTTTGGGGATCTTGGTGCATATTATCACAGAAACTTAACACCAATTTATAGTCCCATCAATAGTGAGGCTATGAGAGAGTCCATTCTCCTAACCATTCTAAGGAGATTTTTTTAAAATTCAAAATGCTGTAAATAACATCTCACTTTTTAATTAATGAGTACATTCTTTTAAATAAAAAAGGGTGAGATCAAATATTAACTGTTGATTCCCCTTTGGATATTTACAATTTAGCACTACATCAATATAATTCTCTATTCCTGAAGTTATGGTTCTGACAGCTTCCTTTCCTCAACTTATTTTTTAATTTCCTCTTTGCCTCTTCCAGTGACAACAGTGGTTTAAAAATGTTCAGAGATAAACCCAGTCATAATTAATACCTCTAAATCCATAATACCAATCCCTTATTTCCAAAACACAGATTCATTTATTTGAGTGCACAGACTCATTCTCAAGGAAATCCCGTCTCTCAAACCACACCGTGGAAGCTCTTTAAGTTAAGATAAAAAGAGGTCCACTAACGGTGTAAAGCTGACCCTTCTTGGATGGAGAACCAGTTCCCTCCTCAATGAAGGAGACACCAAGACCTTGCGGTTTAAAGGCAACTCAAACTTTCCACTATTATGGCTTTGGTTTACCAGAAAGATGTCAGCCCAGGCTCTACATATAGAAACCCCCAATCTCCTCTTCCCAAGGCACATAGTGACATGAATAGAGAGGCACGTTCTCTCTGTTCGCCAGCTTCTCTTTCTAAAAAGGGTGTCAAGTCACAGCCTTCCCCCGACAGGCTTTGTTTATAGCAGAAGTCAGAAAAATTTACAGCCTGGCTCCTCCCTGGCCCTGAGATTGGAATGCTTCATTGGTTCAGTAAGCAAGAGCAAGATAAATCTCTTTCTTCCAGTACCATCGTTGCTAGGTAATTCACAGTGAAGGAAATAATTTTGTTCAAACTAAAGGATAATCAAGCATCAAAGTAACAGAGCCAAAGATGCACTTGTAAAAGCAATAGTTCTGAAGAGTAAAGATTTTCTTAGCAAGAGGAAATCTCTTCCAAATTAGGGAAGAAGTAAAACGTAATTCAGAGATTTGTTTAGAACAATGGAAAGTGCTTACAAAACTATGTTAAGTGAAAAAAGGCAAGACAAATGTAATGTGTGATATGATTACAACTATGTAGGCATGTGTATTATAAAATAAGGACAAAAATAACAGAAGTTACTGAGTTATTGTATAAGGTTGATGTTGTTATAATTCTCTTCTTTCTAAAATTTCCAAAATACTGTTGCTTTTAGATTGGACACGAAAGAAAAAGATTTTTTTTCTTTTTTTAAGAATGAAATAGTTTCATCCTAATGAACAGAGAAATAGGCTTGGTGTTAATAGGTGTTATTTGCATGTACACTTGTGACAGTTAAGGTAAGCAAATTTTCCTATTTGTGTTACAATTCAATTTAAGAAACATTTTCTGAATGTCTGTTAGGTCCTATGTCAAGTTCTGGAAAATTCAGTTTACTAATTTGTTCAATAGAAAAAATAATCCATTCCCCCAATTTTCCTTTATTATTAACTTTAAAACATCTGTGGAACACTTTAAACTGTCGAGAGCATATCTTGCCTGTATATGGAAACCCAGTTCCTAGCATTCGACACATATTTACTTTTCAACAAAACATTTTTAAAGGACAGAAACAATGACAAATACTCTTCTATAGTGACTTAAGCATTATATGGAACTACGGTTCTGAAATTATGGGCCAAGTTGCCCTAAGGCACAGCAACAACCTCCTACGGGCACCGTGGAATATTTAAAATTCTTGGGGCACCTAGCTGGCTCAGTTGGTGGAGCATGTGACTCTTGATCCCAGGGTCATGAGTTCGAACCCCACATTGGGGGTAGAGATTACTTAAAAAAATAAAGTAAGGGGTGCCTGGGTGGCTCAGTCGTTAAGCATCTGCCTTTGGCTCAGGTCATGATCCCAGGGTCCTGGGATCGAGCCCCACATCGGGCTCCCCACTCGGCGGGAAGCCTGCTTCTCCCTCTCCCACTCCCCTGCTTGTGTTCCCTCTCTCACCGTGTCTCTCTCTGTCAAATAAATAAAGAAAATCTTTAAAAAAAAATTAATTAATTAAAAATAAATAAATAAATAAAGTAAAATAAAATTCTTCAGGGAATCACAGTATCGCCTCTTGGACACCATGCAAATTACTACTGTTAAGTCTTTTGGACCTAATTATTATTAAGGATTTCTTTTTGCCTAAAAAGCACCGTGAAAAATAACTGAGACACACTGGTGCCATAAGCTGAGAAAGCTTGGAAGCTCAGATTGAAAACTTTAGGCACGGAGCAGAAAACAACAGGATAAGCACCTTAAGCTCTTAGAAACTTAAACTTTAAATTTACAAGACATTTATGTAGTAAAGGATTAAGCTTGCCTAAAGAAAAGTCCTTGCCCCCAGCTCCTAGGAGTGACCTTCCTGTGCTGCCTGCAGGAGATGAGTCTCTTTGTTTACCTGGAGTCCTTAGGTCATGCCGCATAGTCTACATGAACCGTGTTATTTATGGTGGAGGTCTTGGGTCATGTAATATCAATTTGACCTCTGGAGGGACTGGGAACTAAGGTTAATCACATGGGTGGTTAGCCATGTGTACATCGCCGACTTCCAGTAAAAACCCTGGACACCAAGGCTTGGTGAGCTTCCGCGGTTGGCACTATTCCATTTATGTTGTCACACATGGTTGCTGGGAGAAATAAGCACCATTCACACAATTCCCCTGGTAGGGGACAGCTGGTGGCTTCATGCCTGGTCTCTCCTGAAGTGTCGTGGTATAGGTTTGCCTGTTGCTGATTATAATCTGTGTCCTTTTGCTCTAATAAACCTGTACTGTGAGTAGACATGTTTGCTGGGTTTTGGAAGTCCTTCTAGAGAATCAGTGAAACTGAAGGTGGTCTTGAGAACTTCCTGAACTACACCACTACAAAAATGGAAGTTCATGAACTTTTATAGGTTCTCATTTTCCTTGTTTTCTCAAGGAGAAAGATGTCATTGAGCAGGTATAGTATCAATTAATGCAAGAATAAGACAAGTTTAATTTGAAAAAAGAGAAATGGGGGCACCTGGGTGGCTCAGTCGGTTAAGCATCTGGCTTCAGCTCAGGTCATGATTTTGGGGTCCTGGGATCGAACCCCATGTCCGGCTCTGTGCTCCATGGGGAGTCTGCTTCTCCGTCTCCTTCTGTCCCTTTCCCTTCTCCCCTCTCCTCACTCATGCTGTCTCTCTCTCTCAAATAAGTAAATAAAATCTTTAATAAATAAAAGATTTATAAAAAAAGAGAAATGTATTACCTTCTTCTTGTCACACAAGAAAGTTGATTTCCTTAGATAATAGAGATAAGTAACGAGCCCTTTTGATTTGCGGGCTAGTTGAAATTGGCTTTGACATTTTGCTTGCAAAATCTAGCAAAGGATTAAATTATTCTGAAACTTTTTAAGCTGACAGCTTAAGCCATTCAGTTATATTTACTTTTAAATTATGGAAAATAATTATCTATTTATTTCTTAACACACTTGCTACCAGGTTGGAATGGGAGAATCCAGCTGCCTTTGGGGGCTCCTAAATACCACAAGCTGTTTCTCAAACATTGTGGAATCAATAAAGCTCAAAATATTTTCTCAAATACTTTAAAAAAATTTCTCAATATGCAAGTACCTTAAAAAGCTTTTTATTCACGTTGCTAACTCATTTACATTTTTTTCTTTATAAGACTTTGGAATTGTTATTATGAGCTTTATGAGAATGATTTTATTTCCATAAAATCCATAGTTATATAATGGGAAAGCTCCAGACTGAGAAAAGTTATATTTGTTTCCTAGTCCTATTTTGCCATTGTCTATTTCTAAGCCTCAGTTTTTACTTCTGTGAAATGGGCAGATTGAACTGGATGACTCTAAATTTCATTTCAATACTAAAGTTATCATTTTTCAATTTAACCAATAGATATTAATCCTTACCTTGTGCACATTGTTGTGAAATAGCTAGGCGAACAGTTATAAATGATGAATATAACTCAATCCATGCCCTGAAGAATCTCTCAATTAAAGAGAGAAGACAGATGTCTAACTACAATATCAGGCAGATTTTGGTAGGTGTGATTGTAGAACTATAAATTCAGGAGTATTGGGGCTGCAATGCGGGGAGTTTCTGCCTTGGTGGATCACAAAATGTTTCATGGAGGGCCTGGAAGATGAGTTATATTTTTACAGATGGAGAAGGTGGTAAGGATAGTAAATGTTTCAGTAGAAGGAACTATATGAGCAAGCACATGACGACAGAACACATGAGGGTACCTTGAGGGGCAGCTGGTGGTCCTGGTGTCTGATCCTATGAGGCACGTAGAAACAGGACAGGAGATGAGGCAGGAAAGATAAGCTGATCCAAAATTGTTTAGCGACTTTGCATTGGATAGTTCCACCTGTCCTTTCAAATCCCCTTCTGCCTTTGTGTTCTCTCTGCCCCTGGTGGCTGATGCATAAGGACACTTATCAGTGGCCTCAACTGCTCTCTGCTTTCCAGTAAAGTTCAGCCAAGGGAAGGCACGGGCAAGCCATCAGAGGGTTGGAGTGTTTCTTTTTCTGGCTCCCAATCTGCGAGGTCCCTGTAGGTTTGTACCCCTCTATCGAACGTCATAAGTGCTATCATCTCTGGGTTCTGAGAGTTTCTCCCTTAAGGCCAAAGGGAGGTGTATTAGTTTCATAGGGCTACTGTCACAAAATACTGCAAACTTCGTGGCTTAAAATAACAAACATTTATTGCCCTAAGTTCTGGAGGTTAAAAGTCTGAAATCAAGGTGTCATCAGGGCTGTGCTCCCCCTGAAATCTGTAGGGGAGACTCCTTCCTTGCCTCTTCTAGCTTTACAAGCAATCCCTGACATTCCTTGGCTTGTAGAAGCATCACTTCAATCTTTGTCTCTGTTGTCACATGGCCCATCTTCTCCCCGTGTCTCTCTCTATGTCTATTCTCTTCCTAGAGGGACATCAGTCATAATGGATTATGGGCCTCTCCCACTCCAGGATGACCTTATATTAACTAACTACTTTTGCAATGATCCTATTTCCAAACACAGCATTCCAAATACTGGGGGTTGGGGTCTCACGTATCTGTTTGGGGGACATAATTCAACTAATACTGAGATGTAAGGCTTTCCACAGCTGCTAATCCCAGGGTACTGTGCTATCTCTTACGCAAGTCCTAAACTCTGTCCACACCTTTGTAATTGGTTCCATTACTAAGCCCTCCTCATGTTACCCAGTTTGTGCCATCTGTTTTCTTTAGAGATTCTGATTATGTAGATGTAGATTAGAGTGTCTTGACAATGATTTGATTAGGTATTGTGTTTTGTTTTAGATAGTGGGATATATTTAATAGGAGACTAATGATCAGTTCTAGGTTTAAGAAAACTAGATAAAGTGGCAAAGTAAAATATACATTAGAGGAAAGAGACACAGGAGGCGAGCCTATTGTTACACTGTCATGTTGAGATATGACGAGGTCTAAAGTGGGAAGGAACACCAGTGGCTTCCTATATTCCAGAGTAAAATCCAAAGTCTTCCTTAAAGCCATTCATATAGTTCCCCCTTTTCTCACACTACCCCTGCCCCCCATCTTCCCCTCACTCACTACACAGACTCTCACTGGCCCTTTGCTCTTCCTCAAATGTCACAATCATACGCTTACCCCATGGCTTTGATTCACGTTCCCTCTGCTGGGGATGTTCTTGCTCCTTGTCATATGCATGGTCCCCTTTCACTTTCTTCTGGTCTCTGTTCAAAATGTTCCTTTGTCATTGAGGCCTTCCTTAACCAACCTCAAAAAAATATCACCACCTTCATATACTTCATCCCCAGTCATCTCTAGCTCCTTACTCTCTTTTGTTTTCCTCATAGTACTCATCAAATGACATAGTATATGTTTATTTCTTTATTTCTTAATTGTCTCCCTGCTTTCTTAGATTTTAAGTTCCACAAAAACAGAGTATTTTTTTTTCTGTCTGCTATTCTGCCCCCAGTGGATAGAACTGTGCCTGGCACATAGTAGGTGCTCATCATTTATTAAATGATAGTCACCATTAGAGATAGAATCTGTGGGGATATGGCAATAGATATAATGTGGTGAAAGGGGACAAAAAAGAATTAAATATGGCTCCAGGTGTTTTTTATTTATTTATTTATTTTCCTGATTTCCTACAGGTAATTTTATGCCTTCTAAAATAGGAAAATTTGCTAGCCTAATTTAGTTATTTTTGCATTTTACATTTCAAAGAAAAAGTTAATCTTTCATTTTCAATGTCATTTTAAAAGTCCTAATGTTAGTCGTAGAGATCAGCAATTCCTATGAGAAACGTGAATAGGTTGTGACTCAAATACATTTTTTTTTTTTTTTTAAAGATTTTTTATTTATTTATTTGACAGAGAGAGAGAACAAGCAGGCAGAGAGGCAGGCAGAGGGAGAGGGAGAAGCAGGCTCCCCGGCGAGCAGGGAGCCCGATGCGGGGCTCGATCCCAGGACCCTGGGATCACGACCTGAGCCGAAGGCAGCCGCTTAACCAACTGAGCCACCCAGGCGCCCCTCAAATACATTTTTAAGATGGTGTTTCCTTGACTTGTATTCTGTTATTCTATCAACTGATTCTATTGACACTATTCTGTCTGGGGTTGTGGCTGGGAATTCTAGTGCTTTTTTTCCTCTTTCCCTTAACTTATGATGCCTATGCCTCATCAGTTGACTCAGTGCTTCCTTTTATACATCAAATAGTTAAGTTAGAGAATTAGTCAATGTGTTTAACATGATTATCCAGCTTGTTCTGTGATGCATGATATTTGTTATTTAATTACTTGCTTCCAATTTTAGACATGACTAAGAGATAATGTGAAATCACAACTCAACAATGGTCAATGGCACAGGCTTTCCAATACCCAAGAAACCGTCCAGCGTCATGCTGGCACTTCTCAAAATGACGTCTGTGGATGAAATTCTACAGGCATATGGGGACACAATCTGCTGACCTCTAGTTGTCAGAGTGAGTCATGGATTTGCAAAACCTCTCAGACCCTGTGCTTCAGAGAGGACTTATGTTATTATTTTAAGAATAGAATAATCCTTTTACATTCATATGGAAAATGAAGTAATAAAATTAGGATATTTTTTAATGTTACCAGTGATAAGTAACTGTCAATGAACTTGAATCAAACAAGACTTGACTCTTGGGAAACTACTTTCTTTGTTTCCCCCAGAAAATATGATTAGTAAAGTATCTGAAGTCTAGATATAATTGGTATTATTTATGTTCATTAAAATGCCACAGAGGGGGCACCTGGGTAGCTCAGTCATTAAGCGTCTGCCTTTGGCTCAGGTCATGATCCCAGGGTCCTGGGATCGAGCCCCGCATCGGGTTCCCTGCTCCGCGGGAAGACTGCTTCTCCCTCTCCCATTCCCCCTGCTTGTGTTCCCTCTCTCACTATGTCTCTATCTGTCAAATAAATAAACAAAATCTTTAAAGAAAAAAAAAATGCCACAGAGAAGACTGAGAGTGTATGATCATTCATTTGTTTTATTTACAATACTCACTTGAAAGACTATTCAATGAATGTTAAAAATAGGAACTTAGAAATTCAATTGTTTATTTAAAAATTGTGTTTAAATTATTTTAAAAAGTCAAATTACAGCACATTCCTTGCTAGGGAGGATTATGGCTATTGGTTTCGTGCCATTTTTCTCTAATTCCAAAGCAGCCAGATTAGTTTTGCTAAGATTAGCTTTGGAAAAATATTGCGAAGTAGACAGTCTGTGTGTTGGTGTTTCCTCTATCTTGCCTGGCTCCATGGTATCATTGCTGGGATCTTATGCTGGTACTTGGAAAACAGTGTCACCACATATTAATCTGGCTCAGAACTTTCCTCCATTATTCCCTCTATCAAAGCTTACTTTACCTATATCCAATTCCCTTAGGTCTTTGTGCTGCCCTCCAAATGACAATGGGCAATTATTGTCATTAATAATAATACCACACATACCTGTAGTGTGAATTACCATGTGTTTTCACGTGTATCTTGCCATAGGATTCTTCAACATTATACAATAGAATGTCTAATACACAAAGTCAGCATTCTACAGCCCACCACTTGTTTTTTTTACAGCTCCCAAGCTAAGAATAGTTTTTACGTTTTTTAAGAAGCTATCTTAAAAAAGGAAAATATGAAAGAAAATGCAGCCCACAAAATCTAAAATGTTTACTATTGCCACTTTATAGATAAAGTTTTTCCATCCCTGGATTAGTATTATAATCTTTATTAAAAGATGATTAGATAGAGGCAAAGCTACAGACAGGTGAAGAGCTAGAAGCCCATTGACTTTAAATCTGTTTTTAATTAGTGCTCTTGCTTGTGTGCTCTCTCTCTCTCTCTCAATTTCTTTTGCTTAGAAAGGAGTGAGAACAGTTACTCCCTTCTCATTAACCATAGCCTGAGATTCTGTTGACCTCACCCTGCTTACTTACCTGTCTCTTTGAAGCTGTAATAGCAAGAAGGCAGTGAAATAGGTAAACAAGACAAGGGGACAAGAAAGGATAAGACTATGGCAGAGTGGCTCTAATTGTTGGAAATCAATGTTTCCAAAAAAGAATAGGGGTGACACTTCCCCTTGCTTTCCCTGAATTCAAATGTATCTTGAAAGTATGAGCAATTAATAATAAGAAATATGAGAAGTAGTAAGAAGATGAAGAATGAGTACTTATTGGACACTAACTTTGTACCAAGAACTCTATGATGTGCTTTCATAAATACTATATAACTCAATTTTCAATTTATACCAGTATTGTCCTATACATATCAACTACTCAGAAACCCTCTGTGATTCTTAGCAGCTTATGAAATAATATGATCCTAAAGATATCCAACAGAAAGAGTAGATAAGTTAGTAATACGTAGTGATATACTACAGAAGTAAAATCCCTAAGATATGGTCCAAATAACTCTTTTTTAAGTTTTCTTTATTTAAGTAATCTCTACACCCCATGTGGAGCTTGAACTCATGACCCAGAGATCAAGAGTCATGTGTTCTTCCAAATGAGCAGCCAGGCGCCCCTGATCCAGATAGCTCTTATTGGACATGCAACATCAGGAAACTTTGTCTAATTCCCATCAGTGTTAATACTTAAATCACATAGTCATTTGGTCTTTAATTTCTCATTTGCATAATTCGAGGGTTTACCTGGATCACTTGAATTTATTTCATCTCTAAGGGCTGTAAATTTGAAATACTACCACTGGCTAAACTGTAGATAATTACATCCTTCCAGGCCCAAAACATACCAACAGTTAAGACAATAAAATGCGGCAAGGGGGTTATATTAGGACGTTGACTCTCCTGAAGGCTATGAAGTGAACTGAGATTAAGTTCAATAGAAAATACAACTGTTTGAAATATTTATCTACTTTCCTTGACATGGTAGGCACTATAATTGAACTATTTCTCTTAGAGACTTGAGAGTTCTATGCGTTTTTAAAATTTCAAAAACTTACATCCAAGTTTTGCTTCTATAGCCATGTGAGTTCCTAGCGGACTGACCCTCTCTTGTATAACAGCCATAAACTCTAAATTAAAAATAAAACCAGAACAAACAACACAAAGACCAAAAAAAAAAAAAAAAAAACCTACTTGAAATCTCTAGAGTATGAGCCAAAGCAAGCAGATTCTGGAAGAGAATTGGCATTGAAAGAAGGAACGGGCTCATGATGGATCTCCTGTTTCTATGCCTTAAGCCTAAGGACAGAGCATTGTCTATACTGTACAAGGTGGCAGAAAATCTGTTAGAAAACTCAGAGGTTTGAATGAGCAGAGAACTGTTTAGTGCAATATCAGCTGCCAGAAAGTGAAGGGGAAATCCCAGAAGGAGAGAGCCAGAAGGGTAAGTCTCAAATTCTGTTTAATCATTCCACCAAAATCTCTGGAAGACCCTGAAACACAGATGCATGGGGCAGACACTAAGCAGCCAAGCTAAGGATAAAATGATCAAACTGAGATGGAAGCTGCAACAAAGGGCTGCATTTATAGTTTTAATCCAGCCAAGTTAATTACTTGTTAAAACAAAACCAACAAGCAATTAATAAATATCCAAATCCAAATATCTCTAAATATCAACAATTTGGAGTAATATAAAGAATTGAAAATTTCTTCATCATTCCCAATATTCAGAATACAATACAAAATTACTTGACATGAACAACAAGGGAAATATGACCCATTTCAGAAGACAAAACAATCAATAGAGACAAAACACAAGATAATCCAGATGTTAGAATTAACAGACAAGGACTTTAAAGTAGATATTACACTTATGTTCAATGGGATAAAGGAATATCTTCTCATAATGAATTTAGAAAGCTAAGTAAGAGTACAGAAACTATAAAACAGAACCAAATGAAAATTCTAGCTGAAAAAATACAATATCTGAAATTTTAAAATTCCCTGTATTGGCATAACAACAGAATGGAGATGACAGAGAAAAGAGTCAGCAAAACTTGAAGATAGATAAATAAAATTTAATCTATAAAAGAGGGAAAAATTTGAATAGCAAAAGCCTCTGGTACTTGTGGGACAATAGCAAAATATCTAATTTGCAAGTAACTGAAGTTTCAGGAGAGGAGAAAGGCTTGGAAATGAAAAACATTTAAGGAAATAATATCCTCAAATTCCCCCAATTTAGCAATCAAATATTTCAGCAAACCTTCAGCAAGATAAATAAGAAACAATGCTCATCATAGTAAAATTGCTGAAAACCAAATATAAGAGAAAAATGACATGTTACACACAGAGGAACACTGTTTCAAATAATCACTGACTTATCTGAAACTGTGGAGGCCAAAAGATATTGGAACATCTTTGAAGTTTTAAAACAACAATACAAAACTGTTGATCCAGAATTGTATAGTCATTGAAAATATCCTTCAAGAATAAAGCTTAGGGGTGCCTGGCTGGATCAGTCAGTGGAGCATGTGACTCTTGATCTTGGGTTTGTGAGTTTGAGCCCCACGTTGGGTGGAGAGATTATTCAAAATTTTTAAAATTCTTTAAAAAGAAGAATAAAGGCTAAATCAGAACATTTCAGATAAAAGAAAAAAAAAGAAATTACTACCAGAAAACCTACTATATTATAAGTGATCATAAAGAAAGTTCTTCAGGCTGAAGAGAACTGATACTAGAAATCAGTCCCTATACTGATGAAGACATTAAGAACTTCAGAAATGTGAAGTGTTATATCATTTAGGTATAGAATATTTTTTCTTTTTATTTCTTTAGACTCATAGAATGTTTAAAGCAAAATTACAAAATTGCTTTCTGGAAAATATCTTTTATTCTGAGTTTATTCTCTTTTTCATTTTTAGCTTTAAAGTGTCCTATCTTATAAGACAAGAGTGTCCACCTTCACCATTTCTATTCATTATTATATAGGAAGTCTTAGCTAGTTCAATAAGAAAAGGAAGAAATATTAGGGGAAAAGAAGTTAGTTTGTCTTTATTCACAACTAACACAATAGTTTACAAAGAAAATCCTACAAAATCAACAAAGAACTTTTAGAAGTAATGAACATATATAACAATATGATAGGATACAAAATTACTATGTAAAAATCTATTGTGTTTTATATATTAGCAGCAATTAGAAAATGAAATTTAAAAATAATTTTAAATAGTGTCAAAAACATAAAATACTTGGCAGTAAATTTAACAAAAAATGTCAAAGACCACTACATTGAAAATTACAAAAACTAATTAAATGGAGAGCTATACCATGTTCATGGGCTCTAAGGTGCTGTATTTTTGAGAATTTAATTCTCCTCAATAGATCTATAGATTTAATATGATTTTAATCATAACCCAATGGGGTTTTTTTGTTTTTTGGTAAAAATTAACAAATTGATTAAAAAATGTATATGGAAATGCAAAGGGCCTGAATATGCAAAGCAATCTTGGAAAAGAAAAACAAAGATGAAGGACACATATTACCCGATTTCATGATTCACATAACTACATGATTCTTAATAAATCAAGACCGTATGGTATTCGCGTAAGGATCAACCAATAGAATAATGGAACAGAATGAATACCTCAGAAATAAACCCATGACTTATAGTCATTTGATTTTTTAATAAAAGGCCCAAAACAATATAACAAAGAATAGAAGGTATTTTCATAAATGGTGCTGGAATAACTGAAATATTCGTTTGGAAAAAAATAAGCCCTGATCCCTACTTTCATACCATACATAATAATTTACTGGAGATTGCTCTTAAGCCTAACTCTAAAAACCTTAATCATTGGGCTTTCAAGGAAATCATAGGAGAATGTTTTTGTGACTTGAGCAGAGCAACGATACTTAACTTAGCCTCTGTGAAAACATCCTTAGTCTGCAAAGAACACATTTCTCTAGCGACCACTTTCATGTCCCTGGATTCATTGTCTCTGAGTCTTAAATAATAATGGTTAAATATTGACAGATATTGTGTTTTTGCTAGTTATTCAGTTTCTATTGACATGTTCAGTCAATGTGTTTATGTTGTGTAATGAAGTGCCATCAATTTCTTGTTGTGAACAGTTAGAATAAATATTCAAACTCTTATTTTGACAGATTAAGACCCACATGTCTGGTTCTTGTCCACTTTCTCAACTTAATTTCACAATGTTCTCTCCTTTCCACACTATACTCCACACCCATAAGCCTCTATTGTCCCAACAAATACGCCAAGCCTATTCCAACCTCAGGGCTTTTGCACTTACTATTCCTCTGCTTGGAATATACGCCCCCAAATCCCTTCTGTGCATGCCTGTCTCTTGTCCCCGTTCGAGTGTCAGTCCAGATGTAACCTCCTCAGTTACTCTCTGTCACATCAGCCAGTCATTTTCTTCATAGCATTTACTGCCAGATGAAATTATCTTTTTCATTTGTTTCACTAATTTATTCATTGACTTTTCCACTTGAATACAAACTCCAGAAGAATTAGGACTTTGTGTATTTTCTTCATTGCTGTAAAACCAGTTCCAGTGCTTAGAAGAGTATCTGACACATAGTAGACCACAAAAAATGTGTAACAGATGACTAAAGATAAGAGAGTCTGCTTCCTCCCATCAGTTGTTGATATTTGGACTGATTTTTTGGAGTCCTAAGAACATTTGCAGCCTACAATCTCCTTACCTTTCAAGTTTTAACACCCACTAATCTCTTCAATGAATTCTTACCTCCTCTGCCAGTTCATCCATTGTGATCTCTGGATAATTGTAAATACTTTGAGGTTAGGATTCTTTTCTTTATTCTCTTTGTAACTTGACACTTTTGTCTTCTCAATAGTGAATATGTGTTAAGCAAGGGGAGATGTCCTCTAGATAGCTGGAAATATGGAGCTAGTCTGCAATAAGGAACACAGCATTCAGATTGGAATTTTCAACGAAGAAATGGAGCTATGGGGCAAAATTCTCATGGACAGTTAAGTTCAGAGGGAAAAGAGCAGAAAATCCAAGCCAGGAACTCAGTGGAAGTAAAGTAGGAGTGGTAAGAAGAAAAATAAAAGCATACCCTACCCATGTAGTGGAGCAGAGAGGGTGAGAGTGGGGAAGTAGGATATAACGGAAGATAGAATTTTAAGGAGTAATTAATAGCAGTGGATTTGGCTAGAAGATATAGTTTCACTAAAACTGTGGGATCAAAACATGATTACAAAGTGTTCTGGAAGAGGGTATTTAGCCATGTTATTTGGCATTTAAAAATCCTTCTTTACTTTCTTAGCAAGCAAAGTATTAAATAAATTACTATGATTAAATGGACCAAATTGTCTGACCTGTTTCTCCAGAAGGAACATCCACACAAATGTATTTCCATTGCCTTAAATTTACTGGTTTCAAATATAATTAAATCTGGATGTTCTCCATTAATCTGCACTTTATTCATTTCCTTTCTTGATAACTTCATACTTTTTAAAATTCTTTCCTTTTGCTATAGTCCTAACTCACACTACTCCTAAAGTTATTTTTAAATGGCCAGTGGCATTGATAGTTTCCTGAGAAATACAGAGCAGATGGCAGAGAGGGCACTTAATAACCATAGAAAAAAAAAAAGGTCAGATACAGTAGATAACATTGCTCCACTCTCAACTTAAGAAGAGAAGAAAGGGGGCTCCTGGGTGGCTCAGTCAGTTAAGCATCAGCTCTTGGTTTCGACGGAGGTCATGATCTCAGGGTCCTGAGATGGAGCCCTACCTGGAGTCTGCTGGAGATTCTCTCCTTCCCTTTCTCCCTTCCCCACTCCCTCCCTCTCTGTCCCCCCCCCCCCCCCCATACCGATCACAGATGCTCTCTCTTTCTCAGGAAATAAATAAATAAAATCTTAAAAAAAAAGAGAAGAGAAGAAGGATGTGTCTGCTGAAGAGCTATCCAATGTATGTTGAGCTTCCCTTGGAAAAGTGAGTGGGAGGGGGGCATCATTTTTCAGGAACGTTAGATCTTGATATGAGTGTGAAAAAACACACAGAAGCAATTAATTTGTCAATCCAATCAAGTTGGGGTTTAGTGGAAAGGCCATGGGGTAGTGCCAAATTGGTTATATGATTTAGACAAGTCATTTAGCTTTCATGTCTTCTGTTCCCATGTTGAGTGAAGAGGGGTTGGATATGGTAACCTCTAAGGTCTCACTGAGATCTAATATTCTGTGATTCCTAAGAAGAAAGTATAAATATGGCAAAATGGAAAAATCAGCCTGTTGGCTTTTGCATGTAGATACAGTGAATAATTTTTTTAAGGTTTCCACAGTTCTAGGTCCCTTAACCATTTCTTAATTTCTCAGTTATTTTCATTAAGAAATTTTATATTCTCTTTATTGCTGAATAAATAAAACACATAATACACTAAGAAAAATCCCCCAAAACTAAAAAGAAGATAAATGCCAAATAAAATGTTTCCAACTGAGTTCATTCCTGTTATATTTGTTGTTAAAGACCAAAGCTTCATAGTCAAAACAAAAGGGAGAGTTGAGGTAATAATTTTGGTTCCTGTAAGAATAAGAGGAAAAACAATTTCCATGAATGATGTGACATAGTATAGAGAGACACATGTTCCTTCTATGTAGGCCCACAAACCATGAGAGACTGGCCTGCCTTTTCAATTTACTAAGTCCCTCCTCCCCTTTCCCAAGTAGCTGGTAGTTCTTCAACTACTAGTAACATTGACTGTTTTTAACCTATCTTTATTCACTATTTGTAGTTCTCCTATCATAATATTTGGCCATTTTTCTATTTATTGATTTATGTATATTAAAGATATTAACTTGTTGTCTACTATACATCTATGAATTTGCTTTGTAGATCAGCAATGTAATGATAGCCAAATGCATTTTATTTTAACTGTGTCTTGTTGTTTTTTTAAGTAGTCTCTACACCAGGGGCACCTGGGTGGCTCAGTCGGCTAAGTGACTAACTCTTTATTTCAGCTCAGGTCGTGATCCAGGGTTGTGAAATCAAGCCCTGCATCAGGCTCTACATTGGGTGTGGAGCCTGCTTAAGAGTCTCTCTCTCCCTCTCCTTTTGCCCCTCCCCCCCTTAAAAATTTTTTTAAAGTAGGCTCTGTGCCCAAGGTGGGGCTTGATCTCTGGCCCCCCAGATCAAGAGTTGCATGCTTCTATGGACTAAACAATCTGGCACTCACATTTTATTTTATTCAACAATGATTTCTTATAGGCACCCATGATTTTACTGGTGAAACAAATCAAATGTCAACCTATAGGTCAGTAGTCATAAGAAATGTCTCTAAAGGTCTCACATGCACTTTCTAACAAGCTGTGGTTTTCAGTCTCCCCATTACTAACTTACTCTCTAGAATTATAGCATTGAGCTTCCACCAAAAATCCCACTAAATTGGCCTCTTCCCAAATAATCATGTTTGATGTATAATACTTACTCTGTGAATGTTTTCCAGCATGCAGGACTTTATCTTTCAAGAATTTAGAAAGGTTAAAAGTGCCAGAATTTTAGCAGGGAATGAAAAAAATAAAGGATATAGGCAATGAGGGCAAAGCAATGGAAGAGACTATTATAGATGGGTTACCTTGACTTTATGTCACCACTAAAATATTTTCCAATAAAATGAAAGCATAGTTTTAGAACCAGAATTGTAGAATCAGAATGAACAGACTTTGCCCAATTTTATGTTCTTTGAAAAAGCTTTTAGAGATAATATGAAATGATAACCTAATTTACTGAGAGCTACTGAGAACCCAATTTACAGAAGGATCCACATAATAAGAATAATATTTTGTTTCATAAAGAGGAAAACACTGGGCAATATTTTTTATGCTATATTGAATTTAGCAATTTACTATTTCCATAGTATTACATAACAATAGGCAGACTAAAACTATACCCAAGAAATTAATTATAACAAATTATTAAATTAACCAACTGTTCATTCTAATATACAAGTGAATGTTAAAATAAATTAAGACTAAGTCACTGTATTATCCAAATTAGATCATGTATAATTCTTAACAGAAAAGCTTATCATCTCTTTTATTTTTTTTCTTACTTGAAGCCTTATTAAGCAGTGATTTATAAAAAATTCATTTAGAGGAGTAATATTACAAAATCCCACTTAATCATTCAGGATATGAGTTCTACATTATTAATACTTTTAAAATATTCTAGAAGATGATCAAATTAAGGAATTAAGTATGATCAATGGGTATGGATACATGGGATGGGTCAAATTTGTCATTTAATTATATTTTTCTTCTCCTTCAGGCAAAAATTTCAGAATTAGATTAAAAAAAAAAAACTTATATGAATAGGTGAAAAAAAACTTCTTTCCTCACCTGACTTCATGTAATCTATTTGTTTCCTAAGGAAATTCACTTTATTCTGCAAAGCTTCTCTGTTAATTATAGTATGAATCTTCAAATAATGGATTAGCAGCTAAATTTTGAAACTTAGTTCTTCATATGAAATAAATCCAAAACTTAAGTTATCATGAATAATAAGGAAAAAACTTGTACTTTATGAACTCACTCCTATTTCTTATGAATAGCTTAATCCCCAGGATGTATAGTGGATGATATCTTTTACATTTCATTTAAAATAATTCAATGTTTTTAAAAGCATCATTTTGTGGCCAGGTAATGACTGTAAGATTAATCACAATATTAGAAATACCTTTTAGATTAAATTTTTCTCAATTTTTTTTTTCTTTAGCACATGTAAACAATTCTGGGGAAGGTCTTGGTGGCCTGGTCCACTGGGGGATGTATCAGAAACTGAAGCTGAGGTAATCTTTCCCAGGTCAAAATCATTTTTGTAAGTAAGTCATTGCTTCACAAATTTTTGTATTTGAGACACCCTTTTGAATACAAGAATGTTGTTGGAAATTTGGAATAATGGAAAGGCTCAAAACAAATTAGCAAAATTTACAATAGAAACATCCTGCATATAACAAGATCCCACAGAGTTCAGAAAAGCATCTATGGAAACCACATTATTTATTTGCTGGCTTTTGGAAATACGCCTTTGAGAAAAATTCGTTTCTGCTCTAAGCTCTGTCATATACTCAGAGCAAATTTCATAGCTATCCTTGTCAATACATGATTTTTCTTTTTTTGTTTTATGACCAATTGTCCTTTTATTGTGAATTACCTTTATTTCCTTTGCCTATTTTTCTACTGGTACCTGCATCTTTTTTTTTCCCTAAGGATGATTGTGTCTTCCGTATGAGACTAAACTCCAGAGTGGTGAGTCTATGTTTATTTAATTCACTTCACAGAAGGCTCAGCACTTACATATTACATACTAACTCACAAAACTTATATATTTTGAATGAATAAACAGTAAATGTTTGAAAATTTTACCCACTGTTGGCAAGATTAATTCAAAACTCAACATCAGAAGCTGATTGGACAGAATTAGAGGAATTGCACGAAATTTAAATGTCCCCTTCTTAGCCAGCCTTCAGATGTAATGTGAGTAAGGTAACCCACCCAGGAGACTCTATAACTATCACTGGGTACCCATAGTTCAGAAGCATTTAAATAATCCCATGGTTACATGGGAGTGGGGAAAACTCCTTGACAGCCAGACCCCTTGGTGTGTGTCTCAACACATGATTTTTCTTTTAACACCAGTTGGACATTACAATATGCCTCTTATCTTCTCCTTAGTGCCAGATCTGTCTCATTTTGTCAACCTAGTCGTTTAACTGTTCATGCTGTAATATTATTTAGCTTCATTTCTAACAGAAATTTTCCACACTAGAAAAAATTTCACAGTACTGTACAAAACACTGAAGTTTCCAATAACACTGTGGAGCACAGCATGTATGGCTGAGAAATGTTCTTCTAAAATCTAGTCTGCTTATATGTCCATTTCCTTTTCTCCTGACTTATGCTTTTATACTCTAAATTTCCTATTGTTCTGCATCATTTAATATTTTCCAGACATGTAGTGAACTTTGCTTCATTTCCTCTTTTTTGTTGCTGTTGAACAGTTGGCCTTTTTAATTCTCCTTTTTCTAAATCCATTACCAATGACTGCTTTTCTTTGGACTAACTCCAAGTTTTATAGCTGGTTTATAATAGAGGTAGAAGGGAAATTAAGAAATCCTTGGATCTAGGCTCCTGGGGGAGCAGCAGAGATATACATCAGTGTTTGGGGTATGCTCTTCTCTACCATTCTTGACATGGTCTAAAATCTAGACCATCCAAGTGGGTCTGGAGGGAGTGCCATTTTGGGACTGGGAGACTTGGCAGAGGTCCAAAACCACAGTTATTTAGAAGCCTCCCGAGTCATGAGCATGACTCATCATGACAATGAAACTGCTTCACCGTACAAATACCAGTTTGTAGCAGTATCGGGGCTCTAATCCTTTTGCTCAAGCAAGAGCAATATTGTACCTTGCTTGCACTGCCTGTCTGGAAATAACAGTGTGAACAGCTTGTGGTCGGGATGATGGCCAACATTCAACCTTTCTAAAATTGCCAAAGAACTCACTGTTTTTGCACAATTGTGTCTGTGGACCCTCATTTCCATTAGACTGGAGGAACTCCAGGTGTTTGCTTAAGGAAGTCATTGAAATTCAATGCAAATTAAGGCCAGATTTCCAGGAGGAGCAATTCAGCAGTAAGAATTTTCCAAGCACAAGATTTCAAGACACATTATTTAGATGTTCAATATGTGCTTATAGTATGATGAGTTAAAATAAGTTTTAACTTTTACAAATACAACACCTTTTGCAGTTTGAAAGAAGAAACACTTTGGTAGGGGTATATGATACAGCTTAGAAAGAAATTTTTAAGTTCAGGAAAAATTTGTTTATTCAATGGTGATATAATACCATTACATCATTTCGCAGGGACTTGTTCAAGAAGTTAATTTTCCATTGGGAATCTAAAACCAATATATTGGCATATAGAAAAATCAAGAAAAGTTCATTGTAGTGGAAAGAAATGAAGATTAATAAACATATAATATTAACGTTCAAAATTCATTTGTACTCTACATGGATCTAGTCAGTTGTTACCTATGAAAGAAGGCCCTACAGAAACAGTTTAAAGAACAGTAAGTTAAGGGACAGACACACATTGGAAAGTCAGACTAAATGAAAAGACTAAGTGATATGCTATATAAATGTTAAGTTGAATGTTTACAACTTATCTAGATATAACATTCATAGAAAGAAACCTATTATTTTCTGTCTGGTATCCTCATCCTGTAGACGAGGAACCCAGGTTGTAAATGGGTAAGAGATTCACTTGCTGTCACAGGCTGGCACAGATGAACTGACTTCTTGGTTCCTGATCTGCTCATAAGTAGACCGAATTTTAAAAAATTATATATTAAACAATTTTTTTAACCAATAATATTAAAAATAGTTATACATTTGCAGCATTCTGATTAGAGAACATATTTTTTACATATATGATTGTAGAGTAATTAGCTTCTGATAACATCTTAATCTATACATTCATATGAGTATTTGGGTGGACTTGTAATTATTGATCTTAATATGAAGAAAATACAAAAAACTTTATTGGCATAATTAAAATGATCAGTTTCACTTAAAAATGTTAATGTAGCATATTCAGTAGCAAAAAATGCCATTTCACCCCAAGACATACAGAAGCCAAGACTATTTCCTTGTCAAAAATAATGAGTTTATTTTCTCTTGAAAGTGTTTCAAGACAGAAACAGGAGTCTTTTGGGAAAGGAAATAGGTGTTTGGGTAAAGGCACAGGAAAGAGAAAGAAAGAAAACAACAGACATAAAGCTATCCTTTGTAACTGAGTAAGAAGGAAGCCACTGGAGTGATTTATTTATTTATTTATTTATTTATTTATTTATTTATTTATTTTAAAGATTTTATTTATTTACTTGACAGAGAGAGACACAGCGAGAGAGGGAACACAAGCAGGGGGAGTTGGAAAGGGAGAAGCAGGCTTCCCGCGGAGCAGGGAGCCCGATGCGGGGCTCGATCCCAGGACCCTGGGACCATGACCTGAGCTGAAGGCAGATGCTTAATGACTGAGCCACCCAGGCGCCCCTAGAGTGATTTTTAAAAATAAATCACATCGAGTCGTGCTCTTGCTCAAAGTTGTTCATTGGTTTTTCAAAGCTAAGTGAAACAAAAATCCTTACCACGGCTATAAGGTCAGCCGACTTTCTCTAAGATGACCCTTCTCTCCTCCTACTCCACTGTGGACACTGTGGCTGTGTTTTCCCAAAGGCATTTCCTCCTTAGGGCTTATGCACTTTTTCTGGGCTGCCTTTCATGCTTTGCCTCCAGATTCAGTATGGCTGACTCCTGCACTCTAATTAGGTCTCTCTGGCAGAGTGGACTTCCCAATCTCGAACATCCTTCCCACACAACTATTGCCTCTCTTTGCCATGAGATTATAATCTCCATAAGGGCAGAAACGAATCTTTTATAAGAACATACATGCTTTTGCTTTTATAAGAATAGTAAGATTTCTTTTGCATTTACCATAATGACTTCATTATAAGTCCTTTACATTAATTTTTTCATTTTATTTTCATAATAACCTTACTAGAAAAACATTATTATCATCATCATCATTTGCAGGTGGGGAAACTGAAGTTTGCAGACATTAAAATACTTGCCTTGAGTTATACAGGAATTCAGTATTTGGGACAGGATTCAAGCTTAGGACTTTCTGGCTTTATATTGAGCTGAAAACATAAGAGAAATGGAGTCTCAAATGAGATAGGTGGCATTATCATTCTTATATATACAAAGTGATACAGCCGAAACAGAATACAGGTACAGTGACCCTCAGAGAATAGAATCACAAAGAGAATTTTACAGAGACCACTAAAAAATATATATTACATTGCCTAAGATAAACAGAGCCACATAGTAAATGCTTAAAAAATATTTGCTTACTTGAGGCAAATTATTCATGCTATTATCAAGTCAATTATACCATCATGTTTGAATATAGAATTATGGGTACTTTGAAGTGGACACTGTTTTAAGATCTCATACCCTGGCTTCCTGCCTCATTGAAGCTAATACCTAAAGTAACAGTGAGAGAGAGAGTCTCTTCATATATAAATATTCCTGGAGTGGATTTTTCTTTCGTTCCTTTTCATCAAATAAATTCTTTCCTCTTTTAAACTGTACTTAATTTTTCTGAACAAAGTTTCTTTCTTTTGGCGAGTTTTTTGTGGACTTGGGAGAACAATAGATCCGTGTTTTATCATCGGAACTCATCTTGGTTAGATGTCCTCCTATCCAGTAGAACTTCTATCTAGTTCTACAGACTGTAAAGACAACCTTTGATTGCTCAGTAACCAATTTCTCCCTTTACCTGAACCATGGAGCTTAAGAGCTGGATGCAAGATGTGAGAGAATTTCTCTCAACTCTGAAGCAGCTTGGAAATAGCTAACCGGTTTCTGGAGTAAGCATGTTTTCTTGGTTATCCCTTTGGGATCTTCAAGTATCCTGCAGTACACCTTCTTCACAAGGCTAAGTCCTGGAAACACAAAGACAGCAGTATCAACTACTGAAGTCAGCAAATTATAGGACTGGAATGGAAGATTAAATAGGTTTCAGTTGAATAAGTCTAGTCAAAGCAGTCCCTCCAATTCAGCATTCTGTTTAAATGCACAGATTATAAGCTAATTATTCTACATGAAACACAACTGGCTCACTTGCCTTTTGATGCTTAAATAGAAAACCAATAGTGTAGACTGGCTCAAATTAACATCAGTGAATCAGGCTTCCTATGGAATTAACCAATTATATCTAGTACTGGCCCAAACACGCTTTCAGGGATTTTTGAGTAGATGATGTAATGATTAAGAGTGGGAGCGATGGAGCTAGACCATGCAGGCACATCTCTACTAACCACAAATATTTCTTTTTGTAGGGCACAGGATAATTCCTGTCTTTAAAATCTCTAGTGAAATCCCTAAAAGCATGGAATATAATTAAATTCAGAGTTTTTCAGGTGATTGAGGTTGTCTGTGTGAATAAATATGCGGTTCAATTGGACTGGCTTAAAAATTCCTTGGTTGGCTTGTCTGTTTTTGCTCTTGCTTCTCATAGTACTTTAAAATGGTCCAGTTAAATCAGACTGTCAAAATGGTGAGGTTCCCTGTTTGATTTACTCATGCCACATAAACCCACGCAGACTGTTATGAATGCCACATTTGAGAAAAATCTCCCATTTGTGAAAACATATTGGGTCACATTAAAAAGGAGATTAAATGAATCCCTTCTTCAAAAAGTTTTTGGTAGGTAGAAAGGAATGCTGAGGTGCAGCCTGTGTAATGGCAGAACTACAGATGTCTCTTTCTCATGGAAATATGCTCCATGGGCTAAATTTCATCATATTGGGGGAGGGGGGAACTATCATAAGCATGCTTCAAATTACCCTGAAATGGAAGGCTGGCAAATTAAATCCTGACTTTCTGCAGGGTACTTAGAGTGCAGAGCAAAAAGCAACCCACACATTTTCAAAAGAAACCCTATTGTGAGCTTTGCTATACCTCAGCACAGCCAGGAATGCTCTCTTCCCCCGTTCTACATTGTAGAATGCAGGCAATTAAGTATGTGACCTCTTTATTTTCCTTCTACAGCTTTTACTGCAGGCACACTTTGTTTAATGGGTCTCGATTCTGTTGTTTTTCAATGGAATTCTATAAAGCTAGAGGATTGAAATGCATATATAAGTGTATTATATACATGTATCCTAAGATACATGTAGGTAGATAAGATGGGGTTTTATCGAAACTGGAGTATCTTCTAGAGTGGAGTGTGTGCCAATGTCCAGCAAAGTACGTGTGTGAGGATAGGATGACTGATGACAACCTGGAGACCTTAATTCATAGGGAGCAATGGGGATGAGTAGGATTGAGCCACACGCTTCAGGTTAGTGACCTTCCACGTAAGAACAGAGTCAGGCCCGCAGGAAATGATTCTCAACACTGCTACCTCTGTTGTAAGTAAAATGGGGGTGACTGGAAGATATCTTCAGTTCTTTTGGAATAATTGCTTCTAATCCTAAAACTGAAGGATTTTAGGTTGAAAGATGATAAACAGTAGCCAGTATTCTGTGAAGTAGGTATGATTCAGCTATTTTATTTTTTGAAAGCAGAAAGGTTAAGTAAAATTGCCATGTATTTTTGGTTATCATTTTACCATTTCAAGACTTAAATTTTACAGTTAAAATGTTTAAAGAATATACCATTTATTGAAGTCACTTATGTGTGTCCTTTAATATAATTTGCTTATCAAGTGAGTCCTCTTAGAGTCATATCACCACTGTAGGTCCAAACCATTACCACAATGATTGCATTGTTGGAGTTTAATGGGGCTAAGACATTTTCATGTTGCTCTTCAGAAGCTCTGTGTTAAGCAACACCCTCACGTTTAATTTTGCTTCTACCCATTTAACATTACAAATTAAGCTATTTTTCATCTGGTCTAACTTGTTGTTTAAGACTGATGTTTCGTTACAGATTTTCTGTCTGGATGACCTCTCCACTGATGTAAGTGGGGTATTAAATTCCCCTACAATTACTGTATTGCTGTCTATTTCTTTCTTTAGGTCTGTTAATATTTGCTTTATATATTTAGGTGCTCCTATGTTGGGTACATAAAAATATATAAATGTTATATCATCTTGTTAGATTGACCTGTTTACAATTATGTAATACCTTCTTTTCTTATTACAGTCTTT
This sequence comes from Phoca vitulina, assembly GCF_004348235.1. NCBI lineage: Eukaryota > Metazoa > Chordata > Mammalia > Carnivora > Phocidae > Phoca > Phoca vitulina. Next base: position 38,025,939 of record NW_022589712.1, read on the forward strand.
ATTTTGAAGTCTATTTTATTTGATGTATGTATTGCTACCACATCTTTGTTTTCATTTCCATTTGCACAGATTATCATTTTCTATCCTTTTGCTTTTAGTCTGTGTGTGTCCTTACATATGAAGTGAGTCTCTTGTAGGCAGCATATGGATGGGTCTTGTTTTTTATTCATTCAGCCACCTAGTCTTTTGTTTGGATAATTTAGTCCATTTACATTTAAAATAATTAATGATAAGCATGTACTTAGTGTAATTCTGTTTATTGTTTTCTGGCTGTTTTGTAGTTCCTCTGTTCCTTTCTTCTTTGCTCTCTTCCTTTGTGGCTTGATGACTGTTTAGTGTTATGCTTAGATTCTTTTCTCTATATCTCTTGTGTATCCATTATAGGTTTTTGCTTTGTGGTTACCATGAACTTACATATAACAACTTATATTTGTAACAGTCTATTTTCAGTTAATAACAACTTAAGTTTGAACATATTCTAATGCTCTACATTTTTAAATCCTTCCCCCCATTTTGTGTTTTTGATGTCACATTTCACATCTTGTTATATCCCTTAACTAATAATTGTAGTTAGTAATTTTTACTATTTTTGTCTTTTAACCTTCATACTAGCTTTATAAGTGATTGATCCACTGCCTTTACTATATATTTACCTTAACCAATGAGATTTAGACTTTTGGATGTTTTCTTGCTACAAATTAGTGCCTCTTCTTCAGTTTAAAGAAGTCCCTTTAACATTTCTTTTAAGTTTGGTTTAGCTTTGATGAACTTTAGCTTTGGTTTGCCTGGAAAACTTATTTCTCTTTCACTTCTGAATAACAACTTTTCAGGGTAAGATATTCTTGGTTGGAAGTTCTTTTCTTTCAGCACTTTGAATATATTGTGCCATTCTCTTTGGGCCTGCAATGTTCTGGCTGAAAAATCTGCTTATCTTCTTATGGAAGTTCCTTTGCATGTAACAAGTTGTTTTTCTCTTCCTGCTTTGAAGATTTTCCCCTTGTCTTTAACCTTTGACATTTTAATTATAATGTATCCTGGTGTGGGTCTCTTCGACTTTATTTTACTTGGAACTTTCTGGGCTTCCTGGATCTGTATGTCTATTTCCTTCCCCAGGTTAGGGAAATTTTCAGTAATTATTTCTTCAAATAAGTTTTCTGCTCCTTTCTCTGTCTCTTCTCCTTCTAGGACCCCTATAATGCTAGTATTGGTCTGTTTGATGTGGTTCCATAAGTCCTTTAAGTTATTTCCCCCCTTTTTTCCTTTTCTTTTCTTTTCACTGCTCTGGTTGTGTGAGTTCCTCTACCCTGTCTTCAACACAGTGATCCTCTCTTCTGCTCCATCTAGTCTGCTGTTGAACCCTTGTATTGTATTTTCTAGTTCAGTTATATTTTTCAGCTCTGTGACTTCTGCTTGGAACTTTCTTATATTTTCTATCTCTTTGTCAAAGTTCTAACTGTGTTCATTCATTCTTCTCCCAAGTTCAGTGAGCATCTTTATGACCATTACCTTGAACTCTTTATCAGAAAAGTTATTTCTCTCCATTTCTTGAAGTTTATTTTCCTTTAGAGTTTTATTTTGCTCTTTCATTTGGAACATATTCCTCTGTGTCTATATATTGCTTTATTGTCTGTGTTGATTTCTATGCATTAGATGAAACAGCCACCTCTCCTAGTATTGAAGGGTTGGCCTTGTGTAGGGAATAAAGCTTATTGTTCATCCATGCCCTAGCTCTTGCTTGTCTTTCAAACCTTTGTAATTGTACAAGCAGCATATTTTAGTTTTAATATCTCCCAGTTGTTGAGGCTGTGCCAAGACCAGTCAGTGTCTCAAAGGGAAGGATCACAGTCATCACTTTGCTTCAGACTGATTGGAAGCCAGACCCTCAGGCAGCAGCTTTTAAAGAATCCAAATATATACAGTCCTGTGGGACCACAAGCATAAACCCTGCTGGCCACCAGAGCCAGGCGATCTGGAGGTGTTCCCTAAGTGTCAGGCACAAAAATCAGGACTCCAAATGAGCATATAAGCTCCTTTCTGGAAGAATCTAATGAGCTGTAATGAAGGAGAGGAAAAGCACAAAGACAGCATGCCCTGACCTATGTTCCCTAATTGCAGCTCAGTAGCCCTTAGATGCATGCCAAACCTGAAGCCTGCCTCTCAGGCTAATGCTACAGGACAAGCAAGTAAGCCTCTTTCATAGAAAGGTCAGGGGTGTGTTTCAGTCTGGTATCTGTGCAGTACCCTAGGAGGTGGTAATCTGCCAAGAATTGTATCTGCAATTGTTACAGTCAAATGGGACCTAGGAATGTAAGCCCCACTGCCCACCAGAGCCAAGTGACCAAGGTGGCAGCTACAAAAACTAGGGTATCAGAGGAAAAAACTGGAGCACCAGACATGTATAAGAGTTGCCCCCTGAGAAATGCTCATGCTTTGGAGTATGACAGAGGCAGAACACAAAGACCATGCCCACCCTCTGAGGTCTCTAGAAAGGTTTACAGTCTGCCCTTCAGGTTGCGGTTATGATGATAAACTCATAGCCCTTTCTCACAGAAAGACTGAGGTTCTGGGTATTGCTTCCTGCTGTGCCCTGGGGGTGGTAGCTGTTTAAGAACCCTTCTTATGTTGGTTACAGTCATGTAGGACTGACTGATGAGCATGAGCCCTGCTGGCCATCAGGGCCAGGCGAAGTAGAGGTGTCCTGTGGCAACAGGAGCTTTGATGTGCTTTCTGTCTCACTTGCTCAATGTGAAGGGGTCTCTCTGACAGTTTTTAGGGTTTTTTTCACAGGAAATTGTTCCACATATACCTGTAGATTCGGTGTGTCCGTGGGAGGAGGTGAGTTCAGGATCTTCCTATGTTGCCATCTTGAACCAGAACCATCAAGCTATTTTTATTATGTATGTATGTATGTATGTATGTATTTATTTTTATTTAATTTTTGGGGGGGGCAGAGGGAGAGGGAGAGAGACTCTTAAACAGGTAATGCTTGATGTAGGGTTTGATCTCACAACCCTGAGATCATGACCTGAGCCAAAATCAATTCAGATGCTTAACCCGACTGAGCCACGCAGATGCCCCTGGAACCATCAAGCTATTTTTAAACCTAAATACTTGGTGCTTGAAGCACTAATTTCATAAAATAAAAAAGACATAAGTAAAAAGAACAAGTTATCATTGTTTTTTGCTGTTGTTTATTGCTACAAACTTTTCCTCTCAGATGGGAAGGGAGCAGAAGTCTCTACCTAGAACTGGAAAGAAAAATTTTCTCCCTAATCTGTTTGTAAAAGCCTGCATACCACTAACTTGCTTTAGAACCCAGATGACTTAAAAATCAAATATATATGAAGGGTAATTTTCTTCTTTCTTTCTTTTTTTTTTTTTTTAAGATTATTTATTTATTTATTTGTCAGAGAAAGAGGGAGAGCACAAGCAGGGGGACAGGCAGACAGAGGGAGAAGCAGGCTCCCCACTGAGCAAGGAGCCGCATGAGGGACTCCATTCCAGGACTCTGGGATCAAGACCTGAGCTAAAGGCAGACATTTAACAGACTGAGCCCCCCAGGTGTCCCCGTACTTTTTTTTGTTAAGTCTCTGGGATTTTAAACAGGATCCTAAACATATAAATGAATATATGTAGATGAGAGTGGATGTAATTCATTTGAAGGTGTACCTGGAGTGTACTTAACAAGACTATGGCTGGCCACAGGCTGCTTTACAGTAGGGCTGCTAGCCAGGCAGATTCCCTTAGCAGGGCCATGAGTATGGCCAACATGAAGACTTCCCTGAATTCAGCACTGTATTTCTAAAAGAGGCATTAGGACCTTGTGATTTCACTACCTCCTACAGAATAGACTTTTGTCTTGCTCTGATCAGTATTGGGTCTTATCCAAGAAAGTACTATGTAGATGTATCAAATTTTGTTTTTAAGTGATTTGTCCCGGAAGGCAGACACATTGCAAGGATTTAAAGGTCAGCATGATTAGGAGTGTACTGTTTTATTTTATTATTTGGGAATGTACAATTTAGCTCTATAACCAGCTGCCATAGTAAGACTATATTTGCAATATTAATTTAACATTTTTGAAAAGTGATGAGAGCCTTAATACCAAGAGAAGATTTTGGTAAGTTCTTGGCATGTAAGGGTACAAAAAGATAATTATCTTATTTCAAATTCTAAGATCATAGCCAGATATGTTTTCCTAAACAGATGGGACCTAATACACTGTTCCTTAAAAGGTACCTACTGTCAAAAACAGACAAACAGATTATGTTGGCAAAAGAATGTATAGCAGAGGCAGAATTTACTAATTATACTTTCTCATGATAGCAATGACTTAAATATATTGAAGAATAAATTTAGTAGAACAAATTTAAAATTTTACCACAGCAATTTTAAGAGACATCTGAAAAATAATAGGAGAAACATTCAAAAGAATTTCTATTAATGTATGATTTACTTGGAGTTAACAATCATGACTCAAAAATTTATTTAAAATATCAGGACTTAGAGATAACTTAGTAAAAAACCACTCATATGCAATCAATCTTGTATAGATAGAAAATTTGAGAAAGTGCATAAATTGACTAAAAAGTGGCAATGTTAGACAAATACATTTTTTTTTTTAAAGATTTTATTTATTTGACAGAGAGAGACACAGCGAGAGAGGGAACACAAGCAGGGGGAATGGGAGAGGGAGAAGCAGGCTTCCCGCGGAGCAGGGAGCCTGATGCGGGGCTCTATCCCAGGACCCTGGGACCATGACCCGAGCCGAAGGCAGTCACTTAATGACTGAGCCACCCAGGCGCCCTAGACAAATACATTTTTAACGGTTATTCTGTGTGATGATTTTTTAACAAAAATACTCTAAATGCATAGGCAAGATTTAATAATATATGACAAGTAGATGATCCATTTTGTTTTCTTTTTAAGGAACTAACAATACTTATTAGTATGAGACAATATACTAGAGGGACCAGGTAATTCAGATGTGGGAAAAATTAGGGAGGATTGGTCGAGGGAAGGATCTAGTTTTAGAGTACTTAGAAGAATTTCTGAAAGAAATTCAGGTTCCAGTTGGATATCAATAAAATTGAGGAGCCTTCCTAGTGAGGGGAATTTAAGTGAGACCTGTGGATAGGAAATGCAAAAAGAAATAAAAGAAATAGAGATAATGGTTTCAGCCCTCATAAAACATCCATATAAAGGAAGGACTATATACACAGAAAACAAACCTCCATGGAATATTTTTTAAAATCATATTTTATGGGCAATGCAAATTAATATTGTGGCTATATCTATACAAAACCAAGGAAGCATTAGAACTGCAGTGCTATTTTGGAGTAAATTATGGGAGGTTTGTGGAGGAAATGGGCTCAGAGTTACAGTGGAAAGAGAGCCTTTGGCATAAATTGTTTAGACTTAATTCGACATTTTCACAAAAGAATTTGATTGCCCAGTAAATATATCTTGACTATCCATTTTGTAGCAGGTTTTCAAAGCTTAATAAACTGAATTTGGAAGGTTTTTCCCTTTATTGTTCATTATAAATGTAACTTGTAATTGCTACAATGAACCATAATTACCTAAAGCCAGATTAGATGAAATCTAAGTGCCATTACTATCTCTTAATTAGGAAAGGCAAGCTCAAGGGAAAAGGAAAATCGACCCAGTGATGCTGGCTTTTACTTAAGCAGAGCAAGGACACTCAAGGGAAGTGAGCCTACAATATTCTAATTCCAAGCTTATTAATGAATTAAAAAGTTTACCATTTAAGAACTATTATTACTGTTCTTTGGGGGGTCATATCCCAATTTTCTGAAAGCTGTAGTTTGGCTTTTTCTGCTAAAAATCTTTTTTTTATGTGTATCCAATGAAAATTCCTCTTCTGACAACAAAAATAGAAAAAGAATGACTTTTTTTTTTTAAGATTTTATTTATTTATTTGACAGAGACACAGCGAGAGAGGGAACACAAGCAGGGAGAGTGCGAGAGGGAGAAGCAGGCTTCCTGCGGAGCAGGGAGCCTGATGCGGGCTCGATCCCAGGACCCTGGAATCATGACCTGAGCCGAAGGCAGACGCTTAACGACTGAGCCACCCAGGCGCCCCAGAAAAAGAATGACTTTATGGTTGGAACCAGTGAATGGGCTTCCCACATTTAATATTCATGTATTTTTTTTCTCTTCAATTACATGCCGGTTGTTTTATTTATTTATTTTTCCCAGTGTTTTCATTTATATGGGAAGATAGCTCTAACCTAGTTTCGATGAGGAAACAAAAGAAACAGCCTTCTGTTTCTGTGCAGAGAAAATAACTCTGCAAATGTAAAGACTTGCCATATTTGCTTTCTTCTTTTCTAGGCCTCTTTTATTACTGGAGTGGTAGTAAATAATTCTCAGAGAATTATATAGATGAACTGCTTCAACTGTCAAGACAATAAAACCCAAGCCAAACAAACAAGGAGAGAATGACGCAGACGTTCTACTTGTGCCCTCTTAGAGCATAATTTCTGCACTCTGTCTGTCACGAGGCAAGATCTCCCCAGGCAACTCAGCGCTCCTGAGGGCCAGTCTCAGAATGCTCACTAGGAGAATTTGAACATATTTTAATACAGCTAGGACATTTTACTTTTCTTTCATGACGGTCAAACAGGGGCACCAGACCTTTTTCTGATGAATTAGTCAAAAGGGGGTAGTGGGGCAAAGACTTGTACATATTTTAGACTGGAGTTGGGATACAAAACAATATGATGCCTCAGGGTATCACATTTATAGTAAAGAGCTCAAGTTGGGTTTGAATTACTCTTGTTGTGTGACCTTAGAGAACTCCTTTTTTTTTTTTTTTTAGCAAAAACATTTTTTTGCTACAAAACAATGCAAGACAATTTTAATGAAAATAGTCAAACCATATCTAACAAATATACAGTAAAAATGAATTGTCTCTTTTTCCCTTTCACTCTTACTGCCCAGAGGAAACCATATTCACAGTATGCCCATAGGGACCTTTTTCTACACATACCCTTTTTCTGTCATGTGGATGCTGTTTTTTATTAACAAAAAAAAAAGGGATTTCATTTCTACTGAAATTATGTAATTATGTGGATAAATAATGTTCTCAACTTTTAAATGGGTCATTAATTCTTTTTTTAAAATCTTATTTAAATTCAATTAATTAACTTGCAGTATACTGTTAGTTTCAGAGGTAAAGTTTAGTGATCCATCAGTTGCATATAACACCCAGTGCTCATCACATCACGTGCCCTCCTTAATGCCCATCACCCAGTTACCCCATCCCCCCACATCCCCTCCAACAACCCTCAGTTTGTTTCCTATAGTTAAAAGTCTCTTATGGTTTGCCTCCTTCTCTGATTTCATCTTATTTTATTTTTCCCTCCTTTCCCCTATGATTCTCTGTTTTGTTTTGTAAGTCCCACATATGAGTGAAATCATATGATAATTGTCTTTCTCTGATTGAGTTATTTTGCTTAGCATAATACCCTCTAGGTCCATTTGGGGTCATTAATTCTTATTTCAAAGAAGTTTGATGAGGATTTGATGAGTTAACGAAAGCTGGGTGCTTGGCAGAGAGACTAAAATATGGAAAGGGTGCAGTAAATGCTGGATGTTCCCTACAGATCTCTTCTCTGATGGCCCTTCACTTTCAGGGGTCCATGACCACACAAACGCATGTCACTCATCCTTATTGTCCCAAATCCTAGAAATGGTCACAGCTCAGGGAAGGTGCTTGATCAGTGATCTCGGAGTGAATGACTACACCATAAGTCTAATACATACTGAGCTTCTTTACAAAGACTGAATATATCAAGTTCCTTTTACGCTGAAAGCTCTTCAAAGACAGGATGTCTTGTCCTATTCATTTTCTTCCCTTCATGACACAAAGTGGGTCTTAAATACTTGCTGAACATATTGGTGTGCTCCTAATTTAATGTAGGCCAGACAGAGCTAATCTTTACTTCAGTGGGAAAGTCTCTGAAGGAGGAAATTCTTTAAAAATTTTTAATTTATTTGGGGCCCCTGGCTGGCTCAGTGGGTAGAACATGCAACTCTTGATCTTGGGGTTGTGAGTTCGAGTTGATGTTGGGTGTAGAGATTACTTAAAAATAAAATCTTAAAAAAATTTTTTTTAATTTATTTTATTTAAATGTATTTAGTTTATTTTAATTTATTTTCAGAGGTTTATTGAGGATAATTGGCATATAATAAACTACTCATACTTAAGTTGAACATTTTGATGACTACTGACATATGTAGGAATCATGGAAAGCATCACTTCAATCAGGACAGTGAATATAACCATCATGTTCCACATCTTCTTTTGTGACTCTTTATAGTATTTCCCTCCTCTACTTACTGCCTGGCTCCTGAAGGAGCAAATTCTGAAGGTCCACTGTAAGGTAGAATGAGAGCCTCACAGCCTCATTTCTTTAAGGCCAGCTATCATTATTTTAAAACACCAAAACAATTCTTTCTAGCTCCTTATGACATTTTAGATTAAGGATGTTTGGGGACTACTAAGGAAGGGAGAACTGATGCCCAGATGTATGACTCATCTTTGAGAGAAGCCACAAGGGAGAGAGGATTCACTGATGATTGAGAAAAAGGCAAAAGTCTCTGGGGTCCTTTCTGGACTTGGGCCTGGATTGACTTCTCTCCTCTATTCCTCTGGATTCCTGGAGGAAAAAAAAAATTTTTGACTGGGCACAAGGCATGATCTCTTTATTTTCATGTCAGAAATTGCTCCGTTAATTTGATTTTCCAGTCTCACGTATTCTCTGGGATTTATCCTGAGGAATTATATAATTATCTCCTCCTTTAATTGCTCTTAACATATCATTTAAATTAAAATCTTCTACTTGACTTTCCAGAATTTTCTGGAAGCTCCTTTGTTTCTTCATAGTGCCACATCATCAGTTTGTCTACCCTGGAGCATAAAAATCACTTATACAAGCATCAATTACCAATATTTCTTGGCTCCCTATCATAGCCTCCATATTTCCCACAAACTCTCAATTACATTTAACTTTTAAATTTCTGTACAACATCCGTAGAAGTTCCTATTTAGCAAAACATTGTTATACCAGACAATAAACAGACCTTTTAAAAATAGTGGTAAAATATACGTACCATAAATTTTAACATTTTAACCATTTTTAAGTATACCATTCGGTGACATTAAATAACATTCATAATGCCATGTAACCATCACCACTACCTATTTCCAGAACTCTTTCACCATCCCGAAGAGAACCAAAAAAGGCCATTTTTAAAAAACAGACTTTATTTTTTAAAAAAGATTGTATTTATTTATTTGACAGAGAGAGAGAGAGCACAATAAGAGGGAATGGCAGGCAGAGGGAGAGGGAGAAGCAGGGACTCAATCCCAGGACCCTGGGATCATGACCTGAGCCGAAGGCAGCTGCTTAACCAACTGAGCCACCCAGGTGCCCCCAGACTTTATTTTTTAAGGCAGTTTTAGGTTCACAGCAAAATTGAGTGGGTAGTACAGAGATTGCCCAAATACCTATTGCCCCCCCCCCGCCCCGGCCCTATGCATAACTTCCCTCATTATCAGCATCTCCCACCAGAGTGATACAATTGTTACTATTAATGAACTTACACTGATACACCATTATCACCCAGACTCCAGAGTTTACTTTTATTCTTGGTGTTGTACATTCTGTGGGTTTTGACAAAAGTTTAAATGACATGGGGCGCCTGGCTGGTTCAGTTGGTAGAGCATATGACTCCTGATCTCCAGGTCATGAGTCCAAACCTCATGTTGGGTGTAGAGCTTACTTGGAAAAAAAAAAAGTATAAATGACATATATCCATCATTATGGTAATATGGTACTGCCCTAAAAATCCTCTCTGTTTTATCTATCCATTCCTCCCCCACCCAGTCCCTGGCAACCAGTGATCTTTTCACTATCTCCATTGGTTTGCCTTTTCCAGAGTGTGTCATATAGGTTGGAGTCATATAGTATGAAGCCTTTTCAGATTGGCTTCATTTTTAGTAATGTACATTTAAGATTATTCCATGTCTTCTCGTGGTTGATAGCTTATTTCTTCTAAGTACTGAATAATATGCCATGGTCTAGATGTACCCACAGTTTATTTATCCATTCACCCACTGAAGGACATCCTGATTCCTTCCAAGAGGCTCACTCTGGTCATTATTAAGAAAGTTTCCAGGGGTAGCTGGCTGGTTCAGTTGGTAGAGCATGTGACTCTTGATTTCAGGGTCATGAGTTCAAGCCCCACATTGGGCGGAGAGCTTACTTGAAAGAAAGAAAGAAAGAAAGAAAGTTAGTTAGTTAGTTTCTATAAATATCCAAGTGCAGGTTTTTGTGTGGACATGTTTTTAGCTCCTTTGGGTAAATACCAAGGAGATGATTGTTGAATCATATAGTGAAAGTATGTTTTGTTTCTTCAAACTATCTTCCAAAGTGGCTGTACCATTTTACATTCCTATTGAAAATGAATGAGACTTTCTGTGGCTCCATATCTTTCCCAGCATTTGGTGCTATCAGTGTTTGGGGTTTTGGCCATTATAATAGGTAAGTAGTAATATCTCATTGTATAAATTTGCATTTACTTGATGACATGTGACACGGAGCATCTTTTCATGCTTGTTTCCTATCTCTATAACTTCCTTGATGAAGTGTTAAAACAGATCTTTTTAATAAGATTTTTTAAAACATCATTAATTCAAAAAGCATGTTGAAAAAAATCTATGCAGTTCTTCCTCAAAGTTGGGAAAGTACATGATGAGACAAAGCATAGGTTATTATCTAAGCCGTTATTTATATTTTCTTTTTTAACCACAGCTTTTAAAAGAATGTAAAAGCAGGCTGGAAATATCCTACATTGCACATAAAACCAAGGTAGAAAGAACTAATTAATCAATAAATATACCTTTCCTCAATTTGTTCTCCCATTTTTTTAGACCTAGTTCAACTTGTACTTCCTCGAGGAAGTCTTCCTTGTTAACCTTCGTCAGAAATAGTTTCTCATTTTCTTGAAATCTGCTTAGCTTTTAGTTTCCTTCATTGTGGTTTTACTTTGTATCTCATTTAGAACATGTCTCTCTGACCAGAGAACGAGCTCCTTGAGAACAAGTTCCCATTCATTCATTAATAGAATATTTTATTGTATGTCTATGACAAAATGCGTATCTTAAACTTACTTGAAAGTCCATTTACTTCTGCATTAAAAATTACTTTTTCCTGGGGACCCTGGGTGGCTCAGTCGGTTAAGTGTCAGACTCTTGATTTCAGCTCAGGTCATGATGTCAGGGGCGTGAGACTGAGCTCCGTGTAGGGCTCTGAGCTGGCTGTGGAGCCTGCTTAAGATTCTCTCTCTCTCTCTCCCTCTGCCCTCCCCTTGCCCCTACATGCACATACTCTCTCTCTCTTTCTAAAAAAAGAAAATTAGTTTTTCCTGAATAGCCAAAATAATCTTTAAAAAGAAGAACAAAGTTAGAAGTGTCACACTCCCTGATGTCAAATTTTAAACTACAAAGCCACAGTAATCGAAGCAGTGTGGTACTGACATAAAGATGGACATACCGACCAATGGAATAAAATAGAAAGCCCAGAAATAAACCCTCATGGACATGGTCAAATATTTGAGACAAAGGAAGCCAAGACCACTCAATGAGAAAGGGACAGTCTTTTTAACAAATGATATGAGGAAAACTGGACATATAGATGCAAGAAAAATAATGTTGAACCTTATCAAAATTGAACACATTTTAATTTTCAAAGGACACTAGCAACAGAGTAAAAACAACCCAGAGAATGGTAGAAAAAATTGCAAATCCCATATTTGATAAGGGACTGATATCAGACTATATAAAGAACTCCTACCACTTAATAATAAAAAAAAAAACCTGAAACAACCAGATTAAAAATGGGCAAAGGACTTGAATAGATATTTCTCCAAAGAAGATATACAAATAGCCAACAAGCCCATGAAAAGATGCTTAACATCACTAGTCATTAGGAATATGCAAATCAAAACCACAATGAAGTACCACTTCACACCCATTAGAATAGCTATTATGAAAATAGCAAGTGTTGGGGAGGATGTGGAGAAATTCGAACCCTTGAGTATTGTTGGGAACAGAAAGTGGTGCAGCTGCTATGGAAAACAGTATGGTAGTTCCTCAACAAATTAAACATAAAATTAGATAGGATCCAGGCATTTCCACTTCTGGGCATATACCACAAAAAAGTCAAGGTAGGAACTCTAAGTGGTATTTGTACACTCATATTCATAGCAGTGTTATTCACAATAGCCCAAATCTGGAAGCAACACAGTGTTTATATACAGATGGATAAAGGTAAAAGGTGGTGTATACATACATACAATGGAATATTATTCAGTCCTCACACAGAAGGAAATTCTGACACATCATTTGGTATGGATGAAACTTGAAAACATTGTAAGTAATAAAGTCCATCACAAAAACACTTACAGTGTATGATTTCACGTATATGAGGTTCCTAGAGTAGTCAGATTCATAGAGACAGAAGGAAGCGTGGCTGCCAGGGCCTGGAATGAGGAGTTTGTGTTTAACGGCAAAGAGTTTCGGGTGGAGAAGATGGAAGAAGGTGGATGGTGGGGATGACTGCGCAACGTGTGAATGTACCTATTGTCACAGAACTGCGCACTTAAAGGTGGTGAAAATGTAAATTTTATTATGTATATTTTACTACAAAAATTTGACTTTTAGCTGTTCGGTCTTATATTCCCTATTTTCCTAGATGTCTAAAAACAGATCTGATGAGAAATAATGAGACATTTTTCCCCCCTTATTTCCATGTTTACTAGCATCTTTCTGGACCTTGTTCATGGACAAAAATGATCTAGTGAGATTTAATCAATTATACTCTAGAAGCATCTGTGAGATCTATAATTTTTCCCAGAATGGAAAATCAACAACAGAATCCTTGAGCTGCAAGATAATCAAATCTAACTCCTGAGTTTTACAAACAAAGATGCTGAGACCCAGGGGGCTTTCGTGACTTGAGGAGATAACACAGCTGCTCTCTGAGGCTGCGGGTCCACGGCATTACTGCTTTCACAGAAGTCAGAGGGTTTACGGGCTGTGTGCTCCTTGTGGTGCAAATCATATTAGCTAGGAAAACAAAGTTCTGATAGATCCAGTAAACAAAACAGCCATTAGAAAAACAGGATTAGGAAGGGGCTCAAAGGAACCTCAAGGCTTTGAAGATTTCCGAGCTTTTGATCCCCAGTCACAGCACTCAGTAGTCGCATGACCAAGGGCACTCAACTGCTCACTTCTCTCTGATGCAAATTGAATTTAATTGCAGGGCATCCATTCTAGAGCTCCTATGAAATTAAATGAGATAGCGCATATAGCGTGTCTGGCAGGCAATGCACACTCTTGATCAGTGTTCATCTTTGCTATACAGAATCTGAACTATCTATTCCATAAGGAAAGAATGAGCTTCTTTTGTTTGTTGTTTGCTTGCTTTTCATAAATTTATCAGAACATAAGGAAAGTGTTTAATAGAAACACATTCTTGAAGAGGAAAAATGATTTCCCCTGAGAGACCAGGCAGAGATGCAGTTAAAGGGAAATAGGCAGGAGCACAGGAACTCCAAGATTGAGTAAAGGTCTAAGGGCCTCCTCTAAACTGACTCCACACCTTTCTTGTCCTCTGGCCGACCTCAGGGCATTGTGGCTTCCTTCCCTCATCACTGTCCTAAGCGTCCTGTGGCTCCTTTCTCCCCAGGGCGAGCCAGATAAGAGGACATCGTCTCTCAGATGGTCACTAAACAAGCCTACAGGGCCTATTCATTGTAAGGGTTTCATTGTATTCACTACAGAAAAGCAAACTAAAATGTTGAAGAGGAGTAAAGGAAATGTCAAAAGGCTCTCTCTCAGTGGTCCTCAGTTATGCCAAATGTTTTACAAATGGGATTAAATTTGCCTTCTTCAGGGTCAGTTTCTACTTTTAGATGACCCTCTGGAGTGATCTATTATTGTTATTTCTGATTCTTTTATCCTAAAAATGGAGCAACCCAAATTCATAGAACAGCTATGCTATCACAACTCCAAAATTATAAAATTATTATGCTATAATCTCTGTTTTTTTTTTTTTATTTCTTCTTTATGGATTTTGTTGACCAAATTGCTGCCTTAAATGTCTGGGAAATTGTGCTAAGAGTTATTATTCTAAGATATTCTTTACAGAATTTGAAAGAAAGAAAAATATCAAACAGTAAACTTATTTATAATTATTTATGCCTCCTAGAAACTTACTAGCTGTGGTAATTCGGTAACTTGAGGTTTGCAGGTACACCCACATAGTAGACTGCAAGATCTTTAAGGAAAACAACATTATCTCATAACATTACTGTTACCCCTAACAGTAGTTGTAGCCACAAACAGATGATTGTTGAACGGTCAAATAAATAAAAGAATTAATAGGGAAATAATGAACTGCCTTGCTCATTAATTGCTCATTAGTATTGCTGTAGCTTTGACTACTTTTTCCATTGTATATTTCCTATTCATCTTTCATGTACTATCATTTTGACTGAGTTCTTTCATTTAAAAAAATTATTTAAGATAGTAATGCCACAATGCTGGGCATTCTTTAGCCCCCAGCTCATTATCTCTTTTCTATGGGAACAGATTAATCCTAGCCACAGTCATGTATCATTGATCAAGAACTTTCTGGGTCATGTCAGGGATTGAAGTTGGGGGAGCAGCTTGGGGACACCCCAGAGTGAGTTGAAACAATTAATTTACTAAGTATGCAGGACTAGGTCTCAGGCTTATGGTGACATAAGTGAGCATCAGACTCCTGTGGAGACTGGTCTTACAAAGGTGCCAATAAGTTTTCTTTCTATGATAAACTTGCTTTCTTCTTATCTTTAGCCATCTTAAGTGATACATTTTTTTACGTTAATTTATATTTGATTGTCGATTTTTTTCTTTTGTGCATCATTTTTGGTTTTGGTCATTTCCTTTGTCACAAATAAAAGTTTCTTCTAGTGTTATTATCTGTCCCTCAGAGCCTGTAAGAATATTCACAAAGAATAATTACTTTGCGAAGAAATATTGCAGAAATCTGACATGAGTTAAAATCATTTTGTTGCTGGAGCAGGACCAGTAGTTAGTCATGGAGAGAAAATTTTTTTTTTTCTGTTTGCTGCTGTCTGGGAAATAACTGTGAAGTGTACTGTACCCTATGATTCTCTTGCTCTTTCTCCAAGAAAGGAATTACAGTTACCACAGAAGTTAAATTTATGGTCATATATCACTTCTAGGAACAATAGATATTATCTCCATTGAACAGAAGTATATATATATATACATTCAGAAAATATAGGAACATAATTAAATTTAAAAAAAACCTTCTAAAACCCTAGTTGGTCAAAGAATTTAACATCTAAATTCCAAGTTCCTTTTCAAATAAGAGGAAATTTAAGAATTCTGTTCTTGCGAAGGAAAGGGTAGAGAGCCAGCATCTCGGTGACCCTAGTTATATGTCCTTCTCCAGGACCACTTTATCAATAAGCTCATAGCTCTCTCTTAATTCGGACATGGATTAATTTACTGAAATTATTTCCTTAAAGTATCAGCTCACATTTCTGTTTTCTTTTATAAAGATTGATTTATTTATTTTAGAGAAAAAGAGAGTATGAGTGGGAGGAGGGGCAGAAGGAGAGGGAGAGAATCCTCAAGCAGACTCCCCATTGAGTGCAGAGCCTGTCGCGGGGCTCGATCTCAGGACCCTGAGATCATGACCTAAACCAAAATCAAGAGTCGGATGCTTAACCAACTAAGCCACCTGGGTGCCCTCAGATTTCTGTTTTCTATCTTTCCTGTGACTAGTTTAGAACTGGTCCATCTGAAGAATTTTGTTTTTTATTCCACAAAATGTTGAGTTATTATCATATTTTACATTACTGAAGTAATGTAAAATTAAAATTAAAATCAAAAAGCTTCCCTTTTTAATATATGTTAATATCTGATTTACAAGCAATATGCAGATGCAAGGACTGCTAATTTCTCAACTGCTTTCTGGCAAGCTTTCGTTAGCATTTGGTTAAGGTGATTCAGTGACAAAACATTTACTCAGTACTAAAAAGATGAGTGCAAATGGCAATTCGTGGAATAGTAGAAAAACCTCATCCAAAGATATAGAAAATGTGATGTAGGAAAGCAGGTGGCAAAAGGCAACAATGGAAGGTGTTAATCCATTGTCCTTAATACAAACAAAGTATTTATAACGCTGAAAGCTAAGTCCCAGTGAGAAAGCCTCATGTTCGAGGGACAAGGTAGACGATAAAGTAGTTGAAGGGAACAAGCAAAGGGGGAGAATAATAGGAGTTGACATCAGAGATAGGTAACGATATCATCCTAGCATCTGTGTTAAGATTGGACTATATGCAAAAAAGTTGAATGAAGGGTTAACATTACAATACAAACATTACAATAATCCAAAGTAGAAATGAGAGTGGCGTGGATTACATGGCAAGTAGTCAGATACCGGGTAGGTTTTGAAGACAGAGCCAACAGGATTTGCTGATACATAGGATGTGCAAATTGAGAGAAAGAGAGGATTCATTCTATATTTATCGAGTCAGTATATGTGTTAGGCATTGTGCTAAGTATCTTGGCCTAGAAAGATAAAAAAGCACAGCCCCTGCTTTTAAGGAGCAGTTGACCTAGTACATTTTTTTTTTCAAACTTTTTGACTGCATAGTAAAAAATAAATTTTATCTGTGACCCAGGATGTACTTACATATATATCTGCGCAACTGTAACAAAGGTTTCAATAAATGATATTTACCCATAAAATATAAGACATAAAAAATTAATGTAAAATATTTCAGTAATATAAAACTACAATGTTGTTTTATATTTTATTTCATTTAGAAAATGCTGGTCAAAATCCATTAAATCAATGGTTCTCAAACATTTTGGCCTCAGGAGCTCTTTACTGACTTTATTGACTTGATTATTAAGGACCCTAAAAGGCTTTTCATTTATGTGGGTTATACAAATTGAGGTTTACCATATTTTAAATTAAAATGGATAACTAAAAAATATTTATCTAAAAATGGCAATAACAAACCCATTCTATGTTAACATAGCTTATTTTTAATGAAAAACATCCTTAAGGTAACCCACACAAAAATTAGTGAAAAAGGACCTTGTTTTACATTTTTGCAAATCCCTTTAAGGTATAAGACAACTAGATTCTTATATTTGCTTTTGTATTCACTTGGTTGAGATATGCTATTTAAATTGAAGTAGGTAAGAAAGTCTGGCTGTACACGGATATGTAGTTAGAAAAGGGAATAGCATTTTAATAGTCTTTTGAAGATAATTGTGGATTTTCTTTCTTACTACACCAAATTCAATGAGTAGTAGTTTCTTTTTCTTTTTTTTTTTAAGATTTTATTTATTTACTTGACAGAGGGAGAGAGAGAGAGCACAAGCAGGGGGAGCGGCAGGCAGAGGGAGAGGGAGAAGCAGGGAGCCCAGTGCTGGGCTCTATCCCAGGGCCCTGGGAACATGACCTGAGATGAAGGTAGATGCGTAACTGACTGAGCCACCCAGGCAGACGTCCAATGAGTAGTAGTTTCTTAAAGGTTACTGCATCATGAAATCTGAAACTGTCAATGAACTTTTAGCACTTTTTTTTAGAATCTGTTGGCCTGTCTTGCACTTTGAATGGATCTTTTACCCACTCATGAGTTGGGCAAATTATACACTGGTCACTTGGAAAATATTGGTCCACTGAATTATGAAGATTTTCTAAATGTTTATAAATTGCATTATATAATATCAAAAAAATTGCATGTGTTAATATCACCATTCATCTCATCAGAAAAGTCATTAAATATCAGGAAGTGTCAAGCTCACAGTGGTGGATACAAGGTTTTTCAAAAATTCCATATTTGCTAGAAACTTTGCATTTTATAATGGCAACAATGATATATACTCATTTTGTTCCTATTCACCAAAGTGGTGGCCAACTACCCGAGACTGAATAATAATAGTTTCTCAGTTCTTTCAAATTGAAATGGTATGTCATTTACAATGTATGTAGCTCCTCTGGTAGCTTCCCTGCACAAGAATTTTCCTTGAGACAACATTTTACTTTGCTATTCCCCTATTGTCACAGAGAAGATTGGAAAGGGGTGTACTTAAGTTGAGATTTAATATAATTAATATTTTCACTGTTTCATCAAGGACATTCCTAAGTGAAATTGATAATTTGCTTTTTAAACTGTGGGTGCATTGCAATGAAGAATATAGTGTCTACTAGTATAGTTTGGTGCTATTGCTTTGATTTTTGCTAGAGGCACACAGTTTTTCCCCCTATTCCTTTTGCACCATGATTGTGGAATATCATATACTATGTTGCAAATGTTAACACAGTGGGAAAAGCAAATAACATCTTAGTATCATTATGAAAATAGTTTTGACCTAATGGACATGTCTCCCCCCAACCCCCGCCCAGGTTCCCATAGATTGCACTTTGAGAACTACAATGCTAAGTTAGAGTGGGCAGTCACTAACAAGTGGTCAACCACAGTTTAACATAGAGAACACATTAAAACAGGAAAACAAAAAAAGAAATTAATTTGGAGGAAATGAAAAAAATGTCTAGATTTTAGTTTTATCCCGACCAACCAAGGTCATGACTAATAACTGAATGGAAGAGAATGCAATTTAAGTTTATCCAATTTCAAAAACCATATTTTTTCCAATATAAATGCCATCTTTTCGTAAGAAAATGCTGTGAAAAATGATCACTTGTATTTGAACAAATATTTACTTAGTATCTGCTATAAGCCACATGCTTAGTATCTGCTATAAGGATTCCTATTATTCTAGTATCATAACAGGCAAAGTCTGCTTTTAGTCCAGTGGTAGCAATATTTTCTTTTCTTTTTTAAAAATTAATTAATTAATTAATTAATTTATTTATTTATTTTTACAGAGGGAGGGAGGGAGAGAGAGAGAAAGTCTTAAGCAGGCTCCACACCCAGCATGGAGCCCAATGCAGGGCTCTATCTTACAACCCTGAGATCATGACTGGAGGAGAAATCAAGAGTCAGATGTTTAATCAACTGAGCCCCCCAGGCACCCTGGTAGCAATATTTTCTTAAATGTAGATAAAAAACAAACAAAATAATATTCTGGATAGTATTCAAGTCTATGATAGGAGTATACAAAGGTAAAAGCAGTACTACCCAAGCTCCATACTTTAAAGGACTTCACTATGGCCCTCCAGTTGTACGTCGACTCACAAAGCAAGTAGTCCCTGAGGTCAAGTGTCATGGTCACCCCAAGTCAGCAATCCCAGAATTCCCCACTTCCAGGTCCTTCTTCTTTTTTTTTTTTCCTCTCCCTTTTATTCTTTTTTTTTTAAATTTTTTATTGTTATGTTAATCCCCATACATTACATCATTAGTTTTAGATATAGTGTTCCATGATTCATTGTTTGTGCATAACACCCAGTGCTCCATGCAGAACGTGCCCTCCTCAATACCCATCACCAGGCTAACCCATCCTCCCACCCCCCTCCCCTCTAGAACCCTCAGTTTGTTTTTCAGAGCCCATTGTCTCTCATGGTTCTTCTCCCCCTCCGATTTCCCCCCCTTCATTCTTCCCCTCCTGCTACATTCTTCTTCTTCTTTTTTTCTTTCTTAACATATATTGCATTATTTGTTTCAGAGGTACAGATCTGAGATTCAACAGTCTTGCACAATTCACAGCGCTTACCAGAGCACATACCCTCCCCAGTGTCCATCACCCAGTCACCCCATCCCTCCCACCCCACCCCCCACTCCAGCAACCCTCAGTTTGTTTCCTGAGATTAAGAATTCCTCATTCTTTTTTTTTTTTTTTTTAAGATTTATTTATTTAAGAGAGAGAGCACAAGCAGGGGAGGGGCAGAGGGAGAGGGAGAGAATCTCAAGCAGACTCCCCACTGAGTGCAGTGCCGGCCCTGAGGCGCAATCCCATGACCCCGAGAGACCATGTCTTGAGCAGAAATCAAGAGTCCAATACGCAGCTTACTGAACCACCCAGGCGCCCCTCCACTTCCAGGTCCTTCTAATGGTGTTTGTATTCTAAAGGGAAAAATGAGCTGCATGTGTGTAAATTCCTAGGATGACTTCTGAAACAAGGAGGCTGGACTGAGCTGCCCATAAGCAAGAGCATGAAAGAGGTCTTTCTCGGTACAGGATAAAGTGAAATGGGAAGGATAGTGAGCATGGGGCAAGAGGTTCCATTTATACTCTGCTCTGTACTGTAAATGTTAAAGATGGGTCTGAGTAAATGGGTAGAGAGACTGGGTACATAGTTTGAAACTTACTTTTAGTTAGGTAGATTAGGAGGTTATGCTTGAATATAGACAAGGCGCTCTTGCAGAGTCCCCACATCATATCATATCAAACACATCAAAAATGTACATGTTGAATATTAATTTTTGTTATAAAAATTTTAGGAGTTTTTATAGTGTTGGTTTTGATAGAATTTGGCCAGAAGAAACTCATTTAATTTAAGATTTGATTTCTTGGCAACTGTTAGTATACTTAGAATTCTTGTAAAAAAGAGGAAAAATATAAACAATTATTTGGAAATGATGCAAATTTCTCAAGTTCTTAAATAACTTTTTTAAAAACTGACAAAATATGTTTTGCAATACTTAATCATCTATTAACTTCGATTTTGAAATTTACTGTTATTTTGTAATAATATTTTTCAGTTCTCATACATTTCCCTACATCCTTGAAAAGCTTATTGTGTTTAGTGGGTCCAAATGTCATAGTATCATTTGATAGCTTAGGGCCTAGCCTTACACTGTGTTGTCTAATACACTAGCCACATGTGGCTATTTAAATTAAAATTAGGTAGAATTAAAAATTCAGTTCCTCAGAGGCATTAGCTACATTTCAGTTGTCCAATAGTGACATGAATTTAATGACTACCATGTAGAAAAATGCAGGTATAGAATACTTCTATCATTGTAGAACATTTTATTGGACAGAGCTGATCTGTGCCAATCTTAGCCTGGAGTTATAGACATCGATGCTGTCTGCAGACTACAAATCAACTCAGTTATGAAGTACTGGGAGATGGGTCTCTCACTGGACTGTGAAGGAAAGGAGTATGATGATGACAGATAATGTTTGCAGAATGCTTTGGAGTCAGGTTTCCAATCCAAGTACAAATGACGTGGGACGGAGTCCAGAGCCAAGAGGCTGGAGGAAAGTGTGAACAAATAAGTGGGTGGAAACAGCGATACCAACAAATAACAACAAATTCAAGACTTTGGAAATGAGACCTTGTGGCTCATAAGGAAAACGAACGCCAGCTTAGTCAAAGACAAGAGGATCTAATTCAGGTATCTGCCTGCCCCCCCCCCCCCCCCCCAGGAAGAAGCAGATCTCTGAGATCAGGCAGAGGAAGTGGCAGTACAATCTGGCAGCTGATGAAGTGTGAGGGGGAAACAGAAGCTGCCAGGAGACCAAAGAGAATGGAGAGATGGTCCTTCAGAGCCGGGGCCACTGGGAAGTGTCTGTTTGTGGGACTGGACTCCCTTTGGGAGGAAATGGAGACTTCAGTGGAGAGGATAGTCAGAGGGGGTCACCATCAGAAAACAGGAAGAGATGTGGGACTTGATGGGGTCAGGGGTCAGTGGGTAAATGATTCACACACACACACAGAAAAAACCATGGTGCAGGCCTGAAACAGATGGGCTTTCTCAAGGAAGAAAGAAAAGCAGCACTCCTTGTTTGGAGGGCACTTTTCTCCTGCAGAGGAAGGAAGAGGAACACCAAAAGGAATGCATACCAAAGGGTCGGTAAAGGTGAAGAGTCCAGAAGAGGAGCACTTCTGAAAGTCAGGAGGGAGATCTTAGGGGGAAAAAAATGACACAGAGAACCGCAGGTAGAAAAAACTTTGAGATTAGAAAATGAATAAACCTACACTGATTGCTACATCACTAAAAATCTTTCTCATACTACTTGAATATAAGAGGGCAAGGAAATGCCTTGACTCTAGGGCATGGCAGGCCACATAGAAAATTCTGGAATCAGGATTTTTATTGCAAGGAGGGCAAGCACACTGATTCATGGGGTGAGAGCAGAAGAGAGGTGGTTCTGTAGGTCAGTGTTTAAAAGATGTGAGTCGTATGTTCACAGTTATTCAGTAAGAACAACTAAAACTTATAAAATACTGTATTGTTTCCAGAGTGCTTTTCTTGAGCATGCCATCTCATTTAAGTGCCAACTTGCATCTTGTAAAGGAGGCACTACTCTAACTCTCATTTCATGCGTGGATAATGAAGTAACTGAGACAAGAAGAAGATTATTTGTCTGGGACTCTCCATTCCATCTTGTGTGGCCATGTTATTTCTTCTTTCCACATTCCTAAGGATGCACTGAAGGGTTTTGTAAAATGTTTCCCTTGCAATAACAACCAGATTCCACCTGTCTGTTTTTTGAACTGGCCATCAGATTTTGCTGAATTGAATCTAATTGCTCTAGGACTTTGTAATGCTTTAAAAGTTCACCCTTGGCCAGGAAAGAAAAGAAATAAAAGAGTTTTCAAAGGTGCTTTCATGACTATGTTCCTGTGTCAAAAATTGGCTTATGTTTTGGCTCAAATCTACTGGAAATGCCATATGCTTAGTGTAGATTTTGTCTTTCTTTCTGTAAAGATTTATTTTTTATTTTTAAGTAATCTCTACACCCAACATGGGGCTTGAACCCACAACCCAAGATCAAGAGTCACATGCTCTATCGACTGAGCCAGCCAGGTGCCCCATGTCTTCCTGATCTTAATGAGGCTATTTTGTCACAAGAGGAAAAACATGGTTTGAGCTCCTATTGCTAGAAACAGACTTTGGAATAATAGAGGAAGTTTACATGTAGATGAAGCTATAAAACAATTGAGAAAAGTATATTTCTTTAAGAGCAAAATACGGCAGGAATTTTTATTTGAGAGCTTTAATTAAAAGCAGTTCACTACCATTGGAGACAGGGATTAGATACTTATTTTTATTTCTATTTTCACTGTGTGTGTAAAATAATGTAAAAGAGAGTCAGAGACAATAAGTCTGATTTAAGCTTCTTAAGACTATTGACAAGCCTTTAATTATCTCTAGCAAACAGTTTAAAGAAGATGAACAGGCCTCATTATGTCACTTTTCTGGTTACAACTTTCCTGAGGCTCTTATGTCCTTTAGGGAAGAATCTAGATCTCTCACTGAGGTGGAGAGATGTTCTCATTTGTTAATCCTGACCTACTCTTCTACTTCTGGGTCCATCTCCTGTCACCCTTCACCTCTACTCTCCATCTCAACCACACAGAAAACCCCAAGTACACAATCCTGTTTCAGGCCTGTCTTCAAGATCCACCTCACATTTCACTCCCTATGTGAATCTTCCAGAACTCCCTGAGACTGAGTCACTCTCCCCAGTGCTTAGCAAAGCTTCCTACAGACCGTCCTACAATGTTCAGCACTCTGCTCAGTTGTTATTTGTTCCTGAATTTTCCCCATCTCCAGTTTTTGAGCTCATTGACACAAAGGATCCTGCCTTAAGTAATCTTTGTGGTTAAATGACAGCCCCCAAATATTTCAGTACCAAACAGCATTTATTTTATAAACTAGGTGTCCACCAATGAGAGAAACCACCTTGTGACAGGAGTTGAGTGAATAGGAAGGGGCTGAGGTAGGAGGTTACGCTTAAGAAGTAGTAAGTGAACTAGCATGTGTTGATGTCTCTGAAAAATTTGTTCTAATATTTCCATGTTTAAACACACAGTCAATGTAATAAACAGTTGGATTTGGTTGGGATATTAATTGGTGTCTCATTCTCTGAGAAGGTGAAAATGCACCTTGTGTGTTGGATGACTTGAAGGATCCACTTGTGGTCGTGGCATCATTCAGTCATTTCGGTGGAAGAACATGTACAGAAGAACTATAATGTCATTGGGGTTGAATTTGAAAATGTAATTTAAAGTGGTGGCAAGTGCCATGGTAACAGTAACATAGCAGCCCAGTGTGGTGGGCTAATTAAGGAAAATCTACATAATTTTTGACCTTGAAAATTAATGTCAAATGTTTTTAACCTGATAAGAATTTTTCTTTTAGTGCAGTTCAGTTATGTTCTAAATCTGTGATTTCTAAAGGGTGTTTTAAATCATACAGGCTTGGGGCGCCTGGCTGGCTCAGTAGGTAGAGCACATGACTCTTGATCTTGGGGTTGTAGGTTTGAGCCCCACATTGCGTGTAGAGATTGCTTAAAAACAAAATCTTTAAAGAAATAATGAAGAACACAGGCTCTGTAGAGTATTAATAAATATTATATACATATATGTTTAAGTTTCACCATCAACTTTGAGAAACATTGGATTAAAAAGGATGAAGGTGGTTTCTTTACTATTTTTTTTTATTTAAATTCAATTAGCCAATATATAGTATGTCATTA
Organism: Phoca vitulina; assembly: GCF_004348235.1. Classification (NCBI taxonomy): domain Eukaryota; kingdom Metazoa; phylum Chordata; class Mammalia; order Carnivora; family Phocidae; genus Phoca; species Phoca vitulina. The sequence continues at coordinate 38,050,458 of NW_022589712.1, forward strand.
GCATTAAGGGGGACACGTGATGTGATGAGCACTGGGCATCATAGGCAAGAGATGAATTACTGAACACTACATCTTTACTATTGTTTTTAATAACTGGCAATGAATTATACATCTCCAAGAGATGTATGAGGTATGGAGTAGTTTTAAATTTTCCTCACAGCAGATATCTGCCCCTGTTTGTCTGTCCCCTCTTCTCTCTCTTGCTTTCTTTAGCTTTGATTTGCCGTCCTCGTTTATTTGGCTGCTATAAGAAAATATTACAGACTAGGTGGTTTATAACAACAGAAATTTATTTCTCACAGTTTGGGAGGCTAGGAAGTCTAAGATCTAGTTGTCAGCATGGTTGTGCTCTGGGAAAGACTTCCTGTTTCATGGCCTGCTCCTTCTTATTCATGGCTTGTCCTCACATGGCAGAAGAGGCTGGGTGATCTCTCTGAAGCCTCTTTTATAAGGGCACTAATCCCATTCATGAGGGCTCCACCCTCATAAATTAAGCGCCTCCCAATTCCCCACTTTCTAATACCATCATCTTTGAGAATTAGGATTTCAACATATAAACTTTGGGGGAACACAAGCATTAAGACCACAGCTCTTGAGCATCCCAGAAAACTGTCTCCTATGTTAGTGTTCATCTGGATATAAATAGTAGAAGCATTTACTCTTTTGTCTTCTCCTGATTTAAAAGAAAAAAGAAAAACAGAAGACATAAGCAAGCTGATGTTATGTGATACTGTGAGATTTTCAAGAGACATCCTTTGAATGATAGTCAGTCTTGGCCTGGCTAGCAAAAGTGAGAAGCTAGGAGGCTGGATACTTAGTGCTTATTCCCATGCTTGCTCAAAACAAAATGTTACAACTGGTATAGTATGTGGTATAGTTATAGGGAACTAAATTCTTATAAAGCTCTTAATTTACAACAGCATTTCCCAAAGAATGTTTCACTAAACAGTAGTATCTCCTAGATATGAAAGAGAGAAAGAGAGAAAGGGAGAGCGAGAGGAAAGGGGTGGGGGGGGAGAGACCATTTGCCCAAAGAAGCAGTGAACAACTGAATAATTGTAAGGAATCTTTGAGCTAGGGAAATGCCAAGGACACTTCAAGTCGGCAGAAATAGCTGAGACATTCAGGCTAGTGCTCAAAGGATTTGAATTGCACTGATGTGGAAGTATTAAATGTTATAAGGTAGAGACAGAGTCAGAAAGAGAATCATCTAGATGAGAAAGCAAATGATCCATTTAGATCATGGATTTATTTTTTTTCTGTTTTAGTGTGGAAAAACAGAATATTTTCCTTTCTTAAATTAAACACCCACGTCTGTGTCAGCTGAAAATTTCCTACTATCACAATAAATAAAACAAGGTGGGAATGAGAATGGAGAGAAAGAGGAAGTGTTCTTCACAGTGAATCACTCTGGGCTTGATATAAGGCCGAAACCTTTCAAGAAATGAAATTTATTTTGAACAATGATTACACGATGAAAATACCAGTGTATTTCACAATGTAAATGGTATGTTTGACCAAAAGAACAATACAATACAAAACAAAGGCAACTAAGAATGGATTATAGAATAATGTTTTGTCTGTCTTTAAATTTTTTTCTGACCAAATTTTTTATGACAATTCATACCTTTTTGGTTTGGGCTGTTGAGGGGTCCTTTTTCCTCCTTGAAAGAACCTGAGAAGAAATGATTTTTTGCCACTAAGTCAGAGGGGGCATATTTACATAGTTCCTCATGATGTGACCAGGAAATCCTGTGTAGAAAAAAAGCTGCAGAAAAAAGAAGAAGGTCGCCTGCTTATGTTTTCTTAAACTTCCCCGCCCCGCCCCCAGAGCCATTTAAAATAAGGCCTCACTTTGTTTTTTAAACTATGGATATTAGCACCGAGGCTCATATTTCAGGGGTCGCTTGTCTTTGCTGATGAGAACCTAAAGCGGTGGAGATTCAGATGTATCTTTCTCTCCCTCCTGGGGCCGTCCAGTCCCACTAGGGACAGGTGAATCTCCATGTGACGAAGGCATTCCTGCTTCGGAGGCTTCTAATCTCTTGCCTGACATGCCATCGGCTCTCCCGCTGACGTCTGGGGGCTGTGTGTCCCAAACAGAAAGGTTACAGGCTCTGTGATCTCTCTCCTGAATGACAGGGACCCTGCCAGCCAGGAGGGGCCTGTCACTTCAGAGCCCACAGCAAGGACAGCAGCTGCAGCTGACGCCTTAGGGGAAACCAGATGCACTAATATTTTGAATGTGCTTTCAGGTTTGCTAGGAATGTACCGACTTGCTGCAGTTGCTTTGCAGGATCCTGGTATTTGAAATCTGTCATGCCGCCAGTTCCAATGGGGGGAAGAATATGGTAACTCTGAGCACTAGGCGCCGTGTACTAAATTTTACTTGAGGGTTCACACATTCTTGCTGACAAGTTCTATGGACCCCGGGTTTTAAAAAAGGAAACTTACCCAGAATGTCTAAGAATACGTGGTGAGTCAGTGGTATAAATGGTAATCCAGTGGTACATGTATTCTCCAATAAGTTAGAACCATTTGTGTTCTACCTAGAATGTATTCTGTCTTTGAGAAGGATGGGGTCCTTCTTCACTACCTGGGAATGAAAACTTAGCAAGCTAAATCAATTGCTCTGGAAAAGGTTAATTTTAGTTGGAAGCAAGCACTGTTACTGTAATTCAGAGACAGGAACTCATGCCTTTTACATTATCTATATTTGTCCATGGTGGCTATAGGGTATTCCAATGGGACTCACTCTCCTATTCCTTTTCTTTGTAAGGAAGGCAGATTTTGCCTTCCCCTGATCGGGTTCTCTCTTTCTATAGCTCTTTCCCCAAGTTGGCTGTTTTTGTCACTTTCGGAAGTATAAGATGACAGCTTAAGCTTATATCACAGAGTTCAAGGTTTTAAAGGCCATGTTTCTTCCTTGTTCTATTGACAGAGTCTCTTGGTCCTCAACCCCAAGTGGTATTTGACACTTTTGAAACTCAGCTGGATTCCTTGATCAGCTAGTAAGGATTTTCATTAAGCCAGAGCAAAAACAGGAGAAAAGGAAGTCATCATGCGATGAACTTCCCCTACAGGAGATTTTACCTCTAAGGACAAGGACACGTGCATGTTGCATAAGCAAGGACGTTGTTTGGCTTGTTCTCTCTGTATCTCAGGCTCATAGCACAGTGCCCGGCATGAAGTAGGGACGACCTCATGTCTATTGACGGAAAGCATGAGCGAGTGCAGAAGCAGATTAATAAGTGGCAGTCTTTCAGAAGGAGCTCTCCATGTTATTCTGGGAAGAAAAAGGAAGGTGACTATTTTCAACTCTCTTGGCCATTTTTTTCCCTTACCTTTAATAACATAAATGTATGTTGTATGCATCCTAGGGGCTAACTAAGATCTCTGCCTTCCAGTCATTTTTGGTAACAGCTCCGAATTCTGATGGTTGGCATCAAGTCCTGGGCCCTTCAAGTGTCAGAACCACATCATTTATTCCCTGCGAAGTGCTCTCTTAGGTTGTTGCGAAGATTCAGGGAACATGAACTTGGTGGTTTGCATCATTGTTTCTCATCTCTAATTCCCGACACATACTTGGTGTTCTGCTGGTATTGTGGTGGAAGTGAATTAATAAATTTCAAAAGCATATTTTCAAATACAATTACAATAATATTTTCACTTAGTGTAAGTAGTTTCTCAATTACTTTCTGCTAAAGAGGGATGCTGAGAGCACTGCAGAAAGTTCCTTAGGACTGAGCTTCTTCTACATGGACATTTATCTCTCCAGTTTACATGCCATGTTTCTTTCTATGACACTCAGTTTTCTCGTGTATAAAATGGAGATATATTTACCTTTTGAAGGTATAGTTGTATTTTCAAGAGAGCCTGTATAAAAACACCAAAATTCCGGCACATTATAAGTCCTCTGCTCAAAGCTGCACATTGGCAGTATTGTTTGGGATCAGTATGCGGGATAGGTGATGAAGACACAAAATGAAAAGTACTCTGACTTTACTCTCAAGCAGCAACAGTGTCAGCACTTGAATAAATGGGTCGTAATGCAACTGTGCAATAATAATAAATAAATAAAGAGATTAGGAATACAGTGATTAACTTTCTCAAGGGTCCTCCAGGAAAACTTGCTAGAAAATGGGAACTCTGACTTCAGACTGTTAGAATGAGTATAAATGTGTCAGGCAAAGAAAATAAAAAGGGTCACTGTAGGCAGCAGAAATGAATTTGCAAGATCTCATTCCTTTTGATGGCTGCATAATTGTGCAAGACTGTTGAATCTCAGATCTGTACCTCTGAAACAAATAATGCAATATATGTTAAGAAAAAAAAAAAAAAGAAGAAGATAGCAGGAGGGGAAGAATGAAGGGGGGAAATCGGAGGGGGAGATGAACCATGAAAGACGATGGACTCTGAAAAACAAACTGAGGGTTCTAGAGGGGAGGGGGTGGGAGGATGGGTTAGCCTGGTGATGGGTATTAAAGAGGGCACGTTCTGCATGGAGCACTGGGTGTTATGCACAAACAATGAATCATGGAACACTACATCTAAAGCTAATGATGTAATGTATGGTGATTAACATAACAATAAAAAAATAAAAAAAAAGAAACGAATTTGCAAAGACTCGATACGTGGGATCATATTTCATATTCATGAAATAGAAGTCCAGAATGACCAGAACCTTCAATGAGGGTTTAGACAAAGCAGAGGTGGGGAAGCAGTGTTTGAAGCAGGGGGAAACGTTTGTTGGAGGCAGACTGTGGAGGAACTCCTATGGTAAGTCAAGGAATTTGGTTTTCTGTAATGTAGTTTTTGTTTTAGGAAACTAGTTTGGGAGGTAGTATGAATGATGGCATAGTGGTTAAAAGGATGGAGTCTAGAACTAGGCTGCCAGGATTAAAGTCTTGCCTCTGCTATTTGCTAGTTGATTACTTTAGGGTAAGTTACTGCAACTTCCTGGGCCTCCTCAGTTTTCCCAGCTGTAAAATGGGGATAGTAAAAGCATCTGCCTCGCAAAGTTGTTGTGAGGTTTAAATGAGTTAACCTACAGTTAGAATAGTACCAGGCACATAATTAGTGTTATAAATAAGTGTTGGTCAAATAGTCATAGTGAATTAATAATAAGGAAGAATAAGTGTTGGTTTAAATAATCATATAAAATAGGATATGGCTAAGATGGAGGCAAAACCCAGATGGTGGTTTTCTTATGGCCCAGGTGAGAATCAGGTCTAAGCCTTACAGTCATTTTAGTGGACTACAGTAAATGCAGAAGGAAAATTCTCAGGTCCCAAACAGAGGAATCTGAATAAAACAACAAGGTTTTTGAAAGCACAGGTGAGCTTGAGATCATCAGTGAGTGGGAGCAAGTAGACAAAAACACATAGTAGTACTCAAACCAGATCCCAGTCCCATTGCTGGGCCTGGGACCAGCAAAACATGGAGAAGCCAATCTTGAAGACATGTGCATCTTGGGGCGCCTGGCTGGCTCAGTCAGTAGAGCATGTGACTCTTGATCTCAGGGTCATGAGTTCAAGCCCCATGTGCGGTGCAGAGCTTACTTAATAATAATAATAAAAAAAGTCATGTGCACGCATATGGAGTCCTGAAAGGAAGCTATCTGTATGAAGCTAGAAGCACCGAAGAGCTGCACAAGCTACGAGATGGGGACCAGAAAAATCTTTATCTATTAGCCTGGGGCATGTGACAGGAACATTTTATTCTCTAGAGTTTCATAAATGGAAAAAGTGTCACCTGCATAAATATAGGTAGGCGAAGCAGCTCTGGGGTTCTAATGAATATCACTCACAATGCATGGAGATTTTAAGCCAATGAAATGAACATAAAAACTGTTCCTGAACAACCCAGGTATGTGCCATATAAGAAACACAGTTCAAATTCAATGACATGGGTGGGTAGAAAAAAGATGGAAAAAGATATACATGCCAATATTAATTTAAAAAGAATGATGAAGGGGTTGCTGGGTGGCTAAGCTGGTTAAGCTTCTGCCTCTGTCTCGGGTCATGATCGGGATGGAGCCCCCATGTCAGGCTCCCGGCTCAGCAAGGAATCTGCTTCTCCCTCTCTCTCTGCCCCTCTCCCAACACATGCGTGCGATTGCGTGCGCTCTCTCTCTTTCTCTCTCTCACGCTCTCTGTCTTGAATAAATAAATAAAATATTTAAAAATAAAAAATAAAAAAATAAAAAGAATGATGAAGTAGACTTCGGAGCAATGAAAATTCCTAGGGAAAAGGAAAGACATTACATAATGATCAAAGTTTTTAAAATACTTTTATTTATTTTTTTAAAGTAAGCTCAACACCCAACGTGGGGCTTGAACTCACGACCCCAAGATCAAGAGTCACATGCTCGACCGACTGAGCCAGCCAGGTGCCCCTGTAATGCTAAATTTTAGACTAATCCACCAGGAGGACATAACAAGCTTAATGGTGTACACACCAGCCGTATGTGAAGAAAAACAACAACAACAACAACAACAACAACAACAACATGAAGTAGAAATTGATGGAGCTGAGAAAGGAAGTAGACATATTCAAAATTATAGTTACCTAGGATGTAAAAGAACCAGACAAAATGATCAACCAACAGACCTACTTGGCAGATACAGAGCATTTCACTCAAGAGCAGCAGAATACACTTGTTTATAGGTCTCCATGGAAGAATAACCAAGATATTCTGAGCCCTAACACGAAGAATTGAAGTCATATAAAGTATGTTCTCTGATCATAATGAAATCCCACCAGAAACCAATAACAGAAAGAAAATAGGGATATCTTCAAACACATGTAAAGTAAACAACACAATCTAAAAACTGCTTGGGCCAAAAAGCAAGTCTAAAAGGAAACAACAACAAAAAAGAACAGAATGGAAATGAAAACACAGCATATGAAAATATGAGGGATGTAGTTAAAGCAGTTCCGCGAGAGAGATGTATGGCATTAAATGCTTACATGAGAAATGAGGAAAGTTTTCAAATCAGTAATTTAAGTTTCTACCTCAAGATACTAGAAAAGGAAGACCAACATAAATCCAAAGTAGCAGAAGAAAGAAAATAATAAAGAACAGAATATTTTTTAAAGATTTTATTTATTTATTTGACAGAGAGATAGCCAGAGCAGGAACATAAGCGGGGCGGGGGGTGGGGCGGCAGGCAGAGGGAGAGGGAGAAGCAGGCTTCCTGCTGAGCAGGGAGCCCGATGCGGGGCTCGATCCCAGGACCGTGGGATCACGACCTGAGCCGAAGGCAGACGCTTAATGACTGAGCCACCCAGATGCCCCAATAAAGATCAGAATTAAGTGAAATTGAAAATAGGAAACTGGTCGAGAAAATTAATGAAACAAAAGGCAATTTTTTCAAAGCAAAAACAATAAAATTGATAAACTGCTAGAAAGAATGATTAAAGTAAAAAAGTGAAAAACAGAAATCAACAATATCAAGAATGAAATAGGTGATATCACTCCTCCTACCGTAGCCATTAAAAGGAGAGATAATAAGAAGAGAACAATATGATTACAAACAATATGATCCTCATAGGTCTGACAGTTTGGAAAAAATTGAACTTGTACAACTCATCCAAATTAGCAGAATTGGCTACATACACATATATAATGAATTTGTTTTCCAATCCGTTAAAATATACTAGTTGAAACTCTACTGCAAATGACATTTAAGCAAACTTTCTGTTTCAGAATATCCTTGAACAGTAAAAGGCAAAGGTTAAGAATTCTGGCTTTTGTGGTTAAACACGTCTGTTCTGTTGATCTCTAGTTGTGTGGTTTTGAGTCAAGTAAGGAGCCTCTTTCATGTCTTCTAAGGCAAAAGGATGACAGCAAGGACCTGTTTCACAAAACTTCAACCACTGAATGAACTCCACTTTGTGACATCCAATGCCTGATAAACTGCTCAAAAAATACTAGGTTTTATTAGAATTTGCTATTGCCTCAGTGCTGTCATTATATAATCAACTCTCAATTCCATATATGAGAAAGCTTTGTATGGAAATTTGATTAATAGAGTATGTGGTTGGTATAAAAATGCAGACTTTAATGACAAAGGTCTTGTAAAATGAGAAAAGAAAGCTGTTTATATTGAACTTCTGTGTTACAGGTGTGCTGTGAGCAACTTTCACATGTAGTATCTCATTGTGTCTGCACAACAGCCCTATAGAATAGTAACTATTCGGGGCGCCTGGGTGGCTCAGTCGTTAAGCATCTGCCTTTGGCTCACGTCATGGTCCCAGGGTCCTGGGATCGAGCCCCGCATCAGACTCCCTGCTCCATGGGAAGCCTGCTTCTCTCTCTCCCACTCCCCCTGCTTGTGTTCCGTCTCTCTGTCAAATAAATAGATAAATAAATAAATAAATAAATATCTTTAATAGAATAGTAACTATTCTTTTCATTCAGAATTGGGATATGAGAAATCCTGTTTCAAAAGCCATATGGATAATTAGTGGCAGAACTATATTCAAATTCCCCAAGCCCTTATTTTTATTTTCTTTTTTAAAAAATTTTATTTATTTAAGAGAGAGAGAGTAATTAAGAGAGAGAGAAAAAAAATACAAGCAGGGGGAGGAGCAGGGGCAGAGGGAGAAGCAGACTCCCTGCTGAGCAGGGCTCCATCCCAGGACTCTGGGATAATGACCTGAGCTGAAGGCAGATGCTTAACTGACTGAGCCACCCCGGCACCCCTATTTTTACTCTCTTGTAGCAAATGTGATTAAGCCAAAATTGACTGAATGGAGATGAACTTTTCTTCCTTTTGATGTTTCATCTAGTTTAACTAATTTAAGCAGTTCACCGTTTGATCTTGTATGGCTGGTCTTGTGTATATAACTTTGCTGGAAATAAGTCATGAAATAATTATGATTTTCATAGTTTCTGGTTGATCTCCGATAAGTTGTCAATGTATAGGTTGTAAGTTCTGACTCGTGAAATTATAGTTAGGTAGATAGGTAGGTAGGTAGTTGGATGGATGGATGGATGGGTAGATAGAGCGAGCTAGCTATCAAGAAAGTAAGAACCAGGCAGGCTTGACTATAATGAATAAAAGACTAACTTTTTTGCTAAGTATCACAGGACTTGGGCATTTTTTAAAGGCAGAGGAATGTGCCCCTAAACTTTAGCAACCAGGAGAAATGAAACTAGAAGGATGTAACAGAGGGGACAATGACCCCATCTTCCACAACTCTCCGACATTTTTAAACATCAAAATATAGAATGTTGAATCACTATATTATATACCTGAAACTAATATTACACTGTATGTTAACTAACTGGAACTTGAATAAAAACCTAAAAAACAAACAAAACATTCTTGAGAGGAATTAAAGAAAATGTAGTAAATGGGGAGGAGAGGTAATGTACTATACCCAAGGTTTGAAAGAGTCAATACGTTAAAAACCAAATTTATGTAGAGATCCACAGCAATCTTAATTAAAATCTCAATAGTTAAAAAAAAATGACATATCACAGTACACTGGGGAAACCTTTTAAATATTTGTATATATTCAGATATATGAGTGAACATGCTGTTTTATAAACATGCATTGAAAAAAAGGTGTTTCATAAGAATAAAAATAGAGTTTATATTGCATTTGGGATAAAAAAATAAATTATGCTATATTTAAATGTTTGAATAAAGGGGTGCTTGGCTGGCTGAGTTCCTAGAGCATAGGACTCTTGATCTTGGCATTGTGAGTTCAAGCCCCACATCCGGGGGAGTAGATTGTACTTAAAATTAAAAAATAAAATAAAAAAAATTTGAATAAAAACTCAAGTATATTTTTTGCTGTCTTTCTGGATTTTTTTTTATATCACTTAGGTATTTTTGGTTTAGAGTTTGCTTATATTGAAAATTTGATAGCATTAGCTTTAAGAAGGCTGCAGTTTGTATTTCAATCTTAGAGCGCCCTCTTCTGGTTATTTGTAGGCATGAGAAATTCTGAATTTTATCAATGGATGCCAAGATTTATGTCAAAATTTGTATTTCCATATTTTTGTAATTAAATTTCTGACATGTGACTGCAAATCACTACTGTTGACTGTTAGGGACTGATAAGTTTACCTGAACTACAGTGTGTGATGACCAGGAATCATTTATATGCACCAGAAATCCCTAAGAAGCTGATATCTGAAAGCCAAGATACGTTGAAACTTAGGGCCCAAATGGGAAAGCCATAAAGGGAAAAAAAGGAAGAAGGAAGAAAGCTCATATAATTCATCAGTTATTGCATGTCAGGTGAAGTACTAGGTATTCCCCAGCTATCATCTTAAAGAGTTCAATGGTTTTTGGTTTGACAAAGAAAATTGAGCTCAAGAGTTTAAGTGACTTTCTTAAGATCACATAACTGATAGCGTCAGGCGTCAGGGCCTTCTTGACTGTAAATTTTGTCCTCTCTCCATTAACACGTGATAGAAAATAGAGAGAGAAGCAGAAAAAGAGTGATGTATGGCAGAGAAGAGTTTGTGACTTACTCATTCAATTACTCATTTAACAAGCATGATTAGATTTGTGGATTGAAGAGTATATATGGTTAAAATAAGTTAAATATATTTTAATTTGGAATATTTTAATAAGCAAATAGATTTAGCTATAAATATTGTTAGATGTCAGGTAATCTCTTCATCACATAGTAATAAGTACTAACAAATTGTGTTCTTATCCTTTTTTTAACACAAAAAATTGTATTTTTAAAAGATTTATTTATTTATTTTAGAGAGAAAGCACGTGCGTGCGAGCAGGGAAAGCGGCACAAGGAAAGGGAGAGAGAGAGAAAATCCTAAGCAGACTCCCTGCTGAGTACTGAGTCTGACGTGGAGCTCGATCTCATGACCCTGAGATCATGGCCTGAGCCAAAATCAAGAGTCAAAGGCTTAAACAACTGAGCCATCTAGGCGGCCCCCCCAAAATCTTTTTTTAAAGATTTAATTAATTAATTAATTAATTAATTTATTTATTTTTAAGATTTATTTATTTGACAGAGAGAGACACAACGAGAGAGGGAACACAAGCAGGGGGAATGGGAGAGGGAGAAGCAGGCTTCCTGCTGAGCAGGGAGCCCGATGTGGGGCTTGATCCCAGGACGCTGGGATCATGACCTGAGCTGAAGGCAGACACTTAACAACTGAGCCACCCAGCCTCCCCTATTTATTTATTTTAGAGAGAGAGAGAGAAAGAGAGAGAGCATAAGAGTTGGGGGAGGGAGAGAATCTTTAAGCAGACTCCGACTGAGCGCAGAACCCCATGAGACGCTCCATCTCATGACCCAGCATGACCTGTGCTGAAACCAAGAGTCGGAGGCTTACCTGACTGAGCCACCCAGGTGCCCCCAAATTGTATTTTTTCATTCCCCAAAGGAGAGCGACAAAAGGTAGAAAAAGAGAGATTTTTGCCTAGTGCTGACTACATGCTAAATTTTTGTTTTGTTTTGTTTTTATTAACTGTTACAATAACTCTATGGTGTAAGGCATTGAATTTCAATTACCCTGATAAGATAACCATACATCCTGACTTGTTGAACAGTCTTGGTTTACTCTTGTTGTCCTGGGGTAGTTGTTAATAACACCCTTTTCACTGTTCAAAATATCCTAATTTGGACAATGTGTTATATGTCCTTCTAATTATCTATCTTTTGTACCTGTGGAAACCAAGGCCCAGAGAAGTGAAGCAACTAGCCCAAGGTGACCAGATTGTAAGTTGCCAGGTTAGAGCTGAGAGAAGATTCTGCCTGACCCTAAGCTTTCACTGTGCCAAGGTTGTTTCTGTCACATTTTCAGGATTTCTCCAGGGCCTTTTTGAACCTCCCTTGTCTATTGAGGCATAAAATTTATTGCTTATCTTGTAGTCTTTATAGGCTAAGTCGTAACGGTGATTAAACTTTCCACATAAAATAGAATTCCATTTTCAAAATAAAACCCAGATCTTGCTGACATGACCATTCACGAACACTAGCAACTTTTTTAATGGCTGCCATTTGGTTGCTTTGCAGAGTGACCGCCATACAGTTCTTTCCTAGGTCATATCCAAAGTTTCTCAGGATATTGAAAGGCAGCGTTATCTTTATTGAATATTCTGCCCATCCTGTAGTGCTCTGTCAGATCAAAGGGTTCACCTTGTTGAATAATAATTTTACTAATTAGTTCCTGGGAAAAGTGTGTCATTGTCAGAGAGGAGACAATCCTTTGTGTTAAAACCTTCAGTACTGGGGTTATCAAATGTATAGATCCTTGAAATTCATCTTCAGGACATTTGTCCATTAAAAAAACCCATGCGGTATGAATGTAGGGTCTGAGGTGGAAGGTGGGGAGTAGGTTGAAGCCAAAATGTGAGATGCACAGCCAAGAGCCCTCTTGGGGGAAGAACCTGCAAAACAGCAGCCTTGGGGGTGCATGGGAAGTGTCTACCTAAAGGGAAGCCGGTTCACCCCCCCTTTTTTTAAAGACAGTGGAAGTGGGACCCTGAAGAGCCAGATAATAAAATACTATATTTGATAAACTCGTTAACTTTAATGTGGCTTGACACATTTCTTTGCCCAGGAGTATTTGAATTTCAAGAAGTGATAAGGTAGACAGAAACCTCAGCAGGGGTTGACAGCCCGGACGGATTTCAGTGAGGGCTCTGCTTGGAAAAAATCTAATGCAGAGGGGGAGGCTACCAGCTCTGGCAATGGGTAGGGTGCCTCTCAGGGCAGCACCTGCATTTAGGTGGACTTACAGCAACATTGTGAATGAGGATTTTTAAAAAGCTGTTCTCTTTCTGGGCTTTGGTCCTGGCATAAAATTCCAAATGAGAGACTCTTTTTCTTCTCTCCTGTCTTGGCTTAAAATAACATACGCATAATACGAGTGTCTCATAAACTTTCTCATTTTTGTGTGAGAACCACTTTTGTGTTTTATATGGTGAGAAAAGAATATTTTTTTGGTGGATAATGAGGAAGAAGGAGAGAGAACTATTTCATACTCTGCACTTTGTACAGAGAAAACCATCCCGAATCTTGCAAAGGCACACTACAAAGTCAGCTGGCTGAGAAGCTGTCCAATTTCTGCAAAATCCAATTGGAGGAATTCTTTACCATTCTATCAGCATCGTCATTCTTATCTTGGCTTATTAGGGATTGCTAAAATTTATTCCAATGTACATTTAAAAAACGCCCCCCCTTTCTTTTTCTATTCACATGTCCTCATGTCTAGCTCCTTAATAGTCCATAATCAGGTGAATTGTTTATGCTGTTAAGTGAAGACGGCCTTATGCTGGATGGTCTCTGGTGTGTTGCCATGGAAATGCCATGATCACTGATTCAGCATCAGGATTTTTGGCCACCCTGTGGAAATGAGCATAGACAAAAGACAAGTTGAGATTTGAAAAAAAAAAAAAAGTATCCAAAATAACCTCAGCCATACTCTTCCCTTGCTTATACAGCAAATGTGTCCTTTAAAGAGTTTAATCTTTGTATTTAACTTTAAAAAATGAAATCCAGTTATAGATACATGGAAGAAGCCCGAGAGCTATAGTTGGCTAGCCTGGAAACAAAGAATATAGAGATTTTTGTTTTTGCTATATTTGTTAGGGATAATAGTAATTATCTCCTGGTTAGATCATTTTAAATAGTTAAATACCGTCATGTATGGAAAGCCTTCAGCATGGCTTTGTAGTAGGCAGATTACTAAAGCTGCCCCTGGAAGATTTCCATCCCCTGGTTATTCAAGCAAATGCTAATGTAGACATTGCCGGAAGATGGTCTACAGGTGTAATTGAGGATACTAATCAGCTGACCTAGAAGAGCTTGTCCTGGGTCATCTTGATGGGCCCCTTGTCATTATAGGAGCCCTCGGAAGACTAGGAGGGAGGCAGAAACATCAGTCAGAGAGACGTGGCAGAAGTCAGAGACATTTGAAGCGCGAGAAAGACTCAATCCAACGTTGCTGTGAGCCAAGGAACATGGGGAGCCTCTAGAAGCGGAGGGAAAGCCCTGGATCACAGCCGGTGTGGAAACAGGTCCTCCCGCCCTGCCACTGCATGGAACCCAATTCTGCCAACGACCAAGTGAACTTGGAAGCAGATTGCTCGCCAGAGCCTCCAGCAGGGAACGCAGCGCTGTTAACCCCTTGATTTCAGCATTGTGGGTCCAGAGCAACTATCTGACCCCTAGTACTGTGCCATAATCAACTCGCATTGTTTGTTTCTTATTTTTTATTTTTTTTAAAGTTTTTTTTTTTTTTTAATTCATTTGAGACACAGAGATACAGAGAGAGAGAGAGCATGAGCAGGGGGAGAGGGAGAAGCAGGCTCCCCACTGAGCCAGGAGCTGGAGGTGGGACTCGATCCCAGGATGCTGGGATCATGACCCGAGCCGAAGGCAGACGCTTAACCATCTGAGCCATGCAGGCGCCCCTGTTTGTTTTTTTTTTTTAAGATTTTATTTATTTATTTGACAAAGAGACACAGCGAGAGAGGGAACACAAGTAGGGGGAGTGGGAGACGGAGAAGCAGGCTTCCCAAGGAGGAGGGGCCCGATGCGGGGCTCGATCCCAGGACCCTGGGACCATGACCTGAGCCGAAGGCAGACACTTAATGACTGAGCTACCCAGGTGCCCATTGCATCGTTTTGAATAGCGAAATTTGTGGTCACTGGCTATGGCCACAACAGAAAACTAGTGCAGGCACAAAGGAATGACCAACAAAGGTCTTTCCTTTTCTTTTTCTTTCCCTGTGCCTTGTTCACTGATCCAGTGTTGCCCTCTTCCTCCCTTATTGATATCCTTAATTTATTACTTTTTTGTTACACACTTGCGATCAGAAGGAGTGGGAGAAAGAGCAGCCTTTCTCCGTTTTTAGGGTCATTTTCTGCCCTTGCCCCCCTCAGATGCTCATTTCTCTCTTACTCTCTTTTTCTTGTTCATCGTCATCCCTTCTTCCCCCAGCATGTTCCAAGTGATAGATAGGCTGTGTTGGCTGGGAGTGTGGCCAAAATTACTTGGGGAATGGGGGAAGAAACATTTAATTTGTTTTTTCACCAAAGAACCCTATACCCTGCTCTTAGGTAAGAGCAAATTTGAATAAAAACAAAGAAAGAAAAAGTGGAAAGTGTCTTAGAAATGGGGTTGTTTTGAATGTAGCACTTCCTTGCTTTTGTAAAACACCATGGAGGTGATTGAGAAGATAGCAATGAACTTGTGAGAAGGATGGAAGCCTATGTAGGTCTAGGTCAAGGTTAGAGTCATTAGTGCCCAACGTCTGTAATTACCATCAGGGTTTCCTCCTCTTCATGAGCTGATATCCAACAGGTAAAGTGCCCAGATTAATTATAATACCATGTAATAGATGACATCCTCCCAAGCCAAATGTATCCCTTAATAAAGACAGCTGATGATAGAAGGATGTGATGTGTTTAAGAGGGACATAAAATGGACCGGACTGTGAGGCCCTCATCTTGTAAGACCTTAGTGGAGGCTTCTACATTAGGGCCTCTCTAGAAACGAATCTGCCTTGGTTGTGTGTTCTCTTCAGCGTATTCAGCAGCTCAGGTTTAGGGAGAGGAGTTTTTTCCAGACAAGCATGAGGAGGGATTTTGGGAGTAGAGGATATTTGCAAAACAGCGGGGAGAATTTCACACCGTGAAGACTAAGCTGGTCATGCGAAAAAGTAGACTCCCATGCTGGAAATGATCATTCTGGGGTAATGAAAATTCACACTTGACATGTGAAAGGCGATTCAAAGGTATCAATGTGTGATGTGAGAATGTACAGCTTAGAAGAAAGTCAGTCATTTCCTGTAGCTGGATTTCTTGTCATCGTTATTTATGATACTAAAAATCCTTCGTGAAGGTAGACAGCTTTAGAATTTATTTAAAAAATTCTCACTTACAAAACCTTACTTCTCCCATGAGAACTGTGAGGTAGATATCATTATTTCCGTGTTACCGATGAAAAGAAGCCAAGACGCAAATAATTACATCATTGGCCAAAGGCCACTCCTTAAGAAGTGGTGCAGATGAGGCTCAGCATTTATGCTTCCCAGCACCACAGTGGCTTCTGTTTTCTTTCAAGCTCTCCACGGCCTCCGGAAGGGCACTTGGAGAGGACTAGGGTATAGTTCTTTCCCCTCCCCTAGTTTTTGAAAAAATTGTGGTAAAATATACACAACCTCAAATTCACCTCTTAACCTTTTTTTTTTTTAAGATTTTATTTGTTTATTTAACAGAGATAGAGAGCACAAGCAAGGGGAGCTGCAGAGGGAGAGGGAGAGGGAGAATCAGGGAGCCTGATCTAGGGTTCGATCCCAGGACCCTGGGACCATGACCCAAGACGAAGGCAGATGCTCAACTGACTGAGCCACCCAGGTGCCCCACCTCTTAACCATTTTTAATTGTACAGTTTAGTGGTATGAAGTACATTCACACTGTTGTGCAATTGACACCATTTTCCATTTCCAGAACTCTCTTCACCTTCCAAAACTAAAACTAAAACTCTGTACAGTTAAACATTAACTCCCCTGTGCCCTCTTCCCCGGCTCCTGGCAACCACCACTCTACTTCCTGTTTCTATGAATTTGAGGTACCTCATGCAAGTGAAATTTATAGCATTTTTCTTTTTGTGACTCTATGGTCCTTTTTAATTAAAAATAAGATCTCCAGGACTCTTGTAGGTCTAGATAAACCAAGAAACGTTTTATCTGGATTCCTGGCTTATCAGGTGATGTTGCCCTCAGCACTGCCTGTGACTCGCTTGCAGACTTCATGCTTCTCACACCTGTAGGCTCTGCTAGGTTGCAGGTCCTGGTCCCTGGGGGATGGAGAGGGAGGAGGAGTGTTTCCTACAGAGGATATAGTAAGTGGCCCAGGGAACCTGAAACCCTATACTGTCACCTGTTCACTTAGGGCTTCTCATGCCAAGGGACCAGCGGGCACAGAAAGGCAAGGGTAAATGATCTGTTTTATTTATTTGTTTATTTGTCTGTTTATTTATTTATTTATTTAGAGTTGCTGTTACATATGGGAACAAGGAGGATTATGTCTAGAACTTAAAGGATTCACCGGCGTGCCTCCTGGTACTGCCAGGGGTGATCATCATGTTGATGGACAAGTGTAGCAACTGAGGCCAGGTAAAGACCAAAGAATGGACGGCGGAGATTCGTCAGTGCTGAAGGTCTGAAGCATCCCACCACGTAAGCGCCCTGGACCTGTTGAAGGTGAGGCTGACGTGAGGGACATCTAGAACAGACTGAGTGAGGCAATGGTGAAAATTAAGTACAGATCGATTATGATCAACAGCCTCTCAAGACATCTATGGTAGAGTGGACGCAGTGTGGGCATGAGCAGATCTGACTGCTGCAAGGGATCTATGCCAGGATGCCCTTGTTGGCCCTGGCCACTTCTCCCAGGTCTACCTCTGATTTTACTCATTGTTGAGGTGAGCAGCTCTTTATGAGCTTAAACTCAACTTCTGCAGGCAGCTGTTTCATCCTAAGAATGTAATATATATCTTTGCACTTGCCAGGTGCAGGGGTGTGGGTGGATTCTAAAGCCTGGAACTGGAATCTTTAGAGTCATCCAGCTGGCTGCAGGCTGGGACTTCCGTTGGGACTCCTGACTAGAGCGCCCCCACACAGACTCTCCACAAAGCCTCGACTTTCTCAGGGCATAAAGCTGGGTTCTAGGCATCAGCATCCTGAGAGAGAAAGAGCCACACAGATGGCGTATCATGGTGTTGTTTCTACTACAATCTGTTCTCAAAGCAGGCATAAAGGCCAGGCCAGGTTCAAGGAGAGGGGAAGTAGGTTCTACCTCTTTACGGAAGAAAGGCAAAGTCGTGGGGAAACTCACATGGGACAGGAGGTATTGTTATGGCCATTTTTGTAACAGACAACCTACCACAGATCTGAAGAATAAGTAGAAATTGAGCTAAGAAGGAGAGGATGAGGTGGGATAAGGAGGAAGAACATTCTAATAAAAGAGAAGAGGATTACAGGCTCTGTGTGAGGTGAGTGAGGGGCTGTTCAGCTTCAAAGCAGAGAACCACTATGGGAGACAAGAGATTGCTAGGCAGGCAAGGCCAGGCCAAGTAGGGCCTTGGAGCCCATATTAAGGATTTTGTCTCCATTACAAAAGAATTGAGAAGACTGGAAGCATTTTAAATGGAACTGAGTGTGCCTATGTGTGGGATGTTGAGGTGGAGAAGGTGGTTGATCTGATTTGCATTTTTAAGATACCATTTTGGTTATAGTGGAGTGTGGATTGGAGGCAGGTAAGGACAGATGACATGTTAATGGGGAAGTGTGATGGGCCTACTGGTAACACAGACCTGAGAAGTAATAAGAGGAACGGAGATAGATAGAGTAACTTGAATATGGTCAGATGATTTAGTTGTTTTATGGGGTAGGGGTAGCAAGAGCATTCAGGAATGGCTCAGGTTTTGAGCTTGCATACCTGGAGAAAGAAGTGATACTGTTTAACGAGGAACACTAGTTTGGGGGAAAGATTGAGTGTACATTTTTGGTTTGAGGTGCCTTTCAGACATTCAAAAGCAAATGCGAGTTTGCAGTGCCAGGCACTCAACATTTCAGAATATATCAAATAGATTTTCCTCTGGTTCAGCCCCCACTTAGGAACTGGAAATTCTTGTCTTCTACACATTTGTCTCTGTCACATCAAGAATTCCTCTTTAATCATGCGTTAAATCCATAAGTTTACACTGCATAACATAAGTACCGGTCACTGTTCTAAGCACAAAGGATACTGTTGGGAAGAACTAAAAATT
The DNA here is from genome assembly GCF_004348235.1 of Phoca vitulina. Lineage (NCBI taxonomy): Eukaryota > Metazoa > Chordata > Mammalia > Carnivora > Phocidae > Phoca > Phoca vitulina. The sequence goes on from NW_022589712.1 coordinate 38,069,233, forward strand.
CCTGTCCACATGGAACTTATATTCCAGTGATGGAGAACGTCAATCCACAGACAGTAAACATGAATTATAGTTGGAAGTGCTATGAAGAGAAAAGGTACTGGAGAGTGACAGGTGGCAGTCTTTTTAGATTTTAAAGGGAAGACATCTTTAATGAGATGATCTTGAATGGCAGCCCACTGGTGGGGATAGTGGGGACCAGCTGTCCAAGGCCAACTGAGTGCCCATCCTTCAGCTTGGGCAGGACTCTGACTTAGAGGCATTCAGTCACCATCCCACAAACAGTAGCTTTGTTCCATTGGTTCCTTGGCCAAGCATATACATCAAATGTCTGATGACTTGATTAAAGTGAGAGAGCCAACATGCAGATATCAGTGGGAAGAATGTTCGAGGCAAAGGAAAAAGCAATTGTGAAAGCCTGAGTTAGGTGTGTTCCTGATATATTGAGAAAGATTTGGGGCCAGTATGACTGGAGATAAAGTGGTGGGAAATGAGGTGGCAGATGTATTCAAGGATGAGCTCATAGAAGATCTTTTAAATCCTGGTAATGAAGGTTGATTTTGTTTTAACTATAATACGAGGATAGCCAGAAGCTTTAGGTGGAAGAGTGACATGATCCGAATTATATTTTCAATGAGTCCATCTGGCTGCTGTGTGAGCACAATGTGGAAGGGACTGAGGAGAGTAGGAACAGGAAAACTAGCAAGGAGGTTACTGTGGTGATCCAGAAGAAGAAGATTATTATTAGATCAGGGTGATGGAAGCAGAGATGTTGGGAATGGTCAGATCTGGGGTACAGTTTGGAGGTGAAGCCTACAAATCAGGCTGCTCCTCTAGGTCATAGTGTGGCATTGTTGTTTCTCTCTCTCTGCATACTCTGTCACCTCTCCAGATGAGCTGGTTTGATTGGCTTCCCAGGCCATTGTGCTGCTCACCCGCTGCTTGCCTGGTCCATAAAATGCCACCTCCTGTCACATCATATGTTGCCCTACTGAAGTGGGGACAACACACTTCCTGTCCCTCAGACATGACCCCTGGTCCTTGGTGCCAGTGTGTGCCTTGACTCCCACTCTCTGTTTCCTCAGAGTGATTTTTTCCCTCAGGATGCTCCTTGGTCGCTTAGGCAAAAAGGCCCCGTTGACCCCAGGTCTCTGCTTTCTAGGCACCCCTGGATGTGTCCTGTTGCAGCACCACCCAAAGGCAGCCTGCAGCCAAACTCCTCAAGAGCTGGCTGAGGTGGTACTACGGGTTAGGGAAGGTTGAGAATCTTGTGTGGTAAGGTTATCTTTGAGTTCAAGGACGTCAGTTCGTGATTTTCACCATTTTAGGAGTCTTAGAACTTTAAAAACTAAACCTAGCTTATCATGAAGATAAAAGATAAATAAAAGATTCACTGTCTCACTTCTGAAGGTATTTGCTCCTCCTCGTCTAATGACACTCATTAATTTAGCATTTAAATATTTTACTTGCCTTTGACTTCCTTTGTGCTTTAATTCTAAAAATTGTCCTTTAAATCTGTAAAATGCCTTGAGCTTTTTTTGGAATCAAGAAAGGATTTCAATATTAATTGAATTGCAAGAAAGGATTTCAATATTAAATGAGTGAACAAACAAGTGAGCCGTTAAGTAAATACACTACTTTGGTTCAGAGGATTTGTAGCAAAGACCTAGAAAAAAGAAACATTTATTTTGTAGAGGAAAGCTTCAGGAGGCATCCTAAAGCTTGTTTTCATGCATATGAAAGGGAGCGATATACTAATATTGATTTCCTTTGAATACAGTACCTCAAAAAATGATCTTGGGTATTTTTTTAATTGAAATATATTTAACATATAACATAGTGTAAATTTTAGGTTTACAACATGTTAGTTTGATATACTTATATATCAAACTATATGGCAGTGATAATTAGCACCTCATTTATCATAGATACCTAAGAATAGAATAAGTGTTTATTAGGAAAAATTTCTATATATAGAAAAATGTGAACTACTGGAAAGGATTAATAAAAGTAGTTGTGATTGGGATTCTTTAGATGATTCTTTAGAATAACTTGTTTTCTTCTGCCTGGGACCTCTTCATTGCAATTCTACAAGGAAAAGTAAAATAGATGGATTAAATAAAAATAATTTTTATAAATAGAAGGTATAATTAATATGTGACTTTCCAATAAATTTATTTTTGGAAAAAAAATAACGTGAAGTTTTAAAATGTTCCAATGATAAAACTTTTGGTTATGTAATAGCACTATATCACATTTGAAAACAGTTTTTATTGGGATGCTTAAAAGAAAAATGTTATAAATTATGAGCAAAACACAATAGCAAGTCAAATTTATGATTTTTTTTCTTGTTGGTTGTCTCTATGTTCAGCCTGAGGACTAGTGTCCTAATTAATTATAAGAATTGCCAGCCCAGATTCAACCATCACTAAAACCACAATACATTTTAGGATTAAAGATGAATCATTCAGGAAATATTTTGGGGAGGCTTTTTTTTAAACATTGTAACTCGAATCAGCAGGTGGAATTTAAGAGCACCTGGATTAAGCAGAAACTAACAAGGTAAAAATTCCTTCCTCTCTACATCCAATTTTTTTTTCTCATTTTCACTAGCTTTTTTAAAGGGAAAAATCATTCAGAGTATATTTATTGAATACCTGGAAGGTATAGCAAAATAGTGGAGAGCATCCCACATGAAAGAAAAGATAAATGCTTATGGATCAGAGATGAATTTACAGCGAAATGTACTCGATTGGTCTACTAGTCAGAGAGACTTATGTATGTTGCTTGTCCCTTAATATACAGAATCTCATGAACACCCATACACCCCTATTGCTACTGTTACTATCCAAGATTCAGTTTCAATCAAGAGAATTCCTGCCAGGCGCAACTCATTTGCCTAGTGCCCCCTGTTCGCCTCCCCCAGGATTGACTGGTGTTCAATACTAGCACTGTTGATTGATAACGTCTCGAAATAACTTATCCAATATTTTCATGATTTCCTGGGGAACCATCAGTATCTGATCCTGTAATATGCAGTAGAGGCTCCTGACTTGGGCAGGCCTGGGTTAGACTGCACACCCTGGGGGTTGTTGCCCCTGCAGAGCAGGGCGGACTGAGAGGTGGCTGACTGTATGACTGTGACTGAGCCTCTAGGGACTGAAGTGTGAACATCCACCCATGTCTACCGGGAGTCACCACGGTGTGGCATTGCTACATCCTTGCAAATGCCTTTGTGCACCGAAGGGAGTGCAATTTGCTACTCTTAGTTTTAAAAAATTGGCCTAGGATACAATCATTGATATTGTGGTATTTGTAGTATGTATTGCTTTTAAAGAATTTGTAATTTCCTTTGACTTTGTTTTTCCATCTAAATTCTCTGAATGTAAGAGCAGTATGAGTTTACTGGCATGTAAGTTCAGCTGTTTCATATGGCCAATGAAGTAATAGTAAAAGCAGGAGAAAGAACAAGGCTGCTGCCTACCCCTTGTTATTTCTCATGTTAAATTTGCAGAAAGTTTTAAATCTTTGGTTATATGTTTCATACATAACCATAAACCACCTAAGTAAACTTTTGTTTTGTTTGCTATAGGATATTGTTTTGTTTGCTATAGGATAAAAATAGTAAAACCAAGCAAGCTATGTTATTTTGATAAAATTAAAGAACTTAAACATCTCTTTTTGGTGATGGTGATAATAAACTCATTTGCTACATAAAACTTTTTGCTTTTGATAGAACTATAAAGTTAGTTGTAAAAATTCTTATTTAAAAAGATGCAGTTTAAATTCAACTTGATTTGAATCAAACATATCCTTCTAGACCTAAGAGTCCATGACAAAAATGTATCTGATGAGGCATTTCAATGAGAACTAGTCTCTGTCTTATGGTAGCTGAGGTCCTAAACTTCTATCAGAATAGTGAAGGAATGATTTAATTCCTCTCCTTATCTAATAATTAATTTAGTTTCTAGAAGCTCCTATGGCCTTATAATCAATGATTTTATTGTCAATATTTAACATAAAGTCTTGGATGGAATCTCTGGGATGTAGAACCAAAGAGTATGTGTTGACAAAAAATTAAAACTAAATTGTTAGCTTATTTATTTCATTGATGAAATCTTTTAAACACTAGATGGCACTAAAAATATAGCATGATAAATTCTGTTTTCATTAGGAGGAAATGTTAGCAATTTCATGACTTCATAAGGTGGTGCATTGTTTATATTTTTTTAAACATTCAAACAAGTAAGTGCTACCAAACTATAGAACTGCGTAATTTATAATTAAAATTATTCAAAGTGCTATTTCAGTGGCCCACAGATTTTGCCTTACTGCAGGCTTTTTCATTAAATGAGTTTTCTCCCTCTAAGTTCAGTAAGAGGAAGAAATATTTTGTAAATGGAAATAATCAATAGACTCTTGAGCAGTTTGATAAACTGATTAATGATGAGGCATGAATTGTGTGAACACATTGATAAAGGATTTAAATTCTTGTCACGTAATACTTCCTCCAACAAAGATAACATAGACCTAATGATATGCCATTACATAAGGACATCAGTGACTCATGATTGACTTGCCATCAATCCGAGGAATATTTACAATTTGTCACTGTACAGGATACTTTGAAATAACTTGAAATCTCACAAAGGGTTTTCTAAATTTGACAATGGTCCTAAACAACAGAAAGGAAGGGAGGAAGTGGTGTACATTAGTATTTTTGTTTCTCTTTGCTCAGACTTGATTTGGGCTCAGGGTTAGATTCTTTTAATGAAATCAAGATGTAAACCCTGAAATAATTCTGTGGTTTTTAGTTAGGCTTGTTGCAAAGGAATAAAGTTACATTATCTCCTTTAAAATAGGTGATGTATAAATAACCAAACCATTAGTACAATTAATGTAAAATATACCATTTCCTATAGTGTTAGTGAACTAGTGTGTTATAAACTTAGGTGTATCTGTAAATTGTCAACCTTAAGGGTAAAACAGCCAGTTATTTTATTAACAAAATGGGTTTATTCAGGAATAGTGGAGGAATTGCAATTCAGGACAAGCAATCTACAGCAAAAGCCGGAGGCAAGTCTGGAGAACAAAGAGGAGAAATGTCTTCTATAGAAGAAAAGGGAAAGGGATCGTTGAGAGGGGCTGTTATAAGCAGAGTCCACTGGCATTAATTGGGAGTTCCAAGTGTAGTGGCTTTTCATTGGCTTAGTTGTGGCAATCTCTCATTGGCTGAGCTGCTGCTAGGCAAGGAGAAAATCTTCCTTTCTCTGGCTAGAAGGCTTCTTCCTAATGGAAATGCAAAGTGTAGTACATCTCTTCCTCATGGGTTGGCCAAGGGTTTCAACTAGTGGTACCCTGTGAGAGCTCCCCCTGCTGGCCTCTGGACTCCATTTTAAACGAAGTTTCCTTTATGCTGTTTCACAAAAGGCAATGCAGAGAAAGCTGACCTCTGGTTAAAATATATACACTGAAAGAATCTCCACATTGAGCAGTCATTTACTATGGGCTTTGGTGATGGGAAGGTGGTGGGATTTGGGTTGGTCAAGCCAAGGAGATGTCCCAGGAAAGGTCTTGGCAGAAAACTGTCAGCCACCAATGCTTTCAGGGAATCGAGGGATGAGTGTTTCATTCCTGAAGGGGGATTCTGGATAGTGTACCACAGCATCCTTGTACTGCACATATATTCTAGGATTGACCATGGGCCAGATAACTAAAGAGAATTATGGGAAAAATCTTCAAAGATGAGGCAGTCAGGGAACTGGAGACAGCAGAATATGCCATCCCCAAAATATACCATTTTGGCATATTGATTATTTTGAATTAAAGTTACTTAAGAAATTGGGCGCCTGGCTGGCTCAGTTGGTTAAGCGACTGCCTTTGGCTCAGGTCATGATCCTGGAGTCCTGGGATCGAGTCCCGCATCGGGCTCCCTGCTCAGCAGGGAGTCTGCTTCTCCCTCTGACCCTCCCCCCCTCTCATGTGCTCTCTCTCTCTCTCTCAAATAAATAAAATCTTTAAAAAAAAAAAAAAATAAAGTTACTTAAGAAATAGCCAGTGCAAAAGGACACTCTGACTCTCCTCTGTTCTCCGAAAGCAGAAAATAAATCTCTTATGTGAAAAATACTCTCCTTGTACCAGGAAGGTAGAAGGCATGTTTATCACCAGAGATAGGAAATATAGGGATGAAAAAGCTATATAAACAAACCTTGTTACTTCTTCACAAATTTACTACCCCATGCCCAAACCTCTTTGTCTTGTCAATTCTTTACAAATGTATTATTTCCTTGCCTAAAAGGTATAAAAACTACTGCTTTAGCTGCTTCTTTGAGTCCTTTACTTTTTATGGGGCTCCAGTATATATGAAATTAAATGTATTTTTCTCCTGTTAATCTGTCTTATGTCAATTTAATTATTTTTTTAAAGATTTTATTTTTAAGTAATCTCTACACCCAACATGAGGTTCGAACCCACAACCCTGAAATCAAGAGTCACACACTCCACTGACTGAGCCAGCCAGGTGCCCTGTCAATTTAATTATTAAGTCAGTCGAAGAATCTAGAAGGGAGGATGGGAAAAGTTTCCCACCCCTACAAACCGAAGAGGCCAGTGGATTGAACTGATTATTCACACTGATGTTTAAGTCATTAAAGATGATGTCAGGAAGAAGGAAATGTCAGGAAGAAGACTATGAGCTAGGTGCCAGTGTTCTTCATTGGCTTCCTGACTGTTAAGGGGATAATAATTATTCTACATCACATTTACCTCAGGGCTGGGATATGGTTGTATGTTTTCCTATTTCCCATGAAGTGTTGCTTCACAGACCTTGATTTCTCCAACTCCAACTCCAGTTTTATGCTAACCTGGCTCACATCAAGTCCTCATCACTGATGACCTCAGCTCAGCTATGAGCCTCTGGATCACGATCTTCTTTAACACACAGAGTCCTCAGGGCATCCTCAGTAACTTAAACTTCCATGTGAACATCCCATCAAATAATCTAGTCCTTGGTTCTCTGATCACCTCATCTCCAATTCCCTATCCCTCCCACTCTACTTTAGCCACCCATACTACCATGGCCATATAGATGCAAGAGTGGTATAAGTATTCAGGCAAAACGATTCATGGGCAGTGATACGGAGCCATCTGAGACTAAAGAATGTGAGTGCTTAGTGGTAAGATCCTGGATTTTTTTTCTTTTTTCCTTTTTTATATCTTCAGCAGTATTTAATAAAAAGTAGTAGAGATAAGGTTTTGCTCTACAGGAGTGGAAGCCATGCATGCTAAATAATTCCAGTCACAACTGATGATCTGGGAGCCCATAAGAAGGGAGTAAGAGAGCTCAATAAGTAATTAATAGGCTGGGGGAAAATAGAAGGTCCAGTGGGCTAGACATCTCTCTGAGGTCAATGGCTGTATAAGGTATGAGAGGACAATAATGACAAAGTGTGGTCAGAATGAACAACTGAAATTTACTGTTTCTGAGATAGAGCAGACCATGGTTGTAACTCAGTTTAAGGAGGTAACCTGGGCAGAGCTGGCATAGAAATGGGGGCGACAGCCCTACTGAGGGTGGAGCCATCCCTTCCAGTGATGGATGCTTACGAAGAGTTACGATCGCTTGCTTACTGCCAGGACTTCCCTGATACTTGTAGAGAAGAAGGTGGGCAGTTTGGTGGTGAAAGGTCTATGTCCCAAGAAAACCAGGAACTAATCTGGAAGCTAATCCCTCTTAATATTTTGAGAGACGGATTCTTTAAAAAGGTTGTTGAATTGGTTGCTCTGTTCTTCTGCAACTCTTGAAAATTTTATATAACTTCAATTTAGCATTTCATTATAAACATTTCAGAGTCGCTTAAAAATTGTTTCTTGTAATTTAATTTTTGTCTCCTTTGAGAGATATACTTCTGGATGGCAGGAAGTTTTGTTTTTATCCCCAGAGATGACCTTTTTGTTTCTTTGGTATCTTCCATAATGATAAGCCTGAAGAAGGATATGGAATAGGGACACAAGGAACACGGTGCTTTCTGGTGATTCCAATTTTATGTTTTTATGATTTCTGCACATATATTTTTTTTATAATTTTTGCAGTTGAATTTAACCTCTAGGAGATTATTGGTCTAATTGAGTTTTCTGGGTAAGCATCACTTTGTCATGAAGTTTAGGGAAGTGGATGCGTTAACTTGGAGGCCTTTGCTCTCCTTGCAACTTTGCCAACGCATGGACAACACTTTGTTTAGGTTTGCCTTCTCCAAGAAGGCATTACTGACAAATTCACCTAATGTTGATTGTTCCTTTACCCTGGTTGCATTTGTCTTTGTGTAATCACCTCCTATAAAAATCACATATTTTAATTTTCTATTTATAAATGTATTTTTGATTCTTTTTTTTCTTTGGACTATAGGTTGTGGGGATGTAGCTTGATTAAACTCTTAAACTTTGGAATCAATACCAAATAATGTATGTAGGAATTTGAAGCAACATGAAAAGTAATGTAATTCACATTATCTACTCTTTCCTTGTATAAATGTGGAAACAGAAAGAATAGGTAAATGATTCAAAGCTTGTTAGTGTGTAATCTCCTTTGCACAGTGTATTTTCTAGGACATCCCCATAGTCATTCTGTACACTAAACCCTGTCAGAGCTAGCCCTCAGCAAAAGGGGAAGGGAGTAGGGTAACTGCAGCAAGTAGCTGAATGGAAGCAAAAGGAAGATCAACTCAGAGAAGCTGAATCAGAAGGGACCCGGATGGAATACAGGAAATGAAGTTGGGGCTGTAGTGCAATTGACCAGACTCTACACTTGGAAATCTAGTCTTTTTTTTTTTTTTTTAAAGATTTATTTATTTATTTGACAAAGGGAGACACAGCAAGAGAGGGAACATAAGCAGGGGGAGCGGGAGAGGGAGAAACAGGCTTCCCGCCGATCAGGGAGCCCAATGCGGGGCTCCATCCCAGGACTCTGGGATCATGACCTGAGCCGAAGGCAGACACTTAACGACTGAGCCACCCAGGCACCCTAGGAGAGCTAGTCTTGACAGAAGAATAACACAAGTACGTTATCAGACTGTGAATCAGGGATCAAGACTGGATTCTAAGAAAACCAGTTGGAGCATGACCTTCCTAGTGCAGAACAGAGAAACTGAGGGCCTCCAACATTAGTGAAGGAAGAAACCAGGGTGATGGAGGGATCATCTATCTGGATGTTAAAGTTTTCAAGAATAATGGTGGAGTTGGGCTAGAGAGAGATGCTGAGGACAACACTAGAAGAGGGAGAGGGACTGAGAGATATGAGATGATAAGCAAGGAAGGGTAGTGTATGGTAAAGTCTATCTGATGTGCGCTTCAGACGATCTGGAGTTTTTGAGATAAGAATGAAGAAGGAAGGAATGGAAGCATTATTAGTGAGAAAGAAGGGCACACTCAACCAGTATGCCCTATGAAATGCAAGGTATGGAAGAGAAAGAACTTCACATGTGAAGGGAAAGAGAGCCTTCAGAGATGTTCATAAAGGAGTGGTTCTTAAAATGTGTCCTTGGATAAGTGGCTTTGGCATCATCTGTGAAAACACGTGGGTTCCATCCTCACCTACTGAATCAGAATCTCTGGGGATGGAGCTTAGGACACAATTTTAACAAGCAATCTGGGTGAGTTCTTTCTTTCTTTTTTTTTTTTAAGCACCAATAAGTCTTTATTTATTCACTGTATTTTGCCAGGGAAAGAAAAAAGAAAAAAAACCATTTATGTTACAAAATGATAGCAAACAGGAAAGGAAATACTTGGCACAGCAAAATCAACCATCAAATAAACACTCCCTAGTGATGGGATCACCAAAGCCCAAGGGGCTTAGTCTCCTGCAGTTCAGGAATGAGAGAACGGGATCAAGGAAAGAACAGAGAGGCACATGTTCTCCCACCTTCCCTCCCTCCCTCCCTCCCTCCTTCCCCATAAATTCAAGGTTTCACACAAATCTTTGGTTTACAGCAGTAAACACAGTGTTACATTTGTTTGTCTTCTATTAAACAATCTTTCTGCCACTTTGACATATTTCTTGCACCTGCATAAAATTTCCTGAGCAACTTGGATATACAACTATCTTCTCTTCCTTGGTCTTCTGACTCTACTTTCTACATGGAAGACCCTCTCATTGTTTCTCTCTACTCAAGGATTAGAGATTAAAGGAGGTTCAATCCACCCAAATACAGCAGCGTAAGTGTTTGGCATGAATCACACCAAGGGATGGTCTTTACTCAGGTGGTTAGGAATAAGGGAAGGAGTGTTTCTAGCTTCTTCAGGATTTTTACACAAATCATTTAAGAGTTGTGAAGACATCCCACAAATTAAATGGGTATGGCAATGGGTATGTGGGCTTTTTTCAGGAAGGGAGAGAAAGGAGTAGGGTAGGAGTCAAGTTTTTAGGCACAAAGGCCTGGTTAAGAAGAGGAAATAGGGGAAGGGGAACACAAAGAAAATATGGTCCAAGACCTCCACTTCAAGAAGAGGGGACCCCAAGTTTATGTTTTAGATCTTTTTGCCTGGTGCAGAAACTTTTGTCAAAGATGCTTGAGCTATTTTTCTCTCAATACAAAAAGAAGTTTTTCAACTCTACAACTCCAAAGGAACATGGAGAAAGACCAACACACTATATTTACATGAAGCAGGCCAACTAGCAATTACAAATCAGTAACTTGTGAAGTCCTACAAAACCCAGACAAATACAGTAACTACAGGGGGGAGCAGCAGTAGGGTGAAACAAGAACCCAGGATCAGACATACATCACCTAATGCGTTCTATTGCATTTGCTCCACTTTGACCCAGTGAGGCAGGTTTAGAGTGATCTCACAGCGTGCAAATGAAACCCCTTTTTCTCTTTTAGCTACCACAACGCTATTAATCACTGCTGCAGGGCAGGGCCCTGGCTCTTGGCCCCAAAAGAAGACATTGCTTATGGTTTCTCTGGAAGCCATGGAAGAAGAGTCCAGAAGTTTTAAAGATTAAGGATTTTAGTCCTTCCTTCATATATACATCCCTGGGCAGCTTAAGATGGGTACAGAGGTATTGCTCTTAAGATCTATCTTTACCACCTCACATTTTATATAATAACAAATACTTATACCCTGTTGTGCACGGTAGGCCTGGCCCAATCCAGTGGAGGATGCATCTGGTATGTAATGCCAAGACCATGCCCTGGGATTAGAGGTCTGGGACAGGAAACATTTATCACGGATGAGGCAACCCTCACTTAATCCTGGCTTCCTCCAGATGACTTTCAGCCAGCCCACCCTCTCTTAACCTTGTACCACCTTTTCCTGTTCAGACTAATTTCCAATCTTACAGTCGAAGGAAATCAAGTCACAGGACCAACCAGTTAAAACCTAGGCTCCCATGAAACATTTTAGGTGGAGGGGTTTCAAGAGGACACTGTGGCAGAAAAGCCAGCTCTGATTGGCAAAAGTGAGATAGTTCAATAGGCTATTGCACTCCAAATAGTTCTTCTCCATGGTGATAACACAACAGAAGGTATTCCTGCTGTGCAGACCCAGAGCTGTTGTCCACTTACCCCTGGGCTTGTTCAACTACCTGGGAACACAGTGTGGGAATGAGGGCGTTAGGTTAAAATGCGCAAACATACAAACCCAGAATATTTATATTAAGAAAAAAGTTACAAGGCATAAGATATGTCATTTGCACACAGCTAGTATAGTTGGCATCCTGAGGAAGGGGGACCCAAGGTTTGTTATCCAAGGGAGCAAATAAATAAAATCGTGTTGGCCCAGAATGGGAAATATGGGTAAGAGGCAGCCTAGGGGGAGCAGGTCTGCAGATGGTCCTTCAACTGCTCCTTTCCCCTATCATCACAATCTATTTCTTGGGACAGTTCCTGGCACCCTTTCCCAAGAGTGGGTTAGGAGGAGATAAGACATGGAAAAACCCTGCCTTATACTTGAGAGTTTCCCTCCAACAAAATGTAGTGGCTTGTGGGTGGACCCATCAATCTGGTCTCATGCTTAATCTTTCCATTCTGGAATGAGAAATATTGTTACATATTTTTCTTTAGAAGGAAAGCAACTTCCTTATCCAGGCCGCGTTCAAAAAGCTGGAGATTCTGGGGGTGTTGACGCCATTAAAACACGCAGGCTCTAGAGGAATTTCCCCCAAAGCCCTCTCGTGCATCTGGACAGAGCAGGATTGGAGTTCCTTTGCCTCACCCTCCTGACCCCAAAAAGGAAGAAGGGGTGATTGATGTGGACTTGGCCTGAAAACCTGGGCAGTGCCAGCTACCCACCCTATCCCCACCTTCTCCAGTCTGCTGATTGAGGTCTGCTTCTAGAAATTTCCTGATGGCAGAAGGACAGCCCCCACCCACTGTGGCTCAGTTCTGGCCTTCTGGGAGCAGGGCCCGGCTATGGATCTCTTTTTCCTCCTGAAAGTAGGCTGGCTTTTCCCATGAGCCTGTGGGCCCTTCAGTGAACATCAGGCCATCAGGGCTGGGGTGCTCTGGCAGAAGGGGCACTTCTGGGCGGGATGGCAGCTTGCATTCTTTGGCCTGATAGTCTAGACCTCCATAGTCATAGCGCCGACTTCCTTTGATAACCCTTCTGCATGTTCCTCCTTTTGGTGCTCTCTCACTCTCAATACAGAATACCCCACCAGGCCCTCAAGGACTTCTTAAAGGTCAACTCCACTGCCACACCCTCCTTCAGACTCTGGAAGCCCTTCATGAGCAGTTGACTCTGGAGCACAAAGACATCCACTTGAGGGTCTTGTGCAAACCCGGGCCTGGAGGTCATGGCCAGGAAGCTGAACCCCATGCCCATGGTGACCACTTGCAGATGCTTGCAGGGTCTGCAGCTGTGGCTCCTTGGCACCAGGTCCACATCCTCCAGCACTTTCCTTGGTGCTGCCACCCACACACATGGTAGGCGGCTGAGCCCATGGTAGGCGGCTGAGCCCGTGGCCCCTGGCCCTTGATTGGGTGGCTGCTGGCCCTGAGAAGTCCACAGGCAAAGGGGTGGCAGGAAAAGTGGCTGTTGCGGCTTCTCCAGGACCCCATGTGATGTTGATGACACCAACATTTGAAAACCGTGAGTGGAGAAACAGGGTGAGGAGCACGTTGAGAGACATGTAAGGATGTGGGAGAGTTTGCTTGTGATAGACCTGCGGACTCTGAAGCACAAAGGGGACTCTGTTAGGAAGGTGGAGGCGGGACGGGATTTGAGATTGGATTGAGTGATGGGCAGGACATCAGACAGGCAGCATCTGCATTCCGAGGTGGCTCTGGGAGGTGGACTTGGGCTGAGGTGCATGGGAAGACTCTTAGTAACAACTATTAGAGGTGACATGTCTGAAATAATTCAAAGGACAATAAAAATGACACTCAGGTGTGAAAAACACACTTTATTCAAGATCCAGTCATAACTGTAGACTACTCACTTCCACTCAGGTCTAATTGCAGTAGCACCGAATTGCAGTCACTGCTTTCACTACCTGAAGGAAAACATGCCATTTAGCTTTTCAGGGTTTTATTTTTCAGGTGTGTCTAACATGAAAACTAATGTATTTTTCTTAATACTTGAAATAGGGAGTATTTCTTCTCATTTTTAATTTTGAGCCCCCTTGGTCTAAATCCTTTAAGACTAGTTAGTTAACACATGTTTGGGTCAAAGCGTTCGGGCATGATACAACTAGAACCAGGACAGGGGTTTCTCATTCTTCGATTATTTTGAAAGTGAGACAACGCAATACAGAAAGGTAGAAAATCTTTGCATAATTGCAAGTTATTTTGGTCTGTGCCTCTCTCTTCGGGGTTGGCTTAGAGGAGAGAGACAAGATGGGATAGAAGAAAACAATGAGAGCAAAATGAGTTTTACATTTTCTGTAGTTGATTCTTTGTTCTTCTACTACGTGACAATACCAGACTATCAACAGTTTGTAAGTTTTTTCATAATAGAAGTACTTATCATCAGAGGTATTTTGCTTTTCCTCACTAAGACCATTCACTCCCATTTGTTTAGTGAAATTTCAAAAACATGCATAAGAGAGAAATCATTGAAATTTCAACTACTTGTTTTTAGCCACAAGTGGTTCCCATCAGCACTCCTATCTACAGCACTCACTGCATACTTAACCATGCATTATTAATCCTTTATGTTCACTGAGGTAGATATCTGTCTTAAAACTCCTTTGTATTCCCTCAGAGTTTATACTACCTAGTAGATCCTCAATATATATCAGTTGGTTTATACAGCAATGAAAGATCAGGTAGGTTCAAGTTCATTGATAATCCTGGTTGGAAAATTTGAGATCTGTTCACTGCTCACGGCTGGGTTCATGAACATTTTATAAATGACATATCTGGTGGATAACGTGAGAATATTCTAGCAAAAAAAGTAATTTCTGAAAAGTGGGCAGTTATTTGTACAATGAGAAATTTACAAAAGAATAGTGGTATCTTTCAAAGTTTATCTTTGTAAGACCTGCACTGGTAAACATTTTTCCAAAGTTAGAGAACATAACTATACGTTATAAATCATTTTTTGGAATCAAACATAGTGTTTAACAACAATCTTTATTGAAATTTGCATACATATATACTCTCCAGAGACCTTTGGTTCTCAATTTCCTCTTATTGATGAAGATAAGCAGTTGTTGCCTCCCTTGTTGACCACAACTTATACATATAATGTGTCTGTCAGTAACACTGTATTCATCTTCTATGTGCCTCATCCTAGAAACTACTCATGATTTTCTTTGCTTTGTTTCTGGATGTAAATATTTCTCTTTTGGTCTGTTATATCAAAGATCGGGGTTATCTTGAAATATTAAGAAAGAGGGCTCTTGGTTGGCTCAGTCAGTTAAGCATCTGCCTTCAGCTCAGGTCAGGATCCCAGGGTCCTGGGATTGAGGCCCGAATCAGGCTCCCTGCTCCACGGGGTGTCTGCTTTTCCCTCTACCTCTGTCTGCCACTCCCTCTGCTTGTGTACTCTCTCTCTGTCAAATAAGTAAATAAGTAAGTAAATAAATAAATAAATAAAATCTTTTTTTTTTAAGATTTATTTATTTATTTGACAGAGAGAGACACAGCGAGAGAGGGAACACAAGCAGGGGGAGTGGGAAGAGGGAGAAGCAGGCTTCCTGCGGAGCTCCGATGCGGGGCTCGATCCCAGGACCCTGGGATCATGACCTGAGCCGAAGGCAGCCGCTTAACCAACTGAGCCACGCAGGCGCCCCTAAAATCTTTTTTTTTTAAAGGAAATATTAAAAAACAAGTGAAAACCATATGGCAGAGATTATTTTAAAGAAATATTTATCACCATTTTTTGAGTGATAAGCAGCTATTCTGTCTTCATTGAGGACAAAGCAATTGTCAGTAGGCTGAAATTGCTGGAGAGTGCACTTGGAATAGACACAGGGAAGAGTGTCTCTGCAGTGATTGCTGATGGGCCCTTAACTAAGTGACATAGCTGATAGGTTGGCCTCAGAATAAATTTTTTTTTTTAATTTTAATTCCACTAGAGTTGACATTCAGTGTTATATTAATTTCGGGTATACAATATAGTGATCCAACAGTTCCATATATTACTTAGTGCTCATCACAATAAGTGTACTCTTAATCCCCTTCACCTGTTTTACCCATCTCCCCGCCTACCTCTCCTTTGGTAACCATCTGTTTGTTTTCTATAGTTAAGGATCTGGTTTTTTTGGTTGGTCTCTCTCTCTCTTTTTCCTTTGTTTGCTGTTTTGTTTCTTAAATTCTACATATGAGTGAAATCATACGGTATTTGTCTTTCTTTGACTGGCTTATTTCGCTTAGCATAATACTCTCTAGATCCATCCATGTTGTTGCAAATTTATGTCCAAATAATATTCCATCATATATATATATACCACCTTTTCTTTATGCATCCATCTGTCTATGGACACTTCGACTGCTATAGTTTGGCTAGGTTGCAATAAACACAGGGGTGTAAATATCCCTTTGAATTAGTGTTTTTTATTCTTTGGATAAATACCCAATAGTGTGACTACTATTCCTACTATTATAGGGTAGTTCTATGTTTAATTTTTTGAGGAATCTCCATACTGTCTTCCACAGTGGCTGCACCAGTTTGCATTCCCAACAACAATGCATGAGGATTCCATTTTCTCCACATCCTTGCCAACACTTGTTGTTTCTTGAGTTTTTGATTTTAGCCATTTTAAAAGTTGTGAGGTAACATCTCGTTGTGGTTTTTATTTGCATTTCCCTGATGATGGGCATCTGTATATCTTCTTTGGAGAAATATTTGTTCATGTCTTCTGCCCATTTTTAATTGGATGATTTTTTTGGTGTTTTGTTGTGTGAGTTCTTTATGGTCTCAGAATAAATTTTTATTAATAAGTCTTGGTTGCCTACATAATAAGATCTGAATTATCATAAGCAAATGTACATTTCCTATGTTTTGGAAATACAATTTCTCACCATGAAGTCCTTTTAAAGGCCTCAGTTCTTCCCAGAGCTGATGATAATCAATGGACATGGAATAGATTTCACTGAAGTCTGAGTGCCACTATGGAAAGATCTTCAAGGTACAGGCATACCTTGAAGATATTGCCTATTCAGTTCCACACCACTGCAGTAAAGCTGATATTGCAATAAAGGGAATCAAATAAATTTCTTGGTTTCCCAGTGTATATTAAATTATGTTTAGCGGTGCCTGCATGGCTTAGTCAGTTAGGCATCTGACTCTTGATCTCAGTTCAGGTCTTGATCTTGGGGTTGTGAATTCGGGCCCCACATTGGGCTCCACTCTGGGTGTGGAGCCTACTTTAAAAAAAAATTATGTCTAAATTGTACTGTAGCATATTAAGTATGCAGTAGCATTATGTCTAAAAAAACCAACATACATATCTTAATTAAAAATATTGCTAAAATGTGCTAATCATCATCACCTGAGAGTTCAGTGAGTCATAATCTTTTTTGCTGGTGGAGGGTCTTGCCTTGATGGCTGATGACTCATCAGGGTGGTGGTTGCTGAAGCCCGGGAGTGCTGTGGAAATTTCTTAAAATAAGACAATAAAGTTTGCTGCATGGGTTAATTCTCCCTTTTACAAATGATTTCTTCATAGCATTCGATGTTGTTCAATAGCATTTTACCTATGGTAGACCCACTTTCAAAATTGGAGCCAATCCTCTCAAACCCTGCTGTAGCTTTATCAACTAAGTTGATGTAGTATTCTAAATCCTTTGTTGTCATTTCAACAATCTTCATAGCATTTTTACCAGGAGTAGATCCCATCTCAAGAAGCCACTTTCTTTGCTCATCCATAAGAAGCAGCTCCTCATCTGTTCAAGTTTTCGCATGAGATTTGGCAATTCAGTCACATCTTCAGGCTCTACTTCTAACTCTAGTTCTCTTGCTGTTTCCACCATGTCTGCAGTTACTCTCTCTACTGAAGTCCTGAACCCCTCAGAGTCATCCATGAGGGTGGGATTCAACTTCTTCCAAACTCCTGTTAATGTTGATGCTGTAATCTCTTCCCATGAATTACAAATGTCCTTAATGGCATGGTGAATTCTTTCTAGAATAGTGAATTCTTTTCAGAAGGTTTTCAATGTACTTTGCCCAGATTCATCAGAGGAATCACTGTCTATTACAACTAGACACTTATGAAATTTACTTCTTAAATTAATAACACTTGAAAACTGAACCTGCTCCTTGATCTGTGGGCTGTGGAATGGATATTGTGTTAACAGTCATGAAAACATTATGGATTTTGTTTTACATCTCCATCAGAGCTCTTGGGTGAGCAAGTGCATTGAGAACAGTAATATTTTGAAAGGAATCTTTTTTTTTTTTTTTTTTCCCTGAACAATAGCTCCCAGCAGAGGGCTCAAAATATTCAGTAAACCATGTGGTAAACAGATGTGCTGTCATCCAGGCTTTATTGTTCCATTTATAAAGCATAGGCAGAGTAGATTTATTCTTTTTTTTTTTTTTTTTTTAATTTTTTTTATTGTTATGTTAATCCCCATACATTACATCATTAGTTTTAGATATAGTGTTCCATGATTCATTGTTTGTGCATAACACCCAGTGCTCCATGCAGAACGTGCCCTCCTCAATACCCATCACCAGGCTAACCCATCCTCCCAACCCCCTCCCCTCTAGCAGCCACTCTGGAAAACAGTATGGAGGTTCCTCAAAAAGTTGAAAATAGAGCTACCATATGATCCAGCAATTGCACTACTGGGTATTTACCCCAAAGATACAAAAGTAGGGACCCGAAAGGGTACGTGCACCCCGATGTTTATAGCAGCAATGTCCACAATAGCCAAACTGTGGAAAGAGCCAAGATGTCCATCAACAGATGAATGGATAAAGAAGATGTGGTATATATATACAATGGAATATTATGCAGCCATCAAAAGGAATAAGATCTTGCCATTTGCAACGACGTGGATGGAACTGGAGGGTATTATGCTGAGCAAAATAAGTCAAACAGACAGAGTAGATTTATTCTTAAGGGCCCGAGGATTTCAGGATAGTAAAGGAGCATTGGCTTCAACTTAGAGTCATCAGCTGCAGGAGCCCCTAATGAGAGAGTCAGCCTGTCTTTGGAAGCTTTGAAGCGAGACACTGACTTCTCCTTTTTAGTTATGGAAGTCCTAAATGGCATTTTCTTCCAATATAAGGCTGTTTCATCCACATTAGAAATCTGTTGTTCAGTGGAGGTACCTTCATTAATTATCTCCACTAGATCTTCTGGAAACTTGCTGCTGCTTCTCTATCAGCATTTGCTTCTTCACTTTGCACTTTTATGTTATAGAGATGACTTCCTTCCTTATATCTCAGGAACCAACTTCTGTGAGCTTCAGACTTTTCCTCTGCAGCTTCCCCACCTCTCTCAGCCTTCATAGAATTGAATAAAGTTAGGGCTTAGTTCTAGGTTAGGCTTTGGCTTAAGGGAATGTTGTTGCTGGTTCGCTCTATCCAGACCACTCAGACTTTCTCCATCTCAGCAATAAGGCTGTTTCAGCTTCTTTTCATTCGTGTAGTCATTGGAGGTGCACTGGTAATTTCCTTCAAGAACTTTCCCTTTGCGTTCACAACTCGGCTCACTGCTCTGTGCAAAAGAGGCCTAGCTTTCAGCCTATCTCGTGTGTCTCAGGGAAGAGGGAGACCTGAGGAGCAGGTGAGAGAGAGACAGAGAACAGCTGGTGGGTGGAGCAGTCGTAACACAACATTTATTAAGTTCGCCATCTTAGATGGGTGCTGCTCGTGGCACCCCGAAGTGATTACAGTAGTAACAGTGAAGATCACAGGTGACCATAGCAAATATAATAAGAGTGAAAAAGTTTGAAACATTTCGAGAATTACCAAAATGTGACAGAGACATGAAGTGAGCAAATGCTGTTGGAAAAATGGCACTGATCAACTTGCCTGATGCAGGGTTTTCACAAGCCTCCGACTTGTAAAAAATACAGTATCTGCAAATTGCAATAAAGGACGTGCAACAAAACAAGGTATGGCTGCACTTTTTTTAAGTGAAAAAAAGCAAGATGCCCCACAAAATGTATATCTATGGCCACCTTCAAAAGGAGAAGTCAGGTTTAAAGAAGAGGAGTTCACACCTCTGTTAAACCTTTTTAATTTTGAACCAAGTGCATATATCACCTTTCCTGAAATAAATAAAAATAATACATTTTCAAAAGCTCTTTGTTACCAAAACAAAACAAAACAGAACCTTCGAATACTTCTGTTAATCATTAAGGGAGTAGTTAGATAAATTACGATGCTCCACGTACTAGAATATACTCTGCATCTATTAAAAATCATGAGGTAGATTGGCATCGATAAATTCACAAGCAAACAAAAGTAAAGTGCAGTATGTGCAAAGTTTCACATCCGTACATCTTTAAAAAGCACACCCAAAACATTACACACATATGCCATTCTATAAACCATTGTGTTTTCTGGAAGGGCACACCTGAAAAGATGAATACGTATTATCTTTACAGAGAGGAGATAGGATGAATGTATGGGGAGGATAACTTTTATTTGTCATTTTATGAATTTCTGTAGTATTTATACTTTTAATATGCTCTTTTAAAACATTATTTTTATTTAATGAGTCCTTCAAAGTCAGTCTTATTATGCTTCTGTGAAAAAAGTTCAGTGTCATTAGGAATATTTTCTTAAGTCGATATGAACCCAAGTGAATAAGTTATATAATATTATAGAAAACTCTTGTAAAAATTTCATAAGAAGATAGACAGCAGCTAATCCATTCTACAGACTTTTCTTTTTCTTTCAGTCACACTTAGTCTTTAGAAGTGATTTATTAAAAACGAGTTGGATTTTACAGGTTATTAGCAACAAAGTGATGTAGTAGAAATAGCAGTCTCACGTGCTCTGAAAGTCTCACTGAGCTCGACCACTTGGGCATCACCAACCTAAAATGCAACAATCTCATCTGTTGCAAAAGGAGGTGACTGGTTCATCTTCTGTCCCACCTTACAATTCCGGGATTCTAACTCTTACTGCCAGAAAGCAGAGGATTTGAGCTTCTTTAAGGAGTTCTGTCTGTGAATTCTTAAAGATTTTTAATATCCTACATACTCTATATCAGCAGCGAGAAATGCTAACTCTCAGCAAGAACATCTTACATCAGGGCGTGTGGGTAGTACCTAGGTAGAAATGTAGGTGATTATGGTAGATGGGATAATGGTTCTCCAAAGATGTCCGCG
Source organism: Phoca vitulina (assembly GCF_004348235.1). Lineage (NCBI taxonomy): Eukaryota > Metazoa > Chordata > Mammalia > Carnivora > Phocidae > Phoca > Phoca vitulina. Next base: position 38,089,962 of record NW_022589712.1, read on the forward strand.
GCTTAATCCCTGAAACCTATGAATATGTTACCTCACACAACAAAGGGACTTTTGTAGTCCCTTTTACAGATGTGATTAAGAATTTTGAGATGGGAAGATTATCCTGGATTATCCAATATAATCAGAAGGGTCCTTTATAAGACGGAGGCAGGCAGGTCAGTGTCAGAGAGAGATGTGATGATGAAATCAGAGGTCACAGGGAGAGAAGAAGATGCTGCACTTCTGATTTTCAAGATGGACCAAAGGGACTCTAGCCAAGGAATGCATGCAACTTTTAGAATTTGGAAAAGGGAAAGAAATGGATTCTTCTCTCAAGCCTCCAGGGGAACAAAATCCTGCTGACACCTTGATTTTAGCCCGAGGAAACCCATTTAGGACTTCTGATCTCTGGAAGCGTATCTTAATAAGTTTGTGTTTTGTTTTGTTTTGTTTTTAAGATTTTATTTATTTATTTATTTGAGAGAGAGAGAGAGAGAGAGAGAGAAACAGCATGAGAGGGGAGAGGGTCAGAGGGAGAAGCAGGCTCCTTGCTGAGCCGGGAGCCCCATGTGGGACTCGTTCCCAGGACTCCAGGATCGTGACCTGAGCGGAAGGCAGTCGCTTAACTGACCAAGCCACCCAGGTGCCCAGTTTGTGTTGTTTTAAATTACCAAGTTGTGCTAACTTGCTACCACAGCAACAGGAAACTAGCACAGTGATTTATATCTAGAATTAAAATTTGAGGGTCATATCAATTGTGTGTGTTTCCATCTCCTTTACTACAAATAGAAGTTGTCAACCAAAGTAAGACTGAAGAAAATTTGTGACCACCCACTAACAACCAATAATACATATAAAATGTTGTTGACTTTTATGGACAAAATATAAGATACGAATCAGTAGGTAAGTTTTTTTAAGGAAATACATTTTTTCTTTCTGTTCACATACCTGGCTTTTAGTTGCAAAGGAGAAATTGCCAGTAGACATTCGATGAGCCTAGGGATGAGGGAATACCATTCTGCTTGGCAGGAGTGGTGGAAAACTGTAGAGACTTGCTTCAGTTTCTGTTTAGCCTTTTAATATAAACAGTCCTTTAAGAAGATGTAACTTTTTGTAGTGATATTAAATCCTGTCTGTAAGAATGAATGACACTGGCAACAAATACTTAAGTCCTGGTTTACTGCCCATCCATAGCCCTTTTCACTCTAGCTCAGCACTTCTCCGTGAGTTTCAATTTTAAACGTCAGGCACCAACCAAATTGGGACTTACGGAGAAGAGAATTTATGAACACAATATATTACAAGTGTCTTGTTTTCCTTCAGAGTTGACCATGTTTCCCAAGATTTACTGTGCTTTTGTTTCTCTCTGTACAGACAGGGAAAGACTATTGGTGGGGGCCTATGGTCATGAGGGCTTAAATGGATGACATGTAAGCCATGGTGCCCCTGAGGGAGGGATAATTCCAGAGTTTTGCCCTGAAGTCCACCCTCTGCCTATCAGCCTTCATTGTTAAGAAACCTCATTGCATGTCTTAATGTAAAGTGTTTGGGGAGGTGTGGTGGATGGAAGGAAGGAAGTTGTCTGAACAAGAGCAGAACTACATATTCTGTGAATGAGTGGGTGAGAATGACTATAATAAGAGACAGATCTTCTTTGATTTCAAAGGGAAACATAGCTACTCGCATCTGCATCCTGCCCTCTGGAGATTTTGTTTAGTAGAAGTTGGAGCTGTGGGCTCTGCAGACAGATTGTGTTTGAGATTTGGATCTGTCACTTGGATGCTATGACCATGTAGAGTACTGTGTGGTGCTTATAGCTTTAGTATCATCTTTTACTGCAGAATGTTGAAAAAGAGAAAAAAAGGAGTTAGGGAGGGGACTTTGCTACTGCAGTACTTCCAATATATGCCCACATAGAGAAATATGAAGGAAAAAATCTCTCAGTTACTTGAAATATAGTTATTTCAATTTATTCTTTTGGCACATGGTGTCTTGATTCACAATACATTATAATTAGGTATATTTTCAGTTTCTTTTTTTTCTTTTTAAAGATTATTTATTTATTTATTTATTTGACATTGAGAGAGAGACAGGAGAGAGGGAACACAAGCAGGGGGAGTGGGAGAGGAAGAAGCAGGCTTCCCGCTGAGCAGAGAGCCCGATGCGGGGCTTGATCCCAGGACCCTGGGATCATGACCTGAGCCGAAGGCAGACGCTTAACGACTGAGGCACCCAGACACCCCTCAGTTTCTTTTTTTTTTAAGATTTATTTATTTTAGAGAGAGAGCTCAGGCACACATGCTTAAGTGAATGGGGGGAGGGGCAGAGGAAGAGAACTGCGGGCCGACTCCCCACTGAGCGAGGAGCTCGAGGTGGGGTTCCGGGTTCCCTCTCAGGACTCATGAGATCATGACCTGAACTGAAACCAAGGATGTTGAACTGACTGAGCCACCCAGGTGCCCCTATTTTCAGTTTCTAAATGCATTTCAACAATATATCCATCTTATTTTAAATGTATTAGACATATACTGTCACCAACCTCAACAATTCTTATTTTGGAATTTTAGTGGGAAGGATTTAGAAACCTTTGTTGTTATTCTTGAGATTTATTCTTATTCTTGCAGAACCACATTGAATTACGGCCATGAAATGTTAGTGCCCATGCACTATAATAGATTTCAATTATCACGATAAAACTCTTCCTTTAATAGAAATGTAATAGAAACCTGACTAACTATGCATGTAACTAGATGTTTGATCCAATTCATTGGGAAGTGTGAAAATACTCACCAGCCTTGGTGTCCAAGACATCCAGTCTATCCTTTTTGTGTTTTGTTCTTTTTTTGGGGACATGATCATCCTTTCATTCTTGGTGAAAACATCCCAGGCCTATTTTTAATAATAAATGAAATATCCTAGTTCCTTTCATTCCAGTAACAAAATGGGGGTAAGTTTGAAGTAGGGGTAGATGTAGAATTTTTTACTCTCGGCTTCTGTAGCAAGCAGGGCTACCTAGCGTTAAGCATGGGAGGGCATGTGACATGCCTCATTGCACATGGTCCCCACGCTCAGAGGAGTCTGACGCTTGGCTTAACGTCCTACTCTCCTCTTTGTGAAATTCTTAATATATTTTTCTTTTTCCTTTTTTTTTTTTTTTAAAGATTTTATTTATTTGACAGAGAGAAAGACAGCCAGAGAGGGAACACAAACAGGGGGAGTGGGAGAGGGAGAAGCAGGCTTCCCGCTGAGCAGGGAGCCCAATGCGGGGCTCAATCCCAGGACCCTGGACCATGACCTGAGCCGAAGGCAGACGCCTAACGACTGAGCCACCCAGGCGCCCCAATATAATTTTCTTGAGCATGTGGTGAGCAGACAAGATACCCTGGGGTGACAGCTTGCATGACTGCTTGTGATCGAGCAGCAGTACCGGAGGGCACTGGCCCAGGCCCCTGGGCACAGCGTGCAGCCGCACGGCCCTTGGTCTGGCCCACCTCAGGGCAGTGGAGAGAGCTGCTGGGCTGGGCAGTGACCCGGGGCCAGATTGGCAGTGGTGACAGTGGCAGCAAGGGCTGCAAGAGTGGCTGCTTTACCCCTGGGGGAGAGCAGGGGCCCTGGGTGGCCCTAGGAACTGGGGGAGGCCAACTTACCTATTAATTCCCCAAAAGCGCTTGCCCCCCGTGGTTCGTGTGCACTTGTACACTGCGGTTTCGCTGGGACGGCGACGGCTGGTGCTCGGGCAGTAAGCGTTGTCAGTAAATTATTGTCAGATGGAAGTGTACACATCGACATTTAATAAAGCATATCAGAGAGTTATTAGAATTATCCAAAGAGCTTGGAGGCTATGGCTTTGAGAACTGCCGTAATATTGTAAAACAAATCCACAGGCTTACCCATAAAAAGTAAAGGTAGCAGTAGCGGTAGACAGAAAATAACTCTCTTTTCACATGATGCTTCAGATGAGCAAATAATTAATGAGAAGGGCAATTTTAAAATTATTTTTCTTGTAAATGAATATATATAGCAATAGATTACTTAAGTGGGTGTTTTCAAGTACACGGAAACCATGAAGCCATTTTCAGTTTCTTGAACAGTAAGTCACAGGAAATGTCAGAGAAAACATTAAGGTGCTACTGTAAATTTTTTTTCTTTAAAATTTGACTCAGACTTACACGAAAGTGATTTTTATGAAGTCTTTTTAGAAAAATTGTCCTGTGAACCATTAACTCAAATGATTAAAATTTGTATTTAAAAGTAATCGATCAGAAATTTATCTCAGTGCTGTCACGGTTTATAAAATGTTCTTCATGGTCCTACTAACAGTGGAAGCAGCAGGAAGATTCTTCTCAAGACTAAAAATTATAAAAAAATATAATTTTATAAAAATTATCAAAAGTTGTGATGCTTTTGCCAGAGTGACTGACTTCACATTCATTTATAGTGATTGAAAGTTAACTGGTTGAAAGTATACATTTTGATGACTCAATATTAAGTTGTAGAAAGGTGGGTCAAACATCTTATGATCCAAGATGTCTCATTAATAAAGTATATTCATTGTATTATTTAAAATGATGACACCAAAAATATTTTTTATTATTTATATTTTATATTGTTATTTATGTGTTACTATTTACCTTTATTATGTTTTATAAATAATAAAATACTTTTACAGGAAAAGTCTTTGGGGTGCCTGGCTGGCTTAGTCAGCAGAACATGTGACTCTTGGTCTCAGGGTTATGAGTTTGAGCCTTGCACTGTGTGTAGAGATTACTTGAAAAAAAAAAATCTGAAAAATAAATAAATAAATAAATAAATAAAGGAAAAAACCTTTATTTTGCGGGCCTTGAACTCACAACCCTGAGATCAAGACCTGAGCTGAGATCAAGAGTCAGACAGTTGGGGCGCCTGGTGGCTCAGTCTCTTAAGTGTTTACCTTTGGCTCAGATCATGATCTCAGGGTCCTGGGATCAAGACCCACATCGGGCTCCTCGCTCAGCGGGGAGTCTGCTTCTCCCTCTCCCTCTGCCCCTCCCCACCCTTTGTGCTCTCTCTCTCTCCCTCTCTCTATCTGTCTCAAATAAATAATATCTTAAAAGAAAAAATAGTCAGATGCTTAACTGACTGAGCCACCCAGGGTCCCCAAGGAAAAATTGTTATATTTCAGTACCTTTATTTTTTTTAAGATTTTATTTATTTATTTGAGAGAGAGAGAGAGCACAAGCAGCAGGAAGGGGCAGAGAGAAAGGGAGAAGCAGACTCTCCGCGGAGCAGGGAGCTCAATTTGGGACTCGATCCTAGGACCCTGGGATCATGACCAGAGCCAAAGGCAGACGCTTCACCAACTGAGCCACCCAGGTGTCCCTATCTTAGTACCTTTAGTAGCACTTTTTTCCTACTCTTTGAACAAGGGCCTCACATTTTCCTTTTTCACTGGGTCTCACAAACTGTGTAGCCACCCCTGATAACAAGATTTAGCAGATATCTGGCTCATTAGAAATGGAAATGTGTCACGTCTAAGAATATTTGCCTTTCAGGGGCGCCTGGGTGGCTCAGTCGTTAAGCGTCTGCCTTCGGCTCAGGTCATGATCCCAGGGTCCTAGGATCGAGCCCCGCATCAGGCTCCCTGCTCCGCAGGAAGCCTGCTTCTCCCTCTCCCACTCCCCCTGCTTGTGTTCCCTCTCTGGCTGTGTCTCTCTCTCTCTCTGTCAAATAAATAAATAAAATCTTAAAAAAAAAACGAGTATTTGCCTTTCAGCATTCAAAACAATACAAATACCGAATCTGGTTTGTTTTTCTATGAATTATTAGCATAGGCCCCAGGCTCTCACCCCTCCGGCTCCGCCCTATCTATCTGCTTTTGCAGATGGAAGTCTAGTGCCATGGGTGTCTGCAACACAGAGTTGTTACAACTTTGCCAGTGGAGGAATTCTCATAGTCTTCACTCAGTTTAATAGGTTCCCAGTGACTTATCATTTGTAACTCAGTGTCCATTTGCTCGCCTTCATCCTGAGAGTTTTGGTCAGCCTGAGATAACAATGACAAGAGGCTCAGGTGTTCTGGTGGCCTCTAGTTTGAGGCTCAGAAGATTTATGTCTAGACAGCGGTGTGCAAAACCTCTCTGCACGTGGAGATCAACATATCCCCAAAGGATATAATGAGTAAAACTAGAAGAATAATGAAGAAAAATGACAGGCACATGGGAGGGGAATAAACAGGGTATGCCTCTGGTAAATAACTCCCTGAAGGACTCTTAGGAAAGACTTACTGATTAATTGAATCAATCCATCATCCTTGGGGTGACAGCATCAGTTTGCAATCTTTTTTTGGGAGTTGTTTTATTCCATTGCTGTTACAGCTTAAACTCACATGAGGATAGAATGAGAGGTTAAAAAATATAACTGTTTTATTATTAAGGTGCCACAATTCTGTGCTCTCATTATAGAGAAGGCTTACATTAATTTTAATACAGGTTTGGACTGTGTCAGAACATCAACATGGGGCTCATAAAAGGATTTTTCCTCTTTGGATTTATCTTACAGAAATAAACTTTCAATACCTATTAAAATTTTAGGCTCATTTGCTTCTAAATCCATGTTTGAGGATTTTTAAAAATAACCTTCGTTACACTTCTAAACAATGTAAAAAGTGGTCCTTTTTCAGAGGAACTCCCCTTCATTTTCTTTCTTGTCATTGGCAGGCATAACTCATGATACCTGTGCAGATTTCAGTGGCAAATGAGATCCCTGAATGCATTATCTAGTTCAAGTTTTTGCTGAATTAAAAGGCCTAGAGTACATAAATGTCTTAGAGATTTTGCTTTTATAGTTATCAAAAGTGATTGTTTCAAGATACTAGCATGTTTTAAATTGGACATAATATATCAATCACAGATTTTGTTCTTTCCTGTCTTGGGAGTGGGTGGAGGGAAGATGTAATAGAATGAAAAGAGGATTGACTATGCATCCTAAGCAAAGATTCGCATGTGATGAGGATAACTGGGGCTTCATTTCTTACAATGTAAATATCTCGATATCAAAGCTTTCTGAGTACAAGTGTTTAATGCTGAAATTTTATCAAAGACAGATAAAATGTCTGAAGAAAGATTATCTTGACAATCACAGCATTTTTGTGATGGAACGGTTTAAGTAATCTCAATCTCTCTAATATTAACTATTCATAAATGTATTATAAAAGAAATAACAGGGGGTGCCTGGGTGGCTCAGTCAGTTAAACGACTGCCTTGGGCTCAGGTCATGATCCCAGGGTTCTGGGGTCGAGTCCCGAATCAGGCTCCCTGCTCAGCAGAGAGTCTGCTTCTCCCTCTCTCTCTGCTTCTCCCCCTGCTTATGCTCACTCTCTCTCTGTGTCATATGAATAAATAAAATCTTAAAAAAGAAAAAGAAATAACAGAAAAACTTCTAACCCTGAAAACAAACATAATTGGTTGACTATGTTTACATATGGGTACAAGTTACTAGTTTTTAAAAGAATTGGAAGATAATAAAACATATTTAAACATTTTTCACGTTGAGACTATATGGAACCCAATACACAATAATTCAGACACACTTCATGATCTTATACTGTCTTAGGGTCTTCCTGATCAAGGTTCATTCTGATTTAGCAGTCCAGCATCAGTCGACAGATCCCCATCATCTGGGATTTTGTTTATTCTACTCTGACCAGAGTACACATACCAGAATTTGGTGTAGAATGGCGAGTTGTTTGCATTTTCAGGATAAATGGTAAATTCGAGTAATTTCTTACCTCTGTGGGCTTTAGTTTATTGTCTCTGTAATAAGTGGGTTTGGATCCCAAAAAAGTTTGTTCTGCAATGTGACCTACTTAAAATGAGTTTGTATTTCTGAGTTTATGGTCCACTCGTTATAGTACAATGGAATGTTAGCTGTTTCCCTCACTGTATTAGAGATTATGATTTTAACAGTTACCAAATGAAGATCTTGGTACAATCAAAAAATACCATTTATTATTTACCAAATGCACACCCTATCTGAGAACTTGAGGCCGGAATCCTTTCTTTAGGGTACCTGGATAGAGTTGCTTTATTAACTTTTGTCTCTTTTTATGCGACGGAGATATTGTGTGCATTGGACCTCACAGTGAGAAGCCACATCCTGACAGTCATCCACAATGAGCCACATCAACATCCCTTTCACACAGGGAACAAAAGTAAAAACAGGCTTGATCATTTACAAGTTCACTGTGTGGCCAAGAAGTCAAATACTACAAGCTGATCTCCAGCTTCTTGGAAAGCCGCCTCAAAGCCTTTTTTGTTTTCAATCGATTTCTGCATTTTGGCTTCGGGGGGCTGCTGTGTCTGTGTGTAGTGAGAGGAACCCCAACAGCAGCTCAAGCCTGAGACGGCCCAAGTGGGGAGCAGTCTAAGCCCCCTACCTTATATCCCCCTTATTCGGACAGTGAAATCATGGGTATGCAATCACAAATGCCAGGGGTTAATCTTCTCTACTTGCCCATCCCACCCCTACATGCTCCACTGAGAGGGTTGTCAAAGACTATGTCATCAAAGGAATAAGGAATAAATGAGTATTTTAAATTATTTTATTTTAAAAAATTTGGCCTTTAAAAAAAATGAAAAACCTTACCTATGTTAAGCAAAGGTTTTTAATATAGCACCCTAACACCTCCGTCAGCTATTAGCCTGATGCTAACTCTAAATTCCAGATAGAAAGGGAAAAAAAAAGTTCTCTAAATGACAGCAAGTCTATTCCAGGCAGTCTCATAAAAGAACCCTTAGCGTTAGGGGATAATGAAAGTACGTGCTAACTATGACTGAGCTAAAATGGAGCCATGACCTGGCAATTTCTTTTTACTGCTGACACATGCGTCCCTGCATAGCACAGAACACCAGCGTGGCCTTCATGTAAATTTAATAGGGTTTCCTTGTCAATGACATAATCAAACACACTGTGAGAAGGAGCAGGGGCTTTCAGGGATGGCTCAGAAACTTAATCGTTTTTCCATTTATTTTTAAAATGCAAATTACACTAGTAAGTCAAAAAAATCACTCTGTTAAAAATACATTCAGAATTAACAAACGCAAAAAAAAAAAAAAAGACACATCAGGATTGTAACTCTTGCCTTCTGAGTATTAGGTTTATAACAAAAGCTCAGCCTAGAAAAATAGCATTCTTCACCGGATTCTGAGGAGGATTCAGCTGTACAACTTAGATGTTTTTCCAGATATAATCACACTACTGTGCTCACTGCTCCCAAAAAAAGACCTGTCCACTGATTACTTTTTAGTAGTCAACAACTGTTTTTGAAAATTTTGGTCGTGATGATAGTAGTGATTAGGTGGTAGCTTGGCTGTAACTTAAAGCAGGAATATGAGGGCTTGTTCTCTGTGCACTTGAATCTCTATCCACATACATGTCCTAGAAGGTGGAGCCTCATCACAGCATGAATGTACAGTGAAACCTCATTTTAATAGTCACATTAGTTTCTGGCATGTATAGTATTTATACTTTAAGAATCAGAGGACGATACATTGGTAAATAGTTTTCTCATACATTAAACATGCATGTCACTATAAAATCATCGTATGAGGTTTCACTGACATGTTTGCAATTATAGATTTTATACATGTACGTATGGACAAACATATACAAGCCGCTGAGAAAATTTAAGCACAAGTGCTGGAACCTTTTTTTTTTTTTTTTGTAGTTTATGTTCCAATATCACCTTTGTTCCTTTATCGTTTTCAAATGTATATGTGTGTATTTCACAGACATCCATGCAAACACAGTAATGGGACTGGTTTATGTAGATCTGGATGGGCTAAGGTCCAAAGTAGGTTAACCCAGTAACTGAAACTACATAGAAACCAAGAGAAAACATTGCTCCATGCCAATTTGTAACTTTTCAAGTCTCAATTTCACTGCATTTAAGGATGTTGTATTCGTCTAAAAAAAATTGACTTTAGCGTCTCAGGTGGATCCAAGAAAAAACATGACTCTTCTGAGTTCCTGACAAGTCTGAGCTAATTATGTTTTCCACTAATGAAAACCAAATAATGCTTGAATATATAGAACAAAATTTCCTAGGAATTCAGAATATTCCATAAACACATTGACCTACTATTAAGTTTCCAAAGGCATCTTGTTGCCAACTACGTTAACAGCACAGTTTTTCTGCCACAATAATACAGGAGGATTAGAATACACTCTAACACACAACAGATCCCCCAAATACCACAAAGAGATCTCAAATATTTCACCAAGGTAACTATTGCTCCCCCCCCCCCCCCCCAAAAAATAATCTCGTACGCTGAAGTTAGGAAAAAAAGTTCACCTATGTAGGGTCTTCAATTTGAATTAGATATAAAAGAGTAAACATAGCTAATACATATTCAGTTGGCCTCTGTTGATAGAAATCCAGAGCTGTTCCTGTGTTAGTAGAAGACATTTGTAGATACTTATAAAAGCACCTAGAGTGCGAGAAATAAAATCAGTGAGTTAAGCCATTTCTGCTCTCTGCTTCCAGTAGATTAATGAGTTTAGTAGATTAATAAGTTTTACTTTGTCCCACCCAACCCCTTCAAGAAGACCATATTTAAGGATTATAAAGAGGACGATTATTGTTGTTGTTATTGTCCTTGTCTGTTTTTGGCCACCATGGAGGGTCAATGGTAAAGCACTTTGCTGATAGCTGGCCGCCTTTGTACATAGACACACTGGAGCTGCTGAGCTATGCGGTCTTGTTTCTTGACATGAAACACACAGACTCGAACTCATTCGGAATTAATAGCAGTGTGTTAGCCTAAAGGAAGTGACTTGGGGAGGTCTGCACTGAGACTCGGGCACACAACTCAGGTGGGTTAAGGCAAGTATGTACGGTATAGCCTTTAGGGCAAACAACCTGCCACTTCGGACTTCGGTTACAAGGTCATCATGGCATGTTTTGTTTGTTTTTGCAATTACATTGCCTACATAGCCGTGGTGCTATCAAGACGTATGGAGTGCAGAAGAGAGGGCTCTCAAACTAATGCGCCCCGGAGGACTTCGCAGCTCGCAGAGGCCGACCGGCTGGGCTGCAGAGGAGTTAGTGACGGCCAGCAGAGGGCGCCAACACGTCTCCTTAGGAACTTTCCAAAGGCCTGGGAGAAAGAAGCCTACTTTCAGGAAATCCAAGATGGGCGTGTCCTGCATGTTTGTTTCAGTTAGAAAGAGGAAGCCAAGTGGAATTAGTGTGTGCCTCTGTGTATGTGTGGGTGTGCATGCACACACGCGCGTGTGCGTGCGTGCCTGTGTGTGTGTGTGTCCCACTGTATGTGGAGGCTTTATGTTTGTTTTGTTAATATGTATATATATTTAAACTCAGTTGCTTCTTGCTCTTCATAAAATGCAGGAGGCCACTGTGAAACAAGTTCTTTGAAAGGTCCAGGAGCTGACATCCTGAAGCCGTCTGTATTATTTCGACCTGGGAGAGAGAACGAGAGAGAGAGAGAAAAGATGTTTTTAATCCAGGGGGAGAGCTCAGCACCTTTTCTCACCTCTCCAAGCACAAGAGCACGCAAAAATTCAAAAAAAAAAAAAAAAAAAAAAAAAAAGTCCAAGCCCCAATTTTGTTTTAAAAGAGACAACTAACCGCCTGGATACAGAGGCCACTTATGATCATTTAAAGTCCATTTCTGGGGGCAAATTAAATGAATACGTATTGCTGTACAATTAGGCTGCCAAAAAGAATGCAGTGTTTTCAGATGTTACTAATAAGATACCATGGGATATTCTCACAGTTTACAGTGCAGGGAGCCCAGACAGAGCTCTACGCACTATGGCACGTAGGTCGGTGGTCGCCAAAGCCCCTACTTTGTTAAACAATTAACCTGTGGACACAGGAATGTTTTTGGGCAGCAACTTTATAGCTATTATTTGCTTCAAAGAGGTTTGCCAAACCCTAAGACATAAATTAATGTAAACCTTTTCTTTTAGGATGGGTGATAGATAATCTAAAGAATCACAGGCCAAGAGCAGGCCAAGAAGTTTCACCTAACCTAACCAAAAAAGAGAGGTCTTCTATTCAGTGACCGTAGGCGCTGAAACATGGCTGTGAATGGAAGTCAGTCAGGGCAGTGTTTTCAAAGCTCTCAGCCACAGATCGGGTATAATGGAAGCCCCACAGCTAAAACTGTACATTACTTTTAAGCATTTGCTTTCCTTGTAAGGAACAGCTTTTATTCCAGTTGCTATATAATATCGTTAAAGTGCCTGAACTGGCCCATGATGTTAAATTACTCTTACTTTATGAGACTTATTTATGGCAGGTTGACAGGAAAAGCTACACCCCAAAGGACAAAGACATAGGAAATGTTCGGGTGCCTGCCTCTCAGCAGGGGATCAGGTCTGTGCGTGACTCGCTTTTGGTTTTTCACAGGATTTGAATAGGCAATGGCTCTCAAAGGAGTGGTCTTGAGGCCTAGGATGTTGAAAAAGCCCTTCATTCCTCACTGCATAATGTAAAATCAGAAGGGGATAAAGGGAGTGCAGAGAAAGGGAGGGATTCAGGCATGTTTGGAAGTATGGCAGCTAAGTTAGTGTGGAGAAGTACAAATGAATAAATTGAAAATCAGGAAACATAGTGAATGCCAGAGCAAACTTGCAGGTCTGTCTAAGAATTTGGAAAGAATTCTGAACTAAAGGATGAGGAAAACTGGTTGATAATTGGGGGCTGCACAAATAACAAGTTGTGTGACCTTTGTTCTCCTTTCTCTTCATCCAGTTTCCTCATCTGTAAAATAAAATCTTAGTGTTGCAGTATTTGAAGTCCCACAGGGGATGTTCTATAGAAGGGACAGGATTGTATTTTGACTAGCGATTTATTATATACAAGTATTTCGAACTTCCTAAATTTGAATTTCATTAAACATTTTACTTATTTCATGAGCAGTGAGACTTGAAACTTGTTACATACTTTTACCATTCCCAGGCAGTAAGGAAGAAAATGATATTTTTATTACTTTTGGTTTGGCATTTAAAGTCTTCTATTTAATAAAATCATGGGAAGTTTTGCCCTCAAGGAATTTAATGCTGGATATTAAATTTGCAGAGTCCCCTCTTTAAAGACAACATTAGTATTATAAATGCCTGATTTGAAACAATATACTTGATTGCATATAATTAGCATTCTCATGTTATTATTGTAGCTAATCCTACATATAGGTTACATGTCATTTATTATAACTTGATCACATTTATTGATCATTCATATTGATCAACACAATGAAGTGCTACTTGGTAAAGAAATGTTATGTGATATTGTCAGAAGCAAGCAATTGCAAGCTTTGTAGGTGTTCTGGTCTACTCTAAAGTACAAACATACTGTTACATGTTGCTTGGGTGGATATTGTATGTGATACATTGTTTACAGAGGAAATCCTTTGGGAATGAAATATAGTACATATTTATTTCTGACTTGATAAAGTCTTTTCATGAGTAATGTTCATTAACATAACACTGTTGCTACTAATAATAAGTTATGTTTATTAAGCATTTACTATGTGGCATACTTTATGTCTTATGTGCTTCTAAATTCAGAATAATTATATGAAGCATGTATGCTATATAATCTCTATTTTTCAGATAAGGAAACTTAAGTTTGATGAGAATAAAGTTATTCAAATAAAGTTGTTTGTCCAAGATCGTAAACAATTTTATCTCCAGTACTCTGCCTTTTGTAGGTCATCTTAACCACTGCTCCTTACTGCTTTGCCTTTATTTTTTAACAGACTACTTTATATAAGGCTATGATACAATATTGAGAAGAGTGGTAAAGAATTTAAAAGGTTTATCATTTTAGTTTTTGTGTAAGCTATCAAGTCTTCCTGGGAGAATAGGAGACACATAGTCTAAATAGAAAACAACTGCACTACTAAGCAAAAGAAAAAAAGAGAAGTATCAGAGGAAAAAGAGATTTATTGAAAATCTTCCATAAAATATGTATTTAAGATACAATTTGAAGGATAGTGGGATTTCATCTTGGAAAAAAATATGTTTGGTGTCAAGAGAACAGCATGGACAGTTGGAAAAATACCAGTCACGTTTGCAGAAAGCAAGAGTTCTAGTTTGGCTGGCAAAAAAAAAAAAAAAAAAAAAGGATAAGGGGAGATATCAGACTATTAATGTCTTCAATAGATTATAAGCTTCAGGAGGACAGGAGCCAGTTCTTATTCATTATTACATTTCCCAGTGTCTCCTAGCATCTTCTGCATATGGTTGGGAGTCAAGAGTTGTTAAGGGTTGAAGAGAAGAGATAATATTTCAGCAGAACATTGGGGCTGGATCAGAGTCTACTTGCAGGCTATGGTGAGGAGAGTGGACTTTGTTCAGCAGGTAATAGGGATTCATCAACAGTTTGGGGGCAGGGGAGGGTATAGTCAAAATGATACTTTGAGAAGATTAATTTGGCAGCTTCATGGAAGATGGGTTAGAGATACTAAAATTAGAAAGCAACAGGTAATGAATGCCTGAATTAGGGCAGTGGTTGCGGGGATACTAAAAAGAAAATGTGTGATGCATTTTTTGCAGAGGGGATGCTTTGAATGACATATAGCATTGGCTGAATTCTGAACTGATAAAGTCCTTTTTATGGGTGGTGTTACCAAATACTTCCAAAGAAAAATGCAGGCGTGATGCATAGATCATTCCCTGTTTAAGGAGAAGCTTACAAGGAGGTGTATAAAAATTACTTTAATCTCTTGGAGGAGGAGAAATACTCTAAAAATCCATGTATTATCCTACACATTAACAATCTTAAAAGGTAAAATGACTCAATGGTGGAGGACAACGACGACAAACACATATCTTCAAAGAGAGAAGCTCACATTTCAAAATGAATTGGAATCTTACTTTCTATTTTGATCTTCGCTTGCAATTCAGCATATCACTTGATGCTGATATATAGAATTTGTTATCAGTTGTTATCCAAGGGAATTTGCCTAAACACAGATATAAAAATCAGGCTCTGATTGTATGTCTGCTCTCTTGAGTGCTAGAGCTAAGGGTCTGATAAATCTCAGTGTTACTATTCTGGCTTAATTTTCACTTTTCACATCAGAAAAATGATACAGAGCATTATTGTTCAGTTTTTTTTTTAAATTTTTAACACTATATATAACTAAGGTTACACTATATATACTAGGGTTATACTATATATAACTACATAACCTATCATTTAACATCCAAATGAGAATACTTTTGAGAGGAACACGAGATACTGGTAATAACTATGCCAGGACAACCGTGTAAACTGAGACTCTCCTGGGAAAGCCAGAACACATAGTTCATATAGAGTTACATATTACTACCTCCAACGTTATATCATTTTCAAAACATACAATTTTAGGGTAATTCAAAGAAGAAATATATTAATAAAGGCCTTTTACCTAAGTTGTTGATACTTATATGTAAGACTAAAGGTAACTTTAGAGATGGCATTTCAATAAGTTAAATTTAAAAAAGAATTATGAAGAAAATGTTATTAGAATTATCCCAGTCAAGACAATATTAATAGAAGAGAAAATACTGAAAGTACATAATTGGAGGAAAGCTCCTTGCCATCTATTTTGTGCCATGATAATGTTTACTTAAGCATCTTTTAGTATCACAGAAGGATATCTGCAAAGTAAAGTACTTACATGTACATAGGCTGTAGTTGTAAATGAGATGTCTTCTGAGGCCCTTGATAGCCATAAGAATCAAAGCCACCTATGAAATCAACTGAAAAGGGACAATTGCTTTCATTAATTAACTTTTCAAGAGCTCAACATTCATGATCAAGATCTCACACAGATTACTCTTCTAAACCATTTAATAATCTATTAAAACCAAAGTGATTAATTGTGGAGGAAAACAGATAGTTTCTTCAGGGTAGTGATTTTTCCCCCCTCAACTGTGAGATTCAATTATTGCATTACAAGAATCTATTCACTTGGGAGAAGAAATTATGTACTCCTCTCAAGCAACCAAGACCTAATTGGAGTAATAAAACTCACTTGCACAGCAAAGATGCTATATGTCTTTTTGGTTAGCGTGGAGATTTTCTGCAACACATTACAAATATAAAAAATAATGATTGCTTAAGTGCATGTATCTATCAGCAATTGCAGCACTAGTAATAATATTATATACTATGATTGTCAAGTACAAGGTGCTATGGGAGAGCTTGTGTAAATTAACTCAACACGGCTGTCCCCGCCATTATGTGGTTTATAATCTGAAATAGGCAATCTGAAATAAAGATTTGGAGCAAAGTCTAACCAAACATTCAAATGCAATACATACCTAGATATTTGAGGTACAACAACATATAACAAAAGTTACTGTGATAGAGTATATCACAAATGGCTGCAACAATATCTCCTATTCCGTATCTGCTTACAGTGTGATCTTGACACTCCTCCCATCTGGTGGTTTTGGTCTGTGTCCCTTCCTCTTGATCCTGTGTAGAACTTAGTGGCCACTTTGACCAATAGAGTATGGTAGAAGTGATCCTATGTGACTTCCAAGGCTAGATCATAGAGATGTCATGCACTTCCCCTTGCTCTTTTGAGATGCTCTCCTGGAACACAGCCACCATGTCCAAACTAGCCCACATGGAGAGATTAATGGAGACCCCATGGGTATGTATTTTGACCAAAGGGCTAGCTGAGGTTCCTGCCGATAGCCAGCATCACCACCCAGACACATGAGAAAAAATGCCTCCAAATGATTCCAACCCCAAGCTGCTCAGGCAACCCAGTCATGGCGTCTTCCCAGCTGAGGTCTCTGATGTCAGGGATCAGACAAAAGCCATCCTCACAGTGCCCTGTCTGAATTCTTACCCACAGACCCATGAGCATAATAAATGGTTGTTTTACACCACCATTGCTTCCAATGTTCCAAGTTTTGGAAGCAGTAGTTGCTGGAACAGTAAATACTAAGAGTTTTGTTTTTATTTTTTCTTTTCCACTCCTGGGTATGAAGGTTGTGTGGTAGGGATAAAAGAGGTAAAACAATGAAAGGCTGGCAAAAGAGATGACAGGAAGGACAGAGCAAGGGAAATCGAGACTGAATTAGGATGCCTGTGGATATCTTTACTTCTTCTAGAGTCATATTCTATACTGCTTAGCTTTGACTAGTTTTTGTTCTCTTTTTAGTATCCTAAGTGCTACAGGTAGAAATTGGAGCAAGGTGTGAAGTAACATCAAGTCTATGATGTTTGTTTGTTTAGTGGGGAAATCTTTACTTAGGAGATTTTATTTTTTAGAGCAGTTTTAAGTTTATGGCAAAATTGAGCAGAAAGTACAGAGAGTTCCTACATAGCGTCTGTCTCCACACACACACAACCTCTCCTACTGTCAACATCCTCTACCAGAGCGGTAACATTTGTTGCCATTGATGAATCTACACTGACACACCCTCATCACCCAGAGTCCAGAGTTTACACTAAGGTTTGATGTTTTAAACTATGTTTTTTGATGCATGTATAATGACATACATCCACAATGTTAGTCTCACACAGAAGAGTCTCACTGCCCTAAAAATCCTCTGGGCTCTGCCTTTTATCCCACCCTCCCCCAATCTCTGGCAACTACTGATTTTTTTTTTTTTTTTACTCTTTCCATAGTTTTGCCTTTTCAAGAACGTCATATAGTTGGACTCAGTATGTAGCCTTTTCTGATTGGCTTCTATCCCTCCATAGTGTGCATTTGAGGCACCTCCATGTCTTTTTATGGTGTAATACCTCATTTCTTTTTATCCTGAGAACACTTTTTTGAGGCTGAATTTCTCTTCTCATCAAACATGGAACAGTCTAAGAACAAAGGGCCTGACATTAGAAGGATGAAGGTTCAAACACTGCTTTGACCACTTTAAGGCCAGCTGTGTGACCTTACACAAATCATTTAACATCTCTTAAAATAGGAATTAAAATACTTATTTCATACAATTAGTGTGAGGATAAAATGAAATAAGGTATGTAGAGCCCTGGGTGAGACATATGGTATGGAAGAAGAAAATTAAAAGCCCCTGAAAAACTTCAGGATTTTCTTTATAATTCTTCTAAGCCATGCAGTATAGGAGAAAGAAAAACAGGAAGTGCGTAATTCGGGACAACCATGGAATTTTACCAAGTATTTTACAGAAGATGAACTAAAAGAGAAGGAATGACCTTTGTTTTCTGAATTGCCCACCTTTGTACATTAGCTAATATAAATGGCACCAGAAGAACTATACCATAATTGAGTGGCAACTATATTTAAAGTTTGTATTTTGAGAAATTATTGTCTGATTGGAGATTCATTGCAGATAGTGACTAAATTCCCTTTTATTTGGGTTCGCTCTTGTCAACAATGAGACTTAGTTAAGGACTAGTTTGCTGAGAGGTGTTCACAGCATTAGAGTTTCCTTGTTCTGAGGTTCCCTTTCAGTAGGATGGTCCCCACCCTGGCGCTGGAGAATAGAGTGGGCTAGAGTAGAATAAGATCACAGCAGATGTAAATGGTAAGGTCTCCTCCACTGAAATTGAGATCTAAGTCAGACTCAGGTTTATTGTTGTTATTGGTGTTATGAAATATTTCCTTGCCTGGTTTCCAGGAGTTTGAGATGGATAGCAGGAAAAAAAAGATGGTAATTACAAACCAAAGATTGTGGACTGAACCAAGGGATAACTAGAAGAAACCAAGATGAATCTTCTAGTCCAATGGATAGAATCAGGACCCAAAATGGAAAATAAAGCTTGAGTTGGGAGCAATGTAGACCAACCTAAGACATGAGAAAAAGCCATAAGAGACTCTAAACTCTAGGAAACAAGCTGAGGGCTGCTGGAGGGGAAGTGGGTGGGAGGATGGGGTAACTAGGTGATGGGCATTAAGGAGGGCACGTGATGTAATGAGCACTGGGTGTTATCTGCAACTGATGAATCACTGAATTCTACATCTGAAACTAATGATACACTATATGTTGACTAATTGAACTTAAATAAAATAAGTTAGGGGTGCCTAGGTGGCTCAGTTCTTTAAGCATCTGCCTTCGGCTCAGGTATGATCCCAGGATCCTGGGATCGAGTTCCTCATCGGGCTCCCTGCTTAGCGGGGAGCCTGCTTCTCCCTCTGCCTGCCGCTCCCCTTGCTTGTGCGTGTGCGGGTGCTCTCTCTCTCTGACAAATAAATAAATCAATAAAATCTTTAAATTAAATAAGTTAAAAAAAAAAAAAAAGAGAAAAGGCCAGTAGGGAAATGAGCTGTGTCCTGAGTATGTGTAGTGAACAGTGTTTGAGTTGCCTGGGGTTTGCTCTTATTAGCCATGATCTATCTGGAGTGGGGTTTGGTAGAGCTGCCTTACAGCTACCCGAGTGGGGAGGGTCACACTAAAACTACGGTGGAAGGATCGCTGCCATTGTTCTGATCATTCAGATCACCTGGAGCTATAAGAAGGCTCCAACAGCAGGTGACTCAGAACAAACATGAGAAAAGAGGAGGATCTGAACGCAACCAGGATGGATTTTTACCATTTCACTCATGGAGGCGGGGGGGGGGGGGGGGGGGAGGCATTCAAATTTAAACAACAATCAAAGGGAATATTTTCTGTTGTATATTTCATAAACATGACTGAGTTCACAGCCAAGGAAATTATGGAAGGTCAGTTTCCACACATATTCATTCTCGGTAATTTTTTTGGATGTCTTCCTGAAGACCTGAGGGAGAGGAACAGCCGTAAGCTGCATCCGCCTGACTACTACAGTTAATCTTTTGGTGATCAGTGTAGGTAGACTCGATTCCTTGCATCTTTACAGATGGTGCTTCAACCACATCTGGAACTCTTTGTGGTGCCATGTGGGTGGAAAGCAGAAGTAGGAAAAAACCAGTTTTTTCTTTCTCAAAAAACTGGATCACTGGGGTTAACTTACCTTTTTTAGAATACCCTTAATACCACTTTGGTCTGTTTTCCTTTTCTTTTACATAATTGCATTTATTTAGGCTCTAAAGAGGCTACCACATGCTGTAAAACTTCTCTGAGCAATAAGGGTCATAAAACACCTGACAGGTCCTTTTCTAAGTAATTACGATGGCATCTAGATGTTTGGCTCATCGCTCATCTCTGCATTATTTAGAAAAGAGTACCTTGTATTCCTCAGGAATCTCCTTAACTCCTGAAAATAAAAATAAAGTTCCAAACAACTGCACAAAACTTAATAGTTTCTAAAGCCCTTTCAGGTGATACCAATTATCTTTACAAAATTACTGTGAATCGGGAGGAACAATTATCTTCACTTTACAGATAAATACAGTTTTACTTGACTGCTTCGGGGCACACAACAGCTGAGGAGAGGACTGGAAGCTAGGTACTCTATTTCTTTCCTAAGTGTGTTGAAAAAGTGATTTCTGCTTTCCACTCGGGTAAATTACTGGGAGGTTATCAAAGGTTTTGCATCACATTTTGGATTAAATCTAAAATCTTCAGGCTTTTTAAAAAATATTATTCATTTAACAAACATTTTTGAGTTCTTGCTTTGAGTCTTCCATTGGTCGTAGATGCTTCCCTTTGTTATTTATTCTCTAGCATCTTTCCTCTGTTCTTTCTAGAAAATTTACTCTTTCATCTTCTCATCTCCAATCTAATATTCTAGGAATATTTTGATGTGAACAATGATCAAAGCAAAACCCCGCCTAGGCTGGATTTGCTAGTGATGGTTACTCATGGGATGTCTTGGTTTTCTGTAACATATCTTTCAGAGGCGATAAGGTGAGCATCCTTCAAGGTTTAGTTCATTTCTTCTGTGTCTGCTAACTTACATAGGATACCATATAAACATTTAAATGATCCTTTCTTTTGAAAATTACTTATATTCTCAGCCCCATCTCGTATAACTCTGATTACAGTGGTGGTTTTTCAAAGTGAGGAGGCATGTTTTCTTCATAGCCACTTGGCATATTGTCTGTTATTTCAAGGCTTATCAGAAAATATGAAGGATGGTAATTACTGACGGCCTGAATTAGGCTTAGGAGAATGAGAAAGAAAAGATGGCAATGAGTTCAAGATGTATGGAGAAAGACGTAGAAAACATACCACATGCCAAGTTTTTGAATATGGGGGAAGGAGAGGAAAAGGCAAGATTCAAAGTTGACTCAGAACCTTGTTGACTAAGAGAGTGCTATTGCCTCTAACAGAACAATAAAGAATGTCAGGAGGGAGTTGGGGCTTGGCTTCATTTGGAAATTAGTATGTTTAAGTGAGAAGTGGCACATGCAAGCGGCAAGGGCCAGGACATCCCTGTAGAAAGGGAAACGTAACTTTGCAAGGCCAGCTGGAAACTTGCTGGGATCTTTAGAGCTTAGTTTCTCCTGACTCAACTCTATTGGGCTTCACTGGAACATATCTATCGCCACCTGACATATTGTAATCTACCTGTTTCTTTGTTGATTCTATTGTTGTAATGTAAGCTGGGTGAAATTTACTGTTTCCCACTGTTTGCTCCAGTAGTCCAGAACCCAGGACAGTGTCTCGGCTCCTGGAAGACCGTCTTTACGGAGTGAACTCTCTAGACCTGTTAGGCTGAGAAGAAAAATTAGGCAATCATGGGAGCGTGGAAGATGTTGGTAAAATTCCTAAGTGAATTTCACACTGTTTTCACTCTTTCCTCCTTAAGGCCTTCAATGATAATAAAGAGAAGAGCCGTTCTAGAAGATCTAGAATGTTAGTTGTTGTCTGGGTCCTGTGAGATAAAAGAAAGTTTGGAGTACCAATGGGAAGAAACCACCACTGTAGTCTCTTTGGCCTAGAGGAGTAGAGGAAGAGAGGCTAAGAAATCGTCAGCCTCAAAGTAACTCCGGTGAGAGAGTCTTTCTTCCATGAATGCTATCCAGTGCTGCAAATGTTGATAATTGGCAGGGAAAACATGATTCTCTTTCTGGCCAGTTTACACCATCCTAATGGGGCAGAAGGTGACAAAATAAAATAAAAATTGTGCTCATTTAATTTTTGCCTCATTGGAGGGATTTGCCTTTGGCCTTTGAAGACAACTCAGGTATGTTATCATTTTCTTTGCAACTGTTACATTTTCTTTTTGTCTTAGTTTTCCTATCTGCGATAGGGGTATATTTATATCTACTGACCTATGGAGACACAGGGAGGTCCAATTATTTTAAATTAGTAAAGTGCCATATCAGTTTAATAACTATGATTTAATAACATTAATAATAGTGGAATTTAAAAATTATCAAGAGAAGAATGCTTTTTGAATAAATATTCCCTGCTAAAATATATTCCCTGTTGTGAGGTTCCCATTTATTTAAGCCTCTCAATCATGAACACTGAGTTCAGTAAACCTAAAATTGCCTTTTTAAAATACGTGTTGGTAGGGAGGTATTGTAATATCAAATGGTACCCTGGTTATTAATGACAAAGCCACTAGTCAACATACACCC
The DNA here is from genome assembly GCF_004348235.1 of Phoca vitulina. Taxonomy (NCBI): domain Eukaryota; kingdom Metazoa; phylum Chordata; class Mammalia; order Carnivora; family Phocidae; genus Phoca; species Phoca vitulina. The sequence continues at coordinate 38,112,379 of NW_022589712.1, forward strand.
TTTTGGAGACAGAGCTGGAAAAGACCATGGGGGGAATTTTAAAAGGCAGATCACAGAAAACTAAGCCTAAGTATTTAGAAGAACTCCTCGAAAGACGTTAAAGAATTTGTGTGGGCCTGTGAAAACAGAGTGGATATCCATTATCTCTGCAGGTGAGACTTTCAAGGGTACTTATCTCCAGTTGTACAAAAGAAATTTAGAGCATAACCAACCGTAGGCCAAATTCAAAAGAACCACCTTCCTCCCACAGACCCTCTTGGTAGCAGCAATGCAACTTACTGTGTGAGCTTGAGGGGTTTGGTCTGGGTTAAAATCCCTGAGTGGACGCTGAGTTCCTTTTTTTTTTTTCTGTTTAGGGAAACAGCCCTTTGTAGGGGTACTTTATTTTTTTATTTTTATTTTTTTAAAAGATTTTATTTATTTATTTGACAGAGAGAGACGCAGAGAGAGAGGGAACACAAGCAGGGGGAATGGGAGAGGGAGAAGCAGGCTTCCCGCAGAGCAGGGAGCCCGATGTGGGGCTCGATCCCAGGACCCTGGGATCATGACCTGAGCCGAAGGCAGACGCCTAACGACTGAGCCATCCAGGTGCCCCTGTAAGGGTACTTTACCCTAGTTGCTTTAAAGGTCACGGAAATGACTGTTACACTACAGAGGGCTTCTGACAGGCGAAGCCCACATTGAATGAAAAGAGACTTATGAGCTAAATCACTGCAGATGCTTCACTTCCTAACCTTGCTCAGCAGATGTATTTTCTCAGGGTCTTATCTGCATGTTTCTCTCTTAGTTGTATTAGAACCAGATCTTCAACATTTTACACTTGGTAATAAAACGCATTTACATATGCCAAAAAATAAAGTGAAAAGCAATCACTACAATGGTATCATAGAAGAAATATTTTAGTTAGAAATAGTTTGAGTAACCACTTAAAGCTTTTGGTTTTAAAAACTGAATAAAGAATAAAATATAAGTTCCACGTGACAAAGTGTTCGTCTTTCTGCTCTTGCTTATCTCTGCCTGTTTTTAGGTAAGGCAGAACATCTGGGGAGATTGGAAGAAACACATGCTGTTTTTCTGCTAACACCAGGATGTTGCTATCGAACAATCCTCCCATAGTGTGTCACCCCTGGATACATCACAGGGAAAGGTGAAGTAATGTAAAGATTGAGGGCTTTGGAGTCAGAAGCCCTGGCTCAGGCTGTACCTTCATGTCTTACCAGCATTGTACCCACAAGTAGGTCACAACTGCTCTGAGCCTGACTTTTGTCCTCCCTAAAGAGGAGATAATGAAACAATTCCAACTTTATAGGGTAATTGACAGAATCAAGTGTCATATGCAATACTTAGATGCAGGTATATTAAAAAGACACCATGGATAGATTTGGGATCTCATCTTTTTTTTTGAAAGGGATTTATATAAAGAAAATAATTTAACATACATATTGAAGTTCTTTACTGAGAGGATGAGAACCGTGTGTTAGAATTTCCAAGAGTTATTGTGTGGAACGACATAGTACTGGGTCATCAGCAGAAGCTGAGGAGAGCTGAGGTAGGTCTATGGAAACCTTTCAACTGACCAGTTAGTTAACTGTGCTCTGACAAGCAACAGGAATAGCCTGTGTGACATACTATAGAAAAAAAAAAAGGGAAGATATTTTTACTTAAAAAAAAAAACTACATGGAACCGAGTTTTCATACTTCAAATATTTTTTTGGAAATCACCTCGCATACTATGTAAAAGGACAGTGAGAGGCTGGGACCAGTCTTGTTTGTGGTCTCTGAGGCTTCGGCCTGTATGTAGGCAAAAGGAACTATCCAGTGGAGAGTGCCAGAATGAAGATCCTGAAAGCTTATCCTCCTGGATCAGGCAGAGAGGATGAGCTCAATGTTCAGTGAAGGATTACTCAGGAAGGAAAAGCTTTAACTGTTCCTCTCAGATTTGGGTAGGGTTGCAAGGAGACAAAAGGATAATTGCCGGTATAGAGAATTTTTCAGGTTCTGGGAGAAACATGGAAGGTTTTCATGTTTGATAGCTTTAATATTCTTGGTTTGAGTACTAGGCTTAGGTTCAGAACCTATGCCTAGGTTTGGAACAGATCCTGAGGAAAGTCAGCGGGAGGAAGTGAAAGCGTCATCGAGCAGGAGAGAGCATCCAGCCATGTTTAGAGACTTTCTCCAGCCATGTGCAGCAACCCAGGATTAGCAGTCGAGAAAGTGAACCTGAGCCTCATCAAGTATGGCTGTTGAAAATCCAAGCAGGATTCAAGTGCAGGGGGCTGGTGGGAGCATCACTGCCATAACTATCCTGGACATAGATGAGAAGTGGAATGATCCAAAGAATGAGAAAAACAAAGGTTCCCGTGGAGTGAAATTCCTACATGAGGATGAAGGGAAGTCTTTCCAGGAGGGAGACAGGGGAATAAAGTGGGAGAAAAAAAAACTGGAGTTTATAGTCAGGCAGAGAATTTTAAATTTGTGATTTTGGAGAAGCCTCCTTTCTCCACAGTGAAGGTGATCCAAATTAGCCTCTTTGATGAAGGAAATTAAGGGGTAGATGAAGTGAGTGGTAACAAGGATGGTAAGTGCTGAGGAGGTCAAGAAATTGTAAAGCTAGAGTCAGAAAATTATGTATCCAGGCATCTTTAATGCTTTCAATAGATGTGGAGAAGCATACAGAATGTGATGAGATAACCGAGCAAACTTCACCTTCAAGGTGCCTGGTCTCACTTTGTGCCATGCCATTTGGATGGATTGGATTCACCAGTCTTTGTCTCGTTCTTCCCTGTTAGACTTGCTTTCAATTAAATATGACATGCCTTTCAGTTGAAATCCGAGAGAACAGTTATTATAAGCTATAGGTGAGCGAGTTAGACAGGATTGGGCATGTCTTCTCAGCTGACAGCCAGGATATACTTAGAATGCATGGCCCATTTAAATGCAGTGGTTTTAATTAGGGTGTGGACACATTTATGTATTAGGTATATTTAAGAAAATAAAAAACCATGCATGCCTTGCCTTATAATCCTTGCTACCATAATCTTTGCACCATTTTGCATCCTCCAGAAAGGAAAATCACAAACCTCTGGAGCTGAAATTAATCATCTCTTTAGAACGATAGTAGCAATTTAAGGAAAGAGATTGTCCAGTGGTTATTCTAACATTTGTACTGATGTTTGCAAAAGCTGAAACTAGATTTGCTATATTGACCTCATTAAAAACACTTAAGATTATTCCTGTGTGAATTATGGTGTAGATTTGGTCAACAGGGATTGGAAAGTAATAGGCACACCTATTTTTGTTAAATTCTACATAGCCCTCTGACATCTCCTTTAGATTTCAGCCAAAATGTCATCTCTTCAGGGAAGAATTTTCTAGTCTTCTCATTTGGATGAGACACTTGGGGTGCATGCCCGCCATACCTCCTCCCCTTGCCTGAACTCTCATTATGAGTTACAGTAGTTCTTCGTGTGAAATGCATCCTTGACTCTAAGCACCATGAAGGCAAAGGTGGTATCTGCTTCGTTCCCCACTTCATCCCTGGTGACTAACACACAGCCCCCATAGAGTGGTTACTTGATAAATAAGTGTTGAAAGAATCTATCTTGATCACCACAGAGAAGTGATGTGGAAAGTATATTTAAATCAGGAGACTTAGGTTCTATTCCCAGTTCTGCCTCTAAATGACTGCTTAACTTAGAGAAAGTCAATTCAAGTGTCCCTTTCCTCAACTGTAAAAGGAGGGGATTAAAGTAGGTGATTGCTAATATTGCTCACAGCTCTAGGATTCTGCACAGTTCCCTATTTCTGGGATGGTTTTACAGACCAATGATAGCAATAAAATATTTAAAATGAGCAAATCTACACAGGCATAGTGAATGGGAAAAATTAGTGCAAAGGAGTTATTTCTCTCTGACTGTTAACTCCTGTTATGCATTAATTTTACTAAGCAAGTTTCCAGGGAGATGAGCTGCTGAGTAGTATGTGTATATACTGTGGAGTATATGTAGTATATGTGTATTTTATATTTACCTATTTACACACATACACACACACAGCATTTGGAACCTGAGGCATGACAATTTCCAATTGGAAAATAAGGTGATGAAAAAAATGTGGGAACTGGGAGAGGGGAATAGGATTGGCAGGTTTGGAGCCAACAGAATCACTGTCCCCCGATTCCATTCAGTTCCGTGAGGTAGGCGTATGGATGTTACTATGTGCTTCCCTTTGCTTTTCTGCTTTTGGGAATTCCTTCACATCACCTTCATTAGTTACAAAGGCAGCAAGCAATCCATATCCAATTTTCTTTTCGTGTCAGGATTGTTCATGTATAAACTAGGCTCCTTTGTTGGAAACATTTGCAACTAATCCCATAAACAAACAAACAAACAAATGCAAATCTTGCACTGCCTGCCCCAGCCAACCCCACCGACTCTGAGCCTGACCACCATCCGTTATACACAAAAATGAATTGATATTCCCACTTTGGGCCTAACCTAATTTTCAAGTGATAATAGGCATGGATTCCCAGAAGCACTCTATGCCTCTTGATAGCAACATCCTAATTTCCTTTCCTGGTAAATGTTTTAAATAAGATTTTAGCACCAAAGGAAATTAACCTTTAAATTAATTGTAATTATAAAATGCCATCACTGATTTTTGTCTTCAGTCTAATTACTTTCTATTATTTAAACAAACCTCACCTCCTGTGAGCTTTAAGTTTGTTTCTCCCCCACTTCCTGCCACACAATGCCAACCAATGCTTGTGGAGGCCTCCCCCCGCCCCCGAGTCTCCGCAGCTACAGCAGCCTCATTTAAATGTCACGCAGGACCGAGGGTTCGCCCTCTGCTCGCTTATTTACAAGGCACTCTTTCAGAGGTGACGTGTAAGGCTGTTCTGCTCGGATGTTTTCCTTCTGCCTACCTGGTGGCCATCCTTAGAGATGCAGCGCTTTTTATCCTCCTGCTGTTAAGAAGGAGATCGTTAAGCCCAGCCTTCTGTCTCTATTAGAAGTACCACTTCCCAAACGGAAGCGCAACTATGAAGTGAGCACCTGCCAGCATCATTTATCAAAAGACAGACGTTGAATGTGGAGCCTTCTTGACCAGCGCGCCTCAGCTTTGGAGGGCTTTTAGCGCTCAGTGTCCTGCGCCGGCTCTTTGTCTTGTTCTCGTTTGTTCTTTCGAGATGGGACTATGGGATCTCGGGAACTTTAGTTTGTGAGCCTGTGTATCTACACTGTGGTGCTAAAAGCATGCTATTTTCCTGCCACTTAGCTGCTTTCTTTGTCATGTCATTATCAATGCGAGTCCAGAGAGATGGTGTAAGTCCATTACAGGTGGACTGGGTACCGCAGAATTGGAAGATGAAGTAGAATAATCAAAATGGAAGGTTTTTCTTTTAATCATTTCTGTAAATGTCACCACTTCTCCTTCCGTTCATTCTCTGGCTTTCTTTTCAATCGAGGCTGATTAAAACAACCTGAAGAATATTGGATAACTTCAGTTCTCCCAGGCAGAAATACCTTCGGCATAAAATAGTTCCTTTATTACACCCCAGGGAAAGGTCCTCCTTTGTGCTAGTCTGAATATTGTTACCTCAATGTGATTCATTAGAAACAAGGTCCTGATTGTTCTGAATCAACAGAGGGTAGGGAATAAATCGATTTCCTTCCCCCGCATTTTTGACTTGGGGACATGAAATTCCTTTAAAGATGATTATAGTGTGTATGTGTGTGCGCGAGGGTGTGTGGATGTGAGTGCATGTGTGTACGTGTGTGGGCATGAGTGGAAAGCAGTACGATACAATGGAGGAGGCATTGTGAGAAAAAGGGGAAAATAAGAAGCGACCCTTGAGGAATCAGATGCAACTTGCACCTTAACAATCCGAAGTTAAAAGTAAAGCGCATATATTTTCCCTTCAGTGACCACAAGAGGGAGGAATTTAACAGTAGACTGAAAAAAGAGACCAGTACTAGCCAATGGGGAAGAGAGTGTAATGTAAAAACTGTGTTTCCTGTTACGGAACGCTGTTGCCTCTGAGAGAAACTCGCGTGTGATTGACAGGAGGCATATGTATATGTCGGCATCTGTTTCAGGTGCTGATCATTTATTCAGTCTTTCACTTTTACATATGGCCACATGTCTCTGTCCCACCCCTTTCTGTCATTTGCTTAGAAAATGACGAAAGTGCTTTATTATAATTGATTATTCATTTACTTAGAATAAGCTGGGGTCTAAGGAGGTGTCACATTTCCTTACCAGTTTCCAGACAGTCCAAGAAGTGTGTGTGGAGAGCTGATTGATTGACTCATTTATCTCCCAGATCTTATTGAGTCCTGCTCCGGGTTGGAGATGTGCTAGATGCTAAGGATACTGCAGTGGTCAAGACAGGTGTGGTCCCCGAGGGGCACCGGCTAATAGTCTCTTATCCTGAGGGAGTCAGTATGTGCTGTATTGGTGTCAGAAGTTCACGAATAAGCTCAGTGACCTTGGGCAAGTCATTTAATCTTTATGGGTCGACAAAATTAAGGTGTTGAAATAGAGTGGTAGGCAGTAGTTTTCCATCATTTTAAAACCTGCAGTATTCTTAGTCCAAAAGAAATCTTAAGCAGAAGATTGTAAAGTTGTAAAATTAAATAAAAGCAGAGCTCCTGTGGTTTTGGGGGGTTGAAGAAGGAACAAGGTGATACCTTTTACCCTGGCCTCACTATGATTCCATACAGCATAGCTAGAGATTTGTAGCATTTGAAATCTGGGGCTCCAGGTTTTCATAATATGTGATTCTGTTCAGAAATGGGGAGAGAAATGGCAAGTTTGGGTTTTGTGGGAGGCTAGCAGATGTGGGCAAGATTATTTCACTCAGTCACCTTGAAAATCACAAAACAAACGTTATGAAGAGATGATAAAATAGTACCATACTAACAATCTATTATTCTCTCATTTGATTGCTTGAGTGTGATGCTCCAAAAGTGAAACAGACACAACATTCTCTTAACCCTGTCAATCTGATACCCAGGAACTTGGCACCTTTTTTGAACGGCTAATTGCCTACCCCTTAGGTTAAGTTTGAAGAGTGATTTATAAATAACAAGAAAGAAAGCTTACATTACCAAATGGAATATATAGTATGACCCTAATAACCAGATACAAAGAAAGAAAGAAAGATGATAGATAGATGATAGATAGATAGATAATAGGGAGGGAGGGAAGATGGGAGGGAGGAAGGAAGGAAAGAAGGGAGGGACGGAGGGAGGGAGAAAGGAAAGAAGGAAGGAAGACTAGGAGCCTTAAAATACACTGAAATGTTAATGGAGAAACAGAATTTAGAATTGTGGCGTCATTCTAATTTTCTTTTTGTGTTGTTTGTATTTTCTATACATTCTGCAGTAAACTTACATTTCCTTATAAACAGGAAGAAACAAATATTTTTTAAAGGGGTAGTACTCCCTGCTGCCACTTCTACCTCCCCCAAAAGTGGGAGTATGTGTGATTGTGTTCAAAGAACTGCCTTCAAACTCAATGATCCTGACAAACTGGAAAAATGATCAAAACATACAGAATGGAGTTCAATACACAGAAGTGTAGGCCAGCAGCCTTTAGAAGAAAAATCAAACAAAAATAACAGAAAATTATTAGCCTCAGAGAAGTGAATAATTTCCTGTGGTTTTCTTTTCAAATGAACGTTTCTATAAATCGATTGTGACTTTTATCCCAAGGCCACTTGAATTTAGAGAATTCAGGAAAGGTTTTTATGCATTTCTGCTTGGTTGGTGGGTTTGCGTTTATGTGCATCTACAAGTTTAAACATCTACAATTCATTTTTCAATATTTTTTTCAAAATAGGTCCCTTTATGATACTATATTTTTAATGACATTCTGTATCTTTCTAGGGGTGATTTGAATATTTAGTAACACTTGCACATATACAAATCTCTTTTAGAAAAGATAGTGATTACTGAAGAGAAACGGATATGTTTTCTAGAGGATTGATGTTTTGTTTTAGTTTAACTATTAAATAAAAGGTTTATGAGAAAACCTAATACAAATCGAGAAATCATATGATTTTTTTTTTTTTTTCCTGTTCTGGATTGGTGCTATTTTCCATGGCTGCATGTCTTCCTTTTAATTGTCATATCTCACAGTGCTAACAAGGCCGAGAGAGAAGTTTTTCATTCTATCCCTGTAAGTGGACATCCAACTGTGGTGCAGGAGAGCTAGGGATTAAGTGAGAGAGGAGCTCCATATATCATAAAAGGTGTGCCAGACCGAGAATGTCGAAACATTTCATTTCTTTCACAGAATATTGTAAAAGAGAACACGTAGGGGAGAATAGAAAGGGCTGGAGGTCGTAAGGAAAACGCAGCGCGGTTGGCAGCAGATGATACAGGGAAGAGCTTGGCCACAAAGACAGCCCAGCAAGGGTCGCCCGCTCCCCTGGAGAAAGTCTTTCCTCCTAAGAAATACCGCTGCCTTTCCGTGAACAAATATATAAAAGTACATTGCAATGGTTGCCTCACTCGAACAGGGTTCAAGTGTCAAGGCCCACCCTCTGGAGCAGGCTCCCAGCTTTTGTTCTGGTGAGGAGCTACTCATCTGAAGGCAGATCACCCCACGACCAGGCAGGGGATGCTGACCGGGAGGCAACTCCTTAGAGAGCGTGGAGCCAGGGAGGTGGGGACTAGTGCCGCCTGGAGCCTTTTACCCACAAGCGTTTGATGGGTGGAACCACTGTTCACCCCAATCTATGCCCCGAAGGGAGGGTCACATGTCGGGGGGGGGGTGCACATGGTGTGTGTGTGTGTGTGTGTGTGTGTTGATATGGAATGGTCGCATCTGAAACCCTCCCCCATTATATGTTAAAGGCCTAACCCTATGACTGTATTTAATTTTAAATGAGGTCATAAGTGTGGGGCCCTAATCCAATAGGACTGGTGTCTTTATAAGAAGAGGAAGAGACGGGGCGCCTGGGTGGCTCAGTCGGTTAAACGTCTGCCTCCGGCTCAGGTCATGATCTCAGGGTCCTGGGATGGAGCCCCATGTCAGGCTCTCTGCTCAGTGGGGAGCCTGCTTCTCCCTCTGCCTCTCCTCCCTGCTCGTGCTCTCTCTCTCAAATAAATAAATAAAAATCTTAAAAAAAAAAAAAAAGAAGAAGAAGAAGAAGAGGAAGAGGAAGAGCCACCAGGGGTGTGCCCACACACAGAAAGAAGGTCCTGTGAGGACAGAGAAGCCAGGACAGAGGCTTCGGATGAAACCAAACCTGCCAATAATTTGATCGTGGACTTCCAGCCTCGAGGACTGTGAGAAAATAAATTTCTGTTGTTTAAGCCACCCAGTGTGCGGTATTTTGTTATTGCGGCCCTAGGCGACTATTCCAGGGGCGCAGGAGTGAGTGTCCCCATCTTCCTGCTCCCAGGAAGCAGCTCTGCCCCCAGGGCTGTTGTTCTCTCTGGGAAGCCACAGCTAATGGCAGTGGCGTCCCGTGGGTTTGGTGTGCCTACAATCTAACTCTAGTTCACTGATGACTGATTGCCGTTTCGTGAAGTGAAGTGGGAGAGTTTGCTTCTGGAGCCTGAACCCTTCCCCGAGTTTCCCTGGAGGCGTCTGCTTCCGAAGCTCTCTGGATACCCTGGCTGCAGTAACAAAATGGAGCACGTAGCTGGTCAGCTCCGTACTGGCGTGAAGAACACCTTCATTTTCCAGTTTCCAAAATTGGGCCCTTATTTCTCTCTCTACTGCCTGTTTTCAGCACAGTTACAGAACTAAATCTGTTCCTCTGTTCCTCATGAGGCTCTTAGGAATGAAAACTTACCTAATTTGGCAAGCAGGTGGCTAGCATGGCCCCCTGCCAGTCTACTGCTATCTGAATGCTTCGTTGCAGATCGATAGCAGGTAAGAACAGACACTTCCCGAGCCCCGCTCCCTGTTTACACATGACAACAAACTTCTCCCGTACTTCAGGCCTTACTTTCTGAGAGCACTTTTTTTTTTTCCCGCCACGCCAGAATGCTTTTAAGGGACCAAAAGAATTTACTCTAGAATATGATTAGACAGAAATTTCCAGCCTTTTTACTCTTGAGGATCTACGCAGTGTCTGTAGGTGACCGTATAGACAAACGATGGAGACAATAATATAAGGGGAATATCAATCCAAAGCATTGTGTACAACAGATACTCACGATTTACTCCTTTGTGTAAATGACCATAGTAAATGAACCTAACTGGACAGAGGACTGGCCCAAATGAGCATCTCCTCTGGGCTGGTTAGGAGTCCCCTGAATGTGTAAGGTAAGTATCAGTCTATTTGGGTATACAAATAGGCAAGTAGTTCATCTAAACCACTGAGCCAAAAGACTAAAACCGGAAAACTTGTTTATGAGGAGTCTACTTGGGATTTATATTAATAAAGGCAGATAAGGGGCTATGGTCAAAATGCACATAATGATATAAGCACTGTTTTTTGGAGTTTTTTGGGAAATAGTTTATTAGATGCTTGAAAGAGAAACCTGACCTTCCAAAAGATATCTGTGACTTCATATTCCCTTGGATTTACATGGCTTTGGCCGACACTTGACAGAGGTCAGAATTCCCTAAACTGAGTTCCTCAGCCTTCTAATTCTCTGGAATATTAAGATTTCTTATGAAAAAGCGTTTTGTGTTCAAATGTTTGGGATATTAACTATACTTTTAATTTCTGTAACTTAATGCTGTAACATCTACAAAATGACCACTGGCTGTTCCAATTTCTGTAAATTGATGCTTTAACATCTACAAAATGACCCCTGGTTATTCCCAAGTGAACCCTGGCTCGCTTAAAACATCTGGAGAATTTAGATACCCCCAGACTGTCTCCTCCGATAGTCACAGTGAACACAGGTTCAAACTTAGCTAGCCAATCCTAAACCCGTTTACACTGCCTTGCCCATTCCTTTCTGAGGAAACCACAATAAAGGTGCTTGGCCAACAGTTCTGCTTTCTCTCTCTGCCTCATGACCCTTCCCAGTGGCCTTGTATGGTGTGCTGTGTTCTCCCTGGGGAACTGTGAGCATAATAAAACTATAGAAATCTTTCTAGTTTCTCCCTTTGATTTGCATCTGGCCTCACCCAAGTAGTATGGTTAAAACAAAATTGTAGATTAGGAAAAATCAAACATACTTTACCACAAAACACTCAGAGTTGTTAATATGTAAATGTGCATTCTAAATTTTTAGTTTCAAACTTACTTGGCTTTGGAAACTTTCCGAGCTATATATCTTTTGGAACTAGCATTTCTGGGATCCCCTTTGGGAGGTACTCTTCTGGAGAGATACTGATTATCTACCCAGGAGATTTGGAGTGTCAGTATTTTCTGAAGATAAAAATGTACTGACATCATTGTGAAATGAAATCAAACATTATAGTTTAAGGAAAGCTCAATTCCCATATAAAATTTGGACTTGCGCTTCACCAAGGAGTTTGCACAAAGGCACAAAATGATAATATTTGAATGAACTCACATAGGTTGTGGAGTCCATATATTCTATTATTTTTTTAAAAGATTTTTATTTATTTATTTATTTGTCAGAGAGAGAGAGAGAGAGAGCACAAGCAGGGGGAGCAGCAGAGGGAGAGGGAGAAGCAGGCTCCTCACTGAGCAAGAAGCCTGATGCGGGACTCGATCCCGGGACCCTGGGATCATGACCTGAGCCGAAGGCAGATTCTTAACGACTGAGCCACCCAGGCATCCCTGAGTCCATATATTCTAAAATCCATATATCTAGTACCCTTCCTAATCTTTGAATAAGGCTTTTGTGCATAAGAGAGGTGCTTGTGAGATATCTTCTCATGTGCATTCATTATACCTCAATCTCAACCTGTCTAAACAGAACCAATTGTCACATCCCCATTCTACTTTCCTCCAATGACATTTCCATTGATCCATTCACTCATACCAGAAACCCAGGAATCTGTCGGTCCTTCTCTTACATAGTACCCATCCATCACCAAGGAATCATTTCCTTTTAGCATGTTTCTTACCAGATCTAGCCTCTCCATCTCTAATACAGAGATATCCAGACCTTCATCATCTTGTGTCTGTCATTTTCATGATGTCCTAACTAGTCTCCCTTTCCCTCATGTGTCCCCCATCAAAGTCTTTCCTTCATAATGATACCAATGTGATTTTTTCTAATGCACATTTCTGATTATGTTATTCTTTTTTCATAAACTACCTGCCAATTGATTTGCCATCATGCTATACAAAATGAAGTCCAAACTCTTTACTCTGTCATGACCATTAGTCTACTGACTCATTCATACTCTCTTTTCCAATCTTCTCTGGAAATACAGATACAATTCAGTCATATTAGTCTGGCGGCTCTGCCCCCGACATGGTAGGCTGTGATATGCCATGGTGCTTTTTCATCTTGTGCCTCGGAGCACCTTACTCACATCAGTTACCCAACAATATCTATTCATCTTTCAAGATCACGCTCAAGAGTGTCTTTCTCTATGAAACCATTCCTGGTCCCTTTCCTATCTCCCCACAATATACACTCTACAGAGTTTTATTATACTTACATGTTTACATGTTTGTTTTTCCCTACTACATGGTAAATTCCTAGAGGTAAAAACTTGTGTATTACTAATCTTAAAATCTCCAAAGCCTGACATAACACTTGACATATTGAGGAGTGTTACACAAATGTTGTTTTTAGTGAAAGGACCATCATTTCTTTTAACACACAGAATAACAAACTATGTACTGTGTATTCCTGATTTTACATCATGTGTTGCTAAATTAATCACCTGATACTGCTTCCTCCTTTCTAGTTTGATTGGAAAGGGAAGAAGAAACACATATTTCTCTTTGGAATTTTTCTTCAAATTATCCTTTACAGAGCAGTGGATCTCATTTTTGTCTTGAAATCCCAATCATTATGAATATTTTTGGAAACCAGAAAAGAAAGAAAAAAGATCCCCAACTCTAACTTTTTCCTTGGAGTAAATATAGCTGCCTAGGCAAGTATCCATGATAGTACCGTGAGCATAGAAGTATTTTTCCAGTCCTCCTATTTCAGATCCTTAGGGGGTCTAGGAAGGAGTGAAACCTTCCATCTGCCATGTTTAGAAGAATAAAACACAGTGGAACCACTTAGAGGCTTGGAAGAGAGTACCGGCATCTAAACTCTGGATCAACCAATAGGACTCAATGCTGAGACTCTGACAGAGAATTACAGCTATTGCATCAAATTATAGGAACAAAAAGGAAATATGAACATTTGGTTTCCTGAAAACACATTTCTTGAATTAATCTGAAGTCAGTTCTTGAAAATTTTAGGAACTATTCCAAATTGTTGATTGTTAGGAATTTTAGTCCTGGGTGAAACTGGTTGTGTAGCAATACTTAATAAGGGTTTATAAAAAGAAAGCAGTCAAATTAACCACACTTAAAAAGCATTTCCCTCTTCAATGCCCCCCTTTATTCTCTACTAGAATTGTTATAAGAGAAACACATCTTTAAAAAATACCTTTAATGAAATGAAAGAAACATGTTTTCAAAATGGGTGCTTCTCCATTTTTTCAATATGCTGGATACTTTTATGAAAACACTTTAGTCCAATGGATACAAAAGGCTTATTCCCTGTTGCAATGATGTGTTGGACGATATTGTCTGAGAAGTAGGAAGGCTAGGTAGGAGGCAGTAAAGGAGATGCTTTGAACTTGAAAGAAACAGAATAGAGCTTTAATACTTACAGCTGTCCTCTTCTTCAGTTATACATTTCACAACATAACAGGCGTAGATGAACCCTGCCATCTGAAACAAAACAAAGATGCTTTAGACAGGAGGCAAAGGCAACAAGACTGGACCTCACTGGGGGAGTGGCTTTTCAAAAGCAGGCAGTTTATGACTAGCTAGATTTAGTGTTCCAAAATGATGGTTCCTCGTACTGAATCTTGACTCCATTGTGGGTTCTTGATTCAAGTGATGTTTATCTTCCTTATAAATCAATACATTGCTCCTTTTTCTCTGAACTGCGTTTATGCGTAAGATTTGTTAATTGCCAGGCAATCTAAAACAAGTTATTTTAGGTGCAGGAAAAAAAATTACGGTCATTTATTAATGGAATAACATTGGCACTTGGGCCAATCAACTTCTAATTTACTTTCATTAGCCAAGAGCCTTAGATTGTAAAATTGGGACTCTCACCGACTATTAGAAAAATGTTTTGAGGGAAAAATAATAAGATTTTGTGGTATGTTGCATGGACACTTTGTAATTAAGAAAACCCGTTATTTAGACCTGTAACAGGAACCAGAGCATACTAAGCACAATTAGGATGACATGTTACAGAGAAGCGATGGGGTGGATACCTGTAGGTAAGGAGTATCATGATGCATTGAATTTGGGATTGCACGGCTCACATCATCCTTCCTGAAACATACTCAGAAAGGTCCCTATGGTCAGAGAAGTCTTTGCTCACTGAAATTGTTAAGGAGCATGGCAAAGTTCTTTGATATCTATCCCCTCAGATGGAGTGGTTTTGTATTTCTTCCTATCAGTATAATATTTAGTTATGGAAATTATGAGTGCTGGTGAAAGTATGAAAACTCATATAATTTCCTGATAGTGGCATTTTTCCCCTCAAAATATTCCTGTTTGGGGGAATCCTTAAAGGATGGAACAGTGATGAAGATTATTCTTGATGACAATTCAGAAAGGCATCGATCTGGCTGAGAACTGACCATATACGACAATATTTGGGACACTATTTGGCATGGGGAAGGGAACATCAGGAAGTCCTGCAGTCTCCCAGCAGGAAGCTAAGGCACAGGGCAAGAAGGAGCTGCTGTGAGAAGCCTAATGAAGTTGGTTTTCATTAGCTGACAGTGATCTTTCTGGAAGATGTGAGTGGAACACTTTAAGTCAGTGGGTATGCTGATAGGTATTTAATGAGCATAGTATTATCTGGAGACAAAGAGTGGTCCAGCTAAAAGAGTAACTTTAGAAAATTCCTAATTTGGATTTGAGGGAGGAAAGCATTCTGGCGGATTCTAACTTCTAAAGAGAACTGGCATGGGATAAAACAGTGGTGACCCTGCTTGGAGGAGGAATGGATGAGGAAGAAGACCCCTGCAACATATTTTTCAAGAGCTTTTGTTTTCACATCCTGGATGAGAGGGAATGTGTACCCCTGTCCTTCCACCCCTGAATGTAGTTTCTGAAGCAGTATACATAATGGAGAGCTGCATAAGAATACCACTAATATATTAAGTTAGTTTTGTTTAAAAAAAAAGCATATCTTAGAAAAATGATCAAATCAGCATTTTTCCCTTTAAATTATATGTTGCTATGGGCAGTAAAATAGTGGTGGTAAAGAACTCTCTCCTTATAGGATAGAATCGTCAGGATTGTTGTTTTTACAGGCTTATTTTTAGAGGACAGGGTGGTATTAGAAACTTGGCTTCAGCTAAGATTTTGATTTGACTAAACAAAATGACATATTTATTTGAACATTTTCATAGCTACTGCAAAAATAGACAATACTAACACTTTTTAATCTTTTATCCACCAGGATCCATGAAAATGCTCTAATCATTGAGTGAGTCAGTCCCATGGGTACTCTGTCACTAGTACTTGCATCTGCCTGTGGCTAGTTAAAGAGGCTGTGGCTTTGGTTAAATCCCCTGGGTACAGCCTATGGAGCTCCTTTCCTTCCTCCACAGGAAGTCCTTGCCATCCTTGGCTAAATGCTCTCCATTTATCAATAATTTATTTCTTCTTTTCAGTTTTAAATACTTACTACTTGAATTATCTATGAAGCAACCTTTTCCCAGTCACAAACTTTTCTTTTGCTTTTCACTCATCACTTCATTACTTCTAAATGAAAATCTAGGTAGAGAGCATTGATAAATTCTTAGATTCGGGGCCAATAAATTTAAACTTCTCATTAAAGTGTCACTAGATTCTGGATTATTAAGTGTACTACTCTCCCAGAATGCAGCCAGTCACTGTATTCTGCTTACCAGTGATCTTTTAATTGTATTCGGTTGCATTCTTTAACTATCAGGGGATCTCCTTTGATATAAAAGTAAATCCTGCTGTATTTCATTACAAAAGCTTGCTGATTAAGAGAAATTTAGCTTTTAAATTGGTCACCTCTAAATACAACTGAAAATTAGTTTTTCCCAAATTAATTAAGATTCATAAGCCTCTGTTATCTTACACTTTTCCTATACCATATAAATTTATAATTGAATTTTTACTCCATAGCAATTTATAAAATTTACCTACAGAAAGGGGCTTCAAATCATTTGTAACAACTCTGCTTCTTATAATGTGCAACTCCTATAATTGCTACGTGGGCCGCAAAGACAAACTAAGCCAGAGTTTCTCGACCTTGGCACCATTGACATTTGGGTTGGGTAATACTTTCTGTAGGGTTTGTTGTGAATTATAGGATGCTTAAGCAGTAATGGCCTACAATCAATCCAGCTGACAACTGAGACAATCACAAATGTCTGCAGACGTTGCCACTTGTCCCTTAAAGGACAAAATTCCCCCAAGTTAGAGCCACTGTTTTAGATGCAGTCCCATCTTCAAGGAATTTGCAATCTTGTAGCTGGTATATGCATATAATTATAATATGAGGTAGAGTAAGGTAAGTGTCATGAGGAAGGAAGAAAATTGAATGCATACTAAGTGACGAACAGTAAACTGGGTATTTTCATGCATTAGCTCATTATTTCCCACAACCACCCTTGGAAGAACGTCATATGTATTTTTGTAGGGGAGAGATAATGGATCTTGCTTTTCTGGAGTATGTTCATCAAGTGGGAGAGGTGTAGGTTGTGTTTAGAAAAGAGCCTATAGTTCCATCTGAGAGTTTGGGGATCCCATACCAGAGCAATGGAGATAGAAGCTGTGAAGGCAGATTAGGGCTATGACTGGAGGGTCTTGGGTATGTATCAGATTGCAAATCTATGTCATTTTTTACACAATACACTTAAGAAGCACCTCATCTTCCTTGATAAAGAAGATTTGATATATATATATATATATATATATATATATATATATATATATATCATATATATATACACACACACACAAGGGAGAGAATTACTCAGCCATCAAAAAGAATGAAATCTTGCCATTTGCAACAACGTGGATGGAACTAGAGGGTATTATGCTAATCAAAATAAGTCAGTCAGAGAAAGACAAACAACATATGATTTCACTCATATGTGGAATTTAAGAAACAAAACAGATGAACATAGGGGAAGGGAAGAAATAATAAAATAAGATGAAAACAGAGAGGGAAGCAAATCATAAGAGACTCTTAACTATAGGAAACAAACTGAGGGTTGCTGGAGGGGAGAGGGGTGGGGATGTGGGGTAACCGGGTGATGGGTATTAAGGATGGCACCTGATGAAATGAGCACTGGATGTTATATGCAACTGATGAATCACTAAATTCTACCCCTGAAACTAATAATACAGTATATGTTAACTAAATTGAATTTAAATAAAAAATTAAAAAAAAACCCATGCATTTCAAAAAGATTAAAAAGGCATGCTTAACTTTAAAAAAAAAAAAAAAGAAGCACCTCATTTTCTACTGATAAAGTAGAAAAATTTTCATGGAGTACAAATCCTTTTTAATGTGATCCTTAGCTTCCTTTCTAGCCTCATTTCCCACTACTCCTAATCTTGGACTTGATGCCAATAGTAAGCTGTTGGTAGTCTGCCAACCTATATGAGGTGGTGTCAATCTGTTCTTTAATGCATTAACCCACTCTGCCAACAAAGCATGTGCATGCCCTATACCTCCCCGCCATCCCCACTCACCCTTGCACCTCTGAGTAACCCTAACTCATCCTTTAAGACTGAATTAAAGTATGGTGTCCCCCAAGAACTGGCAATCCATCCCCAGGATAGGTTGTAGGGTAGGCATTTTGGAAATAAAGCTTGAGAGATGGGAGGGTTTTGAGAGGGAATAATGAGGGAAAAGGAGAGGATGTCTTCCAAGCAGAACTCAGGAAAACTCTGGGAAGATGTGGATTATGCTCAGGGAGGAGCAAGCAGCCTGGTTTAGAGGAGTTTGGGCAATGGGAAGGGAGTAATGGTGCACAAATCAGAGAACAGTGACCTATGTTGTCAAAGTAGATCCAAGTACATGGAATTAAAATAAAGTTATTTTATTTTGTTCTTTATTTAAAGATAACTAGAATAATAATGAAAGATACCAGTGGTATTATATTAGGCAAACATACAATCATCCACTTTTATATAAAGAAAAAAACAAAATGAAATATTCCAGTTGTTTTAGTCTTTGGCATTCAAAGCAGAGCTAAGCTTAAATCTTTTTTTTTTTATTCATCTTTTCACCTTGATACATCTAATATGATTTGTTCATTTCTAATTCACCTGATAGGGAACTCATATCATCTTGATATCATTACTAGCTGAAAGGAAATGATATTTTCTCCTATAACTAATCAGATTAAAATTCTTTTTTGTATCTACAAACCAAATTATGATTGCATGTCCCAGAAACTCACTTAGAAGCTAATAGATAAGAGGAAACCAAAGCCTTTTGGTAAGCATTTAAAAAGATTCAATTGTTGTAATTGAAAATGTAACAACCTTAGTGTTTAAAATACTATCTTCCGGATTTCTCCTTCCAGGAAGTTGGAGTACACATAGTTGTCCCTAATCCTCCCACTAAGTACAACTGAAAAAACCAGGACATTTTATATATAACAAACATAGGAATTCTGAAAAGTGGAAAAAATGTAGACTGGCTGGGAATCTTAAGAGCCAAGGAAAAACATGGGAATGAGTTCCCTATTTTTCTTTCATTTTATATATACCAGACCTGGAGATGAAGAAGCTCACAACTCAGAAATGTCAACACGCACATATCCAAAAACCCTAATAAAAGCCAAAGGGACAGCCTAGTAAGAGAAAATTTTAAGACAATAATAGCTCTTCTTTAGTCAACACCATAGAAAAATCTGTAGTCCCTTTCCTCAACCACAGCAGCAAAGAGTTGAGTGCCAAGACTCCTCCGATCACCATGCTAGAGTGTCTGAGATGTCAGGCAGAAAGCTGGACTTGCATTCCTGTCAGGAAGGAGGAAGACCCTCTCCCTAGTGTCAGGTAGAGACCACATGGGGAATCTCGACTTCTAGCCTCACTCTGTAGTAAGGAGGTATACCTCCCTTGAAAAACCCTCCTCAGGTGGTGTTGGGGAGATACAGTGGAGAATCAGGATTTTCACCAATGCTTAGCAGTAATGAAGGCGATCCTCTGCCTCCATGGTGTCAGACAGAGCAACCTGGGAGCAGTAACAAGGCAGTGGTACTCCTCCCAGCCATAGAGATATCAGTGAAGGCCATGTGGGGAGCAGGAGCTTCTGCTGTCTCCCAGGTTAATGAGAAGCCCTTCCCTACTTTGGTTTCAAAGAAGGCTGAATGGAGAACCTGGACTTCTATCCCACTTGGCAGTAATGAGTGTGCATCCCTCCTTCCCCTGCCAAAGCAGTATCAGAAGAAGCCAGCTAAAACAGGAGGTTTAAGAAAGACCTAGAGTCTCAAAACAAAATATCCCAAATGTCCATGTTTTAATTTAAAAGTACTCAACATGCTAATAAGGAGGATCTCAAACTGAATGAAAAAAGACAATCAGTGGAAGATAACCCGGAGCTGGATGACAGAGATGTTAGAATTACCTGTCTGACAAATATTTTAAAGTAGCTATCATAAAAATGTTTCAATAAGCAATTATGAGCGCATCTGAAATAAATTTAAATAATAGTCTCAGCAAAGAAACAGAAGACCTAAAGAAAACCAAATTGAAAATTTGGAGCTGAAAAGTATGCAATAACTAAAATAATAATAATAAAACAACTCAACTCCAGAATGGAAAAGAATCCATGAACTTAAAGATAGATCCGATGTGGACAAGAGAGAAAAAAGTAGATTGAAAAAAATGAACAGAGCTGCAGGGACCCTTGAGACTATAATAAAACAGCTCACATTTGTATCATTGAAGTCCTGAAATAAAAGCAAAAGAGAGCAGTACTGAAAAAGTACTAAAAAGAATAGTGGGCAAAAACTTCCTAAATTTGACAGAAGATGTGAAGTTACATGTTCAAGAAACTGAGTGAAGCCCAAACAGGATAAGCCCAAAGAGATTCACACCAAGCAAGACACATGACAGTCAAAATTTGAAAAATCAGAGACAAAAATCCTGACAGCAGAAAGAGGGAAATATTTATGTACACTGTTCTGAAAAAACAGTTTGTGGGTTTCTTTAACAACTAAAAATACAACTACAATACAACTCAGCAATTGCACTCCTGGCCATTTAC
Organism: Phoca vitulina; assembly: GCF_004348235.1. Lineage (NCBI taxonomy): Eukaryota > Metazoa > Chordata > Mammalia > Carnivora > Phocidae > Phoca > Phoca vitulina. Next base: position 38,132,736 of record NW_022589712.1, read on the forward strand.
CCCAAAGGGATGAAGACCTGTTCACATCAACAACTGTACACTAATGTTTATAACAGCTTTATCCATAAAAGGCAAACACTGGACACAACCCAGATGTCCTTCAGTGGGTGAATAGTTAAATAGTGGTGTGTCCGCATCATGGAATACTCCTCAGCAATAAAAGGATATGTAGCAACCTGTATGAATTTCCATAGAGTTATGCTGGGTGAAAAAAAAAACCAATCCAAAAGGTTATATACTGTATGATTCTGTTTATATAACATTCTTGACATGACACAATTATAGAAATGGAGAACAGATTAGTGGTTGCCAGGGCTGAGTTAGGTGGGAGTCACGGACAAGTAGACCCGGTCATAAAGAGGCAGCTGGAGGGATCCTTTTGGTCATAGAAGTTCAGCACCCTGATTGTATCAATATTACTATCCCCATAGTGATACCCTATAGTTTTGCAAGATGTTACCACGGGGGGAACTGGGTAAAGGGTATATAGGCGCTCTCTGCATTATTTCACACTATTGCATGTGATCTATAATTACCTCACGGTGAAAAGTTTAATTTAAAAATACTGTATTTTAAGCAACTATTATTTATAGTAAAAAACATTTGTATTATAATTTCTAAATTTGCAAATATATGTAAACATGGTAGATATATTTGTTTTCTTAAGTACAGACACATTACAATTCCGAGCCCTTAGACCAACAGAGAAATCTACAATAGTTTTTGATGTTGATACTATACAGAATCACTGTTTAACACTTTTTTTTGCCTGGGGTTGGAGATGGGGGGTAGCAAATACTACTTTTTTATTTGCAATTATCTCTTTCTCAAATAAATTAGTTTTATGTTTCATTTATATCAAATCATCTATTTTTGTTCTGGGTTCATAATTCAGAGGCTATAAGCCCATGCTTTTTGTAATATGAATTTGAACAGAAGGATATTATGCCCTCACAAAATATACTTTTAAGTTGCAAATGCTTTTACTTGCTCTTTTGTATCTTACTCCATTTACATAATTCGAGATTGCTTCAGCAAAGGATTGTAATATGATTATATCAGGGTTATTAATGAAGGTCTTTTATATGAAATATTTTTTATGTGGGCTGGTGTATCATCTATCTTGTCCACCAGACAATTCTTATCCCATACTATTCCACTGACTGGACTGTTAGAAAACATGTTGCAAATTTTCTTTGCTGTGGATAATCCAGGTGCAGTTATCAACCTACAATAACTCATGGAGGATTGCCTTTAGGGCTATTGTGAACGTTCACAGCCTACTGAGTCAGAAAAGCTTTCCAGAGGATCAGAAACATATCTTACTACCAGCCTTTAGGTATTGTGCCGCATCATCAAGCATGACTGTATTAAACACTTTTTAAAAGATTAAATAAAAGTAGACGCACATGCAAACTTGTATTGTCTACTTAAGGTTGGGAAATGGACTGGACCAAATGCCAATGCTGGCTTAACCAATAATTCCCATTACAAACTGGCCTCTGGAGTCTGGTAAATTTCTTCAGGCCAAACTTAGCAAAAAGTTATCTGAGTTCAAGTGAGTCCAAATGGATTAGTAAAGTTGGCAGAGCAAAAGATATTCAGGTGGGGTATAAGACAACTAATAAAATTCAAATGTCATGATGGTTAATACCTCTTTCAGAGTTTAAATATCAAATTAGTTTTAAAAAGCTGTATTGAGAGCAATAGTCCAACTGTTCTCTACATATGCCAGTTGGGAGGTGATCAAAGAAATACTATCTAATGCAATAGAGCTGTCTCAAGATGCTTTCAGTTTTTGAGGTAGGAGCCATAACGAAAGTCCTTAACCAAACCTGTTCATTGAAAATAACTGACATTATGTCACATACCTAAAACTAATACAATATAATATGTTAATTATATATGAATTAAAAAAAAGAAAATGATCAGGAAATGCAAAAAGCAACCTAATCAACAACAACCTACTATTTCAAAAGTAAAACTAAGCTTAAGATTGTATAATATAATAGGGACCCTGATTTATTATGATGTAGCATTTGAGAAAGAAAGTACAGTTTTAAAATGTTCTGTAAAATATAAACAATTAGTGTCCAGCAAAAAAAATCGAAGAAATTAAGTACATGATTCCTTTGTGAGAAAATGGTTCAAATAGCATAATTTTTGCTCAGAGATAATACGGAACTGAAAGCAAAATTAATGATACAAATACGACATATGCAGAAATAAATTAGCTCAACTTAGGTATGTCAACATTGATAGACAAGGCTAACAATGTTCACTGTATTTCATTGGAGGGAGTGAGCTGTCCCAGTGATGAAGATGGGAATAAGAGTTCAGATTCTTCTGAAGAGAGGAGAATTGTATTGCAATACTAGTTGCAAAAATAACCTCTTTCAAAAAGGTGCTAAAACTATGTTAACATTTTTTTCTTTTTTAGAGGGGCTAGATTAGAAGGAAAATGTAGAATATATAATGCACCTGGTCCTGCAGCACATACTACAACACTATATTTCAAGAAATCATAAATGACATCATGAGAATATATATATACATATATAAATATACACACACACATATATATATATGGAGACTATACACTGAATCTGTGTCTGATTAAAGACCTGGACTCTGAAAAGAGCAATGATAAAGAGATCAGTTTAAAATTGAGGGCCAGTTCCAGTGGGCATGCTTTAGGCATCTCACCTTAAGTCCTGTTCTGCAGGATATTTAAAAATTCTTTTTTTAAAAAAAGATTTTATTTATTTGACAGAGAGAGAGAGAGCACAAGCAGGGGGGAGCGGCAGGCAGAGAGAGAGGGAGAAGCAGGCTTCCCGCAGAGCAGGGAGCTGGATGTGGGGTTCAATCCCAGGACCCCGGGATCATGACCTGAGCCGAAGGCAGATGCTTAACCAACTGAGCCACCCAGGCGCCCCTAAAAATTCTTGAGAAAGGACAACAATGATGTGATGATCAAAATTTGTCATTAATGGAGGATGCCTATACAAGTAGTGTGGTCCCAGGTTATCTGAAGAAAATTACTTTATCTAGAACTAGGGAGGCAAATAGCCCCACTTCCTTCTGGTCTTGTCCTCAAAATGCTGACAGTGTTCAATGCTGGTACCATAAATAAGAGTGCTACCCAACGGAATTGTAACTGCACTGTGATGGGAGACAGAGAAATGAGATAGGATGAGATCATAGAAAGTTCTCAATAAACTCTGTGATGATGAGGATGACAACAGAGAGCTCCCCATGCAAGCTGATGGTTGACTGCTTCCTGGGAACATCACTGAGGACCAGATGACCTCTGTGATCACTTCACCTTAGAGATTTTAAAATGAAGTAATGAGTAAATTATCATTGTTTAGAAATAAAGATTTGGAACTCACAAGTGCATTCAGATGTTTCCTGTGCCAATAAGCTGTTAAATTAGCATTTGTCAAAGGGCAAAATGAACACCTCCACCCATGCCTGAGTAGTAAATATTCTGTATTTTTCCTTGTTAAAGTAACTCTGATGAAATACAGTGGGCCATTTAATGTTTTGGGAATGGTGAACAACAACAACAAAAATCATCTTTGGCTTCTAAGATTCTGTCTTGTTCACATTTCTCAGGGAATCTGGGGTCATCTAGGATCCTTAGAATAATACAGATATATGTAAGCACAAGGCTTCTGTCTGGGTAGAAGTCATTCCTTCCAATTTCATCTGACGATACGAATTACACGAGATCCCACTAGAGACCTTTCTGGAATTGACCCAGTTGTCATCTTTCAGTTAGAAGGTAACTTCCATTTCAGTGTTTCTTTACAGAAACAGGGGCTGAGTCAAGAAATATAACTGAGATGGGCGCTTGGGTAGCTCAGATGGTTAAGCGTCTGCCTTCGGCTCAGGTCATGATCCCGGGGTCCTGGGATCGAGCCCCGCATCAGGCTCCCTGCTTAGCATGGACCCTGCTTCTCTTTCTCCCTCTGCCTGATGCTCCCCCTGCTTGTACACTCTCTCTTTAATAAAAAATAAAAAAATCGTAAAAAAGAAGAAATATAACTGAGAATCATAAATCTCATTAGGCAAACTATAAATCTGACCTCAAGCTCCTTGCTGTCTCTATGTGTGTTTTGGCATGGCCAGCTGGGATATCCCCATGGCTTGGAAGCCAATGCTATACTCTCATAATATACGAGAAATCCTTGGCCAGGCTGATTGGCTATGTGGTGGGATATAATAAAGAGTTAATGTTACCTAACTTTGAGGAATCTTCATAAGGCATTTTTTTTCTTTTGGCAGATAACGAGTGTCAGAAGAGATTGCTAAATGACAAACTCACCATTATCAAAAATAATTTATTGGTTAACATTATAGAAAAATGGTGTCAACAAGAACAGAGCTCTTGCTGTACTAAGAAAGGAAAAAACGAAAAAGAAAACATCAGAATATACCAGCTAGAGAGAAAAGTTGCTTCAAAATGTTATAGTAAACTTAGATGTATTATTTGGCGTTTGAAAATATAGTTAAAAGGGAAACAGAGCAATTGGTCCATTTACCATGACATCTGTGGGAATAAGCTTTATGCTCTATGAAAAGGTATTTTATGTAGCATTCAATGGAACTTGCTTCTAGAGCAAAGTACTTGATGCAACCACGAGGCAGGGGAAGATGAATGGGAGTGAAGGTAGTAACAGAAAAAGAACCCCAAGGGGAATAAGATATGGACTGCGGAAGACACAAATTTGAAGACCAGTTTTTTTTTCCCCAAAGCAATTTTAAAAGGCACAAAACTGAATCAAACTGTTACTTTTAAAAGGCCCGTCAACCCCATCCACGTGCAGCAGTGTAATCTAGTTGGATTGAATATGTTTGGAATCAGAACTTGGCTATGATTGGTGTTCTTCACTGACCCCTTTTTCCTTTCCATCTGAGTTACCTTCTTTTCAACAGAAATCTTTAAAAAAAGAAAAAAAGAAATTCTAGATTATCTTCTTTCTACATAATCCATAGCCAGTATGAGGGCACAAGACATTGTATCAATGACCTCAGACTGAAACAATTTCATTAATTACTAGTAACAGGATTATTACCATTTGGGAATATATAAACTAGAAAAACTGTAAGTGTATTTGTGCATTTTGCTTTTTAATTTTTCCATGTTTAAACCTCAGAACAACCAATCATCTAATTAACCCCTCGTATCATGGGAGGTAAGAAAGGAAAGGCTAGTGATTAATATTCAAGGTAACGGCTAGAGTTGTTGGAGTGTTCACCATATTCTGGGTATAGGCTAACATCTTTACAGCTATTGTCCATCCATTCTTTCCAGAACCAAGGAAAGAGTTTTATCCCCATCCATGATTTAGAAATGAGAAAACCGACGCTACAGAAATTAGTTGATGTCCCAAGATTAAGAGATAGTCATAAGAGGACTTGAATTTATGTCTACAAACCTGAAATCCTATATTTTCCACTCTTACACAGTACTGTTAACTTCTCCAACAGGCAAAACTGACAACATTCTCAAGTGAAGGGAACATAAGATTCTAAGAATCAGAGTAAATTCATATTCAGGAAAACAATTCCTAAAATTAAGTTCACCTAGTTTTCCAAGTTGGAAATTTGGACATAGAGGATAGTACTGAGCTTTGGATCGGCAGATCTTGGAAATCAGCAAGAAACAAACTGGCTGAGCTACCAGATGAACCACAGAAGGGCTTAATGCCACTCATGGGAAACCTGTAGTATGCAGGAAAACTGGAGTTTTCCTCCCACTCATTTAATTACCATTTCAGCTCTCTTTCAGTGGTTCCAACTCATCATGATTTTATAGTCCTCCTCTGAAGAGTTTATATGTGTTTCTAAACAGAAGCCCAGAATGGGCTTCAAATATCAGAAGTATATTGGTGAGCCACTAATTACCTTCCGTTTACTGCTGGTGGTACTATAAATAAAGCTCCCTTAAACATTTTCTACTTGAACTTTTGTGAAGATATATTTTTATTATTCTCTTAAAGAAATGCTACTAGTGGAATGGCTGGGTCATTGCAGTGTAGGAGCCTGGGGACTGGAAGTGGTCTGAGCTTCTGGAAATAATTAGCAGAGAGTATAAACTGGCTTCTTCAAGAATATAGATGGTTATAATCCAAATTTTAGTTTTAGTTTTAATTTTTTTGGTATGTTTGTACAATGTGATTATCTTCCCAACATCTCATTATACTCAAAACTTTAGTAAAGTCTTGCTATGCATTCTTATATGAATAGCACTTTGGGGAACTGAAGAACCAAGGTGACAGCATACAAAGATGAGATGTAAAGAGATAATTGAGAATTAAGTTGAAAGAGTACAGTTAAGGGCATCAGAAAAGCCCCCCCCCAATCCTCAAGTGATATTGCAGAATACATTGTGTATGGGATGGGAGTTTGGGCTTTCTTTTAATCCCCCCAAATACACTGATCCCAATAGATTGGAAGAGTTTCAGTGGAAAATGTATAAGCACTATGCCCAACATTTAGTAGGCTCTCAAAAATTAACTAGTTCCTATTTCCATCTAGTTCCAATCTTATCTCTTGGGTGAACTCATTTAAATAATTATACTATAAAGATTTCATAATAAGTAGTGATAGGAAGATGTGTTTCATATAGTTTACTGGCCAATGTGAAGATAACAATGTGAAATCATGACTATGAACATACTTTGAGCTCCTAGGAGAAACATCTTATTTTTTAATCACAGTCTCCTCATCTCTAAATGTTCATCAGGCTTAGACTCAATTAACTATTCCCTTAAGAAGGAAGACAGTCTTTTTATTTCTTTTTTTGTCCCCATTCTGTACTGACCATCTCAAGTGGTTTCTGTTTCCTCCTCCTCCTTCTTCTTCTTCTTCTTCTTCTTCTTCTTCTTCTTCTTCTTCTTCTTCTTCTTCTTCTTCTTCTTCTTCTTCTTCTTTTCTTCTTCTTCTTCCTCTTCTCCTTCTCTTCTCCTTTTTCTCCTTCTCCTTCTTCTTCCTCCTCTTTTAACTTTAAGGGTGCAGAAGTTGAGAACTATTGGCTGAATTAGACTTTTTATAAAAACACCTTCTAAAATTGAAGTGGGGTTTAGAATTGTGCCCCCTCCATTTAAAAGTCTTTTAAAAGATACTTATTCTTTATTAGTAAATTGCATTCATATTTCTGAGCTCTTAACTTCCTCAACTTATGTCAAGCCAATTCTATCTGGATTATCAGTTCTTATTTTCTCCCTCTAATTATTATACCATTAACATTTTCTCATTATACACTTGTCAAAAATTATCAAGGAGAGTACAACATTGATGACTTCATTAAAGAAGCAAAAATAGGAGAGAAAATAAAAGAGAGAAATGATTTGATTAGTTTGTAAAGATATAAAAAAAAAAAGATTGCTGAATGGCCCCCATGCAGGGATTAATTTTTTAATTTATTATTTTATTTTTATTTTATTTATTTATTTATTTATTTATTTATTTATTTATTTGACAGAGAGAGAGACAGCGAGAGAGGGAACACAAGCAGGGGGAGTGGGAGAGGGAGAAGCAGGCTTCCCGCCGAGCAGGGAGCCCGATGCGGGGCTCGATCCCAGCACCCTGGGATCATGACCTGAGCCGAAGGCAGACGCTTAACGACTGAGCCACCCAGGTGCCCTAATTTATTATTTTAAAATTGTGATCTAGATGCTGTAAGAACCAAGTTCTCATTCTTTTAACTCAGCATATTAGTATTTACACTGACTTGTAGTTTTTCCTCCACTCCAGGAAAATATGTGTTCTATCCCATTATTTTTTTTTATTACATTTGGAAAGATACAAAGGAGCACACTCTTCATGACCACAGCATCAGAAATCAGACGGAGGGAAAGCCATCTGCTTTTTTCTTTTCTTGTCTTTAAGATGCTGCCATTATCAGCTGTATCTCCCAGAAAAGTAAGGCTTGATGACAATCTATCTCTTCACTCTACCTTAATGACTTCAAAATCATTGAAATCTCATTACTGAATGTCATTGCTGGGTGCATGTGTGTGCATGCATGAGCGCGTGTGTGTGTGTGTGAATGTGGTTTTTAAGACAGAAAGAAATACTGAGAAAGAGAGTACATTCTGTTGATTTTCATGATCTTTTATGAAGGTTGACTGAATTCTTTTAATATTAGCCCAGTCTGCTTCTGCAGATCAATTTTCTAAAATTAAGACAGTTTAGAGATACTTTTTCTATACCTGACATCCCCCTCCATCTCAGAAGTCCCCATCTCGAATTCGTATGATTCCTTCTAAATCTCTTTCTTCAGGGAGCTGATCCCCAACTACTTGCAACTTTATTGTCCCTGTCATATACCATATTCAGTATTTACAGCTTCCTGAAAAGCAGGTAGACTTTGCAGTTCATCGTCTCTGATGAACATATTTAATCTGAGAGTCTTAGTGAATCATAATAATTAACATTTATATGGTACTCATTCTGTGCCAGACACTGTTCATATGTAAAGTCTTTTACTCCTCACACTTTATGAGGTAGCTATAATTATTATGCCCTCCTTATATATTAGGAATTTAGGGTATAGAGAAGTTCAATGACTTCTTTGAGGTCACCTCCTAGTTAGTAGTACAGCCAGGATTCAAAGCCGGGCTGGCTGGCTCCAGAATCCATGTTCCAAATGAGGCTTTGCTGCCAACTCAGCCCAGGACCCACAAGGCTGCCTTCTCCCTGGCACTGTGGATTTTTAGAATATCTACCTCATGGACTAAAATTTCTCCTTGAAATACAGCTGTTTAGGAAAGTAAACATAAATAAGTACCAAAAAGCATAACTTTCCTTCTGGGCTTTAACATTATTTATTTATTAAAATCCTGTATAGAAAATACATTCTCTCATAAATTTTTAGGCAATTAAAAAAATTTGCCCACATGACAGTATATTTCCTTGATTACACTTGATTTTGCAGAGGTAAAAATTTTAGGCTCATATCACCTATTTCTCTGTATTATTGACATTTAATGGAACACCTAAGCCTTTAACCTAAATTGTACATCTATGAGTAAGATGAAATAAACTATAACAAAGATGAAATATAGACACCCAATATAAAAAAAGGAACTTTTAATTTTCCTAAAGGTAAAATAACTGAGAAAAAAACCACCTGGCACAAAAATACTTAAATAATTGTCAATAAAGTGTGCCTGTAATTTGAAACTTGATACTCTAGTTATTGCTAGAGAAATAAAAAATTATAAACCACAGTTTTATCTCTTAGAAAATATAGTATAATAGAAAGATGTCATAAAAATGGAGATGTATAGTAACATATTTTGGCTGTATTAAAAGTGAAATACAAGGCTATCATAGAGATAAAATGCAGAGCCCCACCCTCAGGAGCTTACACTGTTTGGGAAGGCAAGAGAACACGCGCACCGCACCATCACATACAACTTGAGTCAGGTGGAATACAAAATCGCAATGGTGGTGCACTTTTTTTATTACCTTTTCATGGTGGTGATTCCTTTTCCCACTGTCAGAAAGTGAACTGAGTGATTAAAAGGCAGATGAAAAAGGCGAAACAACCCACTTCCTATTCTCAGTTCTTCTAGCCTAGAATTCCTGCTCTTTTCCCAGCTCAATAATGCCAGTCTCAAGTCTAGTGCCTTTGATAAGAATCGAGCAGAGGGTGCAAGAAAGCCGAGGGCACTGGCATTATCAGAGAAAATTCATGATATACTGTTTGGGAGAAATACGAAGTTCATAGTTACACAAAAACATTTGTGGAGGCTTCACGAATTAGGCAAATTAGGTTTAATCATTTCTCACAGGATGGACCTAGTGTGAACAGAGATCTCTGCACATTGTTCCAGGACTGAAAATCCTCAAAACCAAACTGCAACTGGATTCAGAAGGATAAGGTTGATTTTTTTCTCTGCCAGAGATGCTAGCCTCCATCCCAAGGAGCAGAGTCTTGAAGTTGGCACAGCAGGTGGGGCATTCTCACATTCCGGAATCCTCCTGGGCTAGACCACTTCAAATTTCTGTTTTGGTTCCCTTGGCCCTAACTCTTTAGATGCTATTGATACTTTAGGAACTTGACCTCTGTAAGGGAACAGAAATGTTCAGGATAGTAAAAGAAAAAAAAATCTTTATTTCAAGTTTAACAGTGTCAAGAGGGTTCTGAAGCTGCCCAGTGCAATCACCGTGACTGGTACAGTTTGGTTCCTCGAAGTGTTATCACAGCTAAGATTGGCAGGGTCACTTCTCAAGCTGAATGAAAGATTGAAGCCACAGGCATTTTCCCCACTTCGGAGATAATGTTCTCTTTATGTTCACGTGGAATTACAATACATTCTTTCACAATAAGCTGCAGTTTTACCTGTATACAACTACATTCTAGTCAAAGAGCTTTTGGGGGAAAATGAAATGGGATTAAACAAATAATGTAATGTTTTCTGATGGTCAGTGTTTCCTAAATAATTCAGAACTTGAATATATTGTCTGGAGATGACTTCAACTTCATTGTTTTTAATCTGTCCTGTATCAACTTCTTAGGTAAAATGATTAATCCAGTGGGTGAAAACAGAAGTTCTTTTGAGGAGATTAAAGGCTGGCTTTGTCCCAATAAAGCTGCAAATGAGGGTTCAGAATGATTGGGCTCAATTAGCCTCCTGGGAGAGTGGCAGATGCAGAGCTCACTTCTGAGTTTCATTTTGCTCAAAAACTTTCTGAATACCTACTCTTGCCTTTACTACTCAGTCCATTGAATACTTAAAATCCTGTAGTTAGAAGAGATGAAGGATTTTCCTTCATGGAAGTAAAGAATGTGCTCAAATTATTTGATTATCAAATATTGACTGAGGCCCTTCCATATCCTGGGTCCAAGTGTAGTCGGAATATAAAGGATTGAGGGGTCAGGAAATCAAACCTTTCTCTTTCTGTCCCCTCTAGAATTGGAAATTAATTTTAAAAAATTATCACCAGATTCCCTGGCAGTATCTCAGAGCTGCATATTGTGTTGCCAACTGCCCACCAGACATCTCCCCTTCAGTGTCTTAGTAGATATCGCAAACTTACCATGCTCAAACGAAACTTCTGCTCTTCTCCCTAATACTTGAGTGCACCCACAGCCTTTCTATTTCAGGTGATGACAGTGCTATGCTTCCAGATGTTAAATCCCAAGCCTGTGGACTCATCCCTGGTCTTCTTTCATGTCACAGAACCAACCTGTCAGGAAGTTGCTGTAGGACTGCCTTCAAAGGATTTCCAGAATCTGACCACTTTAATTACAGAGTCTCCCAGATCCAAGTTGCCATTTCTCTCACCGGGATTGCTGCCTTAACCTCCTAACTCATCTCCCCACTTTCAACCATTTCCCCTCCACCTGTAATCCACTTGCCACACAGCAGCCAGCATGATCATTTAAGAATATAAGTTAGATCCTTTGTTCAAACCCTCTCTGGTGTTCCAGTTTACTCAGAGTAAAGGCCAAAGTCATTACAGTGGCTCCAAATATGACATAATTTGTCTCCCCATTACCTCTCTGACTTGATCCTGACCTCTTGCTCTTCTTTAGCTACCATGAGCTTTTTGCTGTTACTTGAACAAACAGACCCATGGCAGCCTTTAGGCACTGGATATTCTCTCTGTACCTCTTTCCAGTTTTGTTCAAAAGTTACCTTCTCAATGAGGCTTATTTTGACTACTCTCTTTTAAATTGCTCCTTCCTTGGCACTCTTAATACCTCTCACCATTGTCTGTTATTTTTCCTTAGTAATTTTATCTGATTTGTAAATAAGTCCTTTTTATCCCATTTCTAAAGTTAAATGTGTGGTTGATTTGGGTTATTTTGGCACTAGTAATCTCGATAAAAATTTCTGGGTCTGTTCCCTTTTGGGGAAACTGAATATAAATTGTAATTTGGTTCTGGTATTCTGTTTAGAGAAAACTCCCCTAAATTTCTTCCATATTCAAACTTACTTCCAACCTTGTTCATCCTGAAGGCCTATGATCCCACTTCCATTCTAGTCTTCATCCTCCATAGTTGATTCTTCCACTATAGTTTAGATGTTACATCTCCTGCTTCCTTTCTCATCAATTACCTTTACTTCCACCTCTACCCCATTCTACTGATCTTTTCCCCTCCAAAAACAAAACACTCACTTACTTATAAGCCTTCCATTGATCTCTCTTTCTCTTCTTCTTCCACTCCCCCCTCCACGCCTTCCCATTTACAGCCAAACTTTTTGAAGGATCATTCTACACTGCTCTTCATATGTCTTGCATTCCACAACCCAGAGCAATCAGGCTTCCACTTTCTCCTCTCCATTAAAACTGTTCTAAGATGATAGCTAAAGACTTTCAGGATGCTAAGCCCATGGACAGTATTTAGACCTTATTTTATCGGGCTTGGCTTTAATCCACTACTGTTAAAAAAACAAAAACAAAAACAAAAACAAAACAAAAACAAACCCAGAGACTTAAAAGTCGCAAATCCCTTAGCTTTAGTGACAATATTCTACCCCCTCCCCCGCCATGTATCAATACATTTCAGTCTCCATTTTAGGTTCTTTTTTTCTTAACAGAACTCTAGGTAATTATGATCCCACAGTTGGCTCCTGGTCCCTCTTCGCTGGGCACTTCACATACTTCTGTATTCGCTCTCACAAGTGCATTATCTATGTACAAGTTCACATCTGCCGCCCAGGTCTTGCAGACTAATGTCAGCTTGCCCATGGGCATCACCACTTGAGTGAGCTGGGGGCATCTCAAATGCATCCTGTGCAGCACTGAGTCCTCTTTGTTCTCAACTCTGGTCCTCCTCTCTTGCTCCCTGTCTCAGTGAATAGCACTATTATCCGTTCCATCCTATCAGCCCGAATCTCAGAGATTATCATTGACCCCGGCATCCTTGCCTCCAACTTACTAAGCCCTGTTTCTACTTACTAAGGATCTATGAACTCGGTTCTTACTTGTCCAACCACATTGCCACTGCTTTTGTTTGGGACATTGCCATTTCTTGCACAGTGTACTGCACTAGGTTGCCAATTCATTTTCCACAGAGCTGCCAGAGTGATCTTTCTAAAAATGCAGTCCTATCATGTCAGTCTTCTTTTCAAAAAAGTCCTTCACACTCCTTCGGGACAACATTCAAACTCTTTTACCTGGCATAGGCTGTATTTCAAGATTTGCCTCCTGCCTGTCACACAACTTTATTTCCATTGCACAGTCACACTGAGCTACTTGAAGTTGTTTATAAATTCTATTCTAATAACTCCCCAACAGCTAACAGCTGTTGCCCCCTCTTGCTCCTTCTGCCTGAAAGGGAACAACTACATTCACCTTGAGAACTTTTTCTGTTTGTTCAAAACTCAGCTTAAATGTCATCTCCTCAGTCTTTGTTTGGGGTCCTTAGTTAGTGACGCAAACCCCTTCCTTTTTAAAATTTGGTTTAAATCTCACGAAGTTCAAAATTAATCTATATTCACTAAAAAAAAAGGAAAAAGAACTGGAAAGAGAAAAATAGAAATTACAGTTCAGCCATTTACTTAATCTCTGCTAACATACTCTTGTCTAGCCTATCCTGTCTACATATGCAATAAAATGTATATACAATATACATATAAAACAACTTTTCAAAAATGTTAAATGCCATCATATTATATATGCTGCTTGAAACCCACTTCGGGGGCACCTGGGTGGCTCAGTTGGTTAAGCATCTGACTTCAGCTCAGGTTATGATCTCAGGGTCCTGAGATTTCACCCCACATCGGGCTTCCCGCTCAGTGGGGAGTCTGCTTCCCTTCTCCCTCTCCCTCGGCCCCTCCCCTGCTCATCCTGTCTGTCTCTGTCTCTCTCTCAAATGAATAAATAAGATATTTAAAAAAAAAAAGGAACACACTTTTTTTCCCTCAGCAAAATATTGTGAACATGATTCAATGACAATAAATAGAACTCTTGATCATTTTTTAAATGTTTACTTATAGTCCATTCTATAGGTAAAGCATAATTTCACTCAGTCCTCTATTATTTTCAGGTAGCTTCAATTTTTTTTTTATTAAAAATTCTATTAAAAATACACATGTTGGTTCAATTATCAGGTTATTTCTTTAGTACATATTCGGAATGACATTCCTGCATCATGGACACTAACACATTTCATAGCTTTTGCCAAATTTCAGTTAATCCTTCTATAAACAATTTCAAGCTGTATTTTAAACATAGCTTAAACCAGATAAAACCTATAATACATTTTGAACTACTTCAAAGGTACAGGTTCTTCAAAATGCCTTGTGTGGAGAAATTGTCTTAGACAACATGTATTTTTCTGTTAGTTCTTGAAGAAATTAGAAGCAAGGGCTGTTGGACTGGTCAAGATGCCCATGGAGTCAGGATCTTTAGGGGAGTCATAGGGGGTTCTGAGAAGGTTTAAAAACAGAAAGTGGTGAGAAAAGCCATTCCTACATTTCCTCTTGTTCCCTTTTCTTCCCAACTCAATAGTTCTCCTGATGTGGCAAAAGGAGGATAATCTGTGGATTTTTTTTTATATATAATTTAAAGAAAAGGGACAATATGGTGTAGGTTTGAAAGAAAGCCCTGGGGGGGGGGGGGGGGCGGCGTCAGATAGAAAACAAGTGAGAATCATTGAGCTAATGTACCAATCAGTCCTCTGGAGGTTTAATAGTCTTTTAAGTAGCCTCTGGTGGACTTAAAACAGTTGGATGATAAGAGGTGAAATAATGAATCAGAGAGTAGTTAACAAGAGAAGGCAGACTTTAGGCAGTAAAGAGAAAAGGGGAAAAAATAAAAAGAAGAGAAGAAAGGAGATTAAAATGTGTAAATTATACAATAAATCTTGAAATGGATGACATTCAGAGGCAGTTAAAATAAAAGATATTGTCATCCAGAAAAATGGAAGCCAAACCTCTTCATACCTCACTCCAGAAGGTCCAATGCTGTAGGAAAATGGAATGGGATGGTAAGGTGTTTGGCAGCACATTGTCCACACAAAAGTAGCTAGAATTTTGCTAAAGAGATTAGTGAAGTTTTATCACCTCTTTTCTCTGAAAGACTCAAACGAGTTCAAGGGTGTGATGGAGACCAAGAGGTAGGAAACAGAAAATTTCCAAGGGGAAGAGCAGCGGCATGAGAGGTGGAGCGGAGCCCAGCTGGGAGGACAGCTGGAGTCCCACCCAGGTACCAGCAATGAGGGCATCATATTGCAAAATTTAGTTAGGCGTTTTTGACTTTGAAACTTGATGCTTTCGTATATTTAAAAGAATGTGTTTGGTTGGTTAATGTTTTCCTCTTCTCCTGTTAAAGCAAATATGTACTCTATTTTCTCTAACCCTATTGAATGTGACTGTTCTCATTTGAGGGAGCTATTGAAGTGCTGACAGAATCTGTCTCTGGAGAGGGCTGCTACCTGCCTTCAACCGAGTTGAAGATAATAAAAGAAAAAAGTTAACTCCTGAATTTCCGGAAGAAGGTGAGGTATGAAACTATATACACCAATCCTCCCTCTTCCCCACTCCTCTACCTAAAACAAGAGTGTCAAGGTAGAGTGTGCTTTGGGGACTTAAAAACGGTCTGCCCAGGTTATGATTCTTCATGTTAGAGTTAGGATCAAGGGTTTGTTTTGAAAAGTAAATAGGGCTTGAAGTTGCCAGGTAAACCCACCAATTACTTGTAATTAATCTAGCAATGTCAACTGTCCTGAATGTATTTCAGTCCCTTTACTATTAAATGTGCCTGAATGAGAACAAAAAACAAGAAGAAGCAATAAAATGAATAAGTGTATCTTTTAGGAGGGCTGTTTGAAACAGGGAAAACAATCTTCCTTGTGGGGAGACATGGAAAATTCTAAGCCCATTTATAGTCTTTCAAAGTTAATCAAGTCGATACTTCTATACAACAGATAAAGAAAAGACTTCCTAGTAAACAGACATTTTAAAACCTATCATTCCTTCCGTTCTGAATTCTTTATTAATAGGAGGAACCATAGAGGCAGAGGGTGGGGGTTGGAGGGACAGAAACACATATAGCATGTGTGAGTTCTGTTCCGGAGGGTTTTTTTTTTTTTTTTAGCACTAAGCATTTGAAACATTTTTTTTTTTCTCTGCTTTGTCTTTGGGGAATGCTACAGAATGGTTTAATCATCTGGCTTTGGTATCTGACTGCCTAGGGCAGCTGTAGCCTTTCTTACATTACGTCTCACCGTGTGTCACCTTTTCCAGACAGCTATAGGATCAGGATAAGAAAAATTGTTTCTTTACGCTGTAGATCTAACAAAACCACAGGCTGCTCACAGCCCACCAAATGAATGCCTAGCATTTCAAATCGACCTGAATTAAATGAAGCAGTTGATTATAAATGCTAGACACTCAATTTAGAAACTGTGGCTTAAAGAAAGAAACAACGTATGACTATGGATTGTTCGTTTTGCATGAGAGGAAAAACTGAGACGTTATGACCAGAATGAAATATTTTCTGAGGGGTGATTGTGGTGACCCAAAATATCTTCGTAAATGCGATGCTACAAAATGGGCATTTAGAAGGCATTTGCATCAATATTTCTATCTCTGGAAAGAAGTACAACCCACTAAAGGACAAGGTATAAATTCTTATTTCCTATACCATGCCAAATATTAAAATGCTGCAAACAAGACAGAGGGAAATCAAACAAAGGGGCTTTCCCCCTTATGCAGGAAAATTTTGAAGTAAGAGTAATTATACAGGCCTTATATTTAGGAGATTATAGAGAAGGTGTATTTGGTGATTGACATCTGTTTATAGTTACCTCAAAATGTTGTATATGAAGGTTTTGATAATGCTTTTTTTAGCTTAAGAAGCACTGTAGGATTAAGACAGTCTGATTGGTTATTTTTCTGATAGGGAAGGTTAGGAGCCCGGGCTCTCAAAAGGCTAAGATGGAAGGATGTTTCATGGAATGGCCAGTGAACGCTGCTGAGATGACAAATGAGACTGATGTCTTGATGGGGAGGAAAGAACTTAGCTGACATGGCCGTTCAGCATTCTCAGAGGGAAAATTTATTATTTCTCCACGCTGACAGAAATGTAGAGTTTGTACAGGCTTTACTTCGCAATAAAGTTATATATATATATAACTATAACTATATATATATAAGGTTATATATATATAACCTTAATAAAGAGTTAATTAATTCCATCCTGGTGTATTGTATTCAACAGTCTCATACATTATATAATAGACCATCTAAAAATGATATAAATTTATATACTTAGTTTTTAAGGACATCCTCTTGAATCTAAGTGATAAGCATTTTTATTTTAAATGTTTTGGACTTTTTTTTCTATCTGTAAAATGGGGATGCAAACATTGTTTATTTTACTTTTAATGGTATTGCAAAGATTAATGCAATTATAACGTTACTATAAAGCCATTGTCATATGGTATGATATAAAATGTTAATAGGTAATTATTTCTTGTGGTGCCAGATAAGGAATCTGTTCTTACAAAAATTACACTTTAGTGGGAGAAGCCAGGCAAAAATACAAGTAAAATATGAATGAACCAATAAATAGATGGGCCAGCACAGTATGGATCAGCTAAATTTGAAGTTGAAAACCATAGCCTTATTTGCCTCAGAGATCAAAGGATGGGTGCAGGACTTCCAGAATGTTGAAAAAGAGTGAAAGATACCAAAATCTACCTATAAAATTCTTTCAAACTCTTGGTTAAATCCTTTCCTACATATGTGCATGTAATGCTCCAAGTTGCCCAGGAAGAAAACAATAGCTGCAAGGCTAAAAGAGGTAAGCAGAGATTTCAACTACAAAGGTAAAAAAGTTTGGAGTTCAAGTTCAGCCAAGCCAAAGGTTCTTGGTAAATAACCCAGAGTTTCTACATAGAGTTAAGACTGTGTCCTAGGACTAAGCAATTTCCTTGAATTAGCAGACAAATCAACATAGTCCCACTCTAACAAAGTATAAAACCAACCTTTACAAATTTAAAATAATCTGCCAGTCATTTAACGCCCTAGTAGAAAAGAACTCCCCAATCTTTGGGAAAAATGAACAAAATCCTAAGATATTACATTGTATTATTTATAAGGCCTAGTATACATCAGGAATTACTAGGCATGTGTAGAAACAGGAAAACATGAGAAGAGAAAATAAGAATAGAATAAAAAATGACCCAGATTTTGGAATTTTGTAATAAAGAATTAAAAAACTATTTTAAAGAATCTATATAAAAAGATTGTTGTAATAGATGAAGAGATGAGGGGATTTCAGGAGAGATTTATAACAAGAACCAAATAGAAACCTGAGAACCAAAAAATATAATATCTGAAATCAAGTATTTATTGAATGGGATTAAATGCACTCTATGTAACAACAAAAGAGGATCATTATACTTGTAGATTGTACAATATCTATACTATTTAAATTGAAGCACAGAGAGAATAAAATAGAAAACAAGGTTCAATGACGTTTGGGAGAGTATCAAGCGGTCTTACATAGATAGTATTGAAGTCTGAGAAAGAGAAGAGATGGAATATGGGACAGAAGGAAAATTTGAAGAAATATTGGCTAAATTTGTCTTTTTTTTTTTTTTTTTAAAGATTTTATTTATTTATTCATGAGAGAGCGAGAGAGAAAGGCAGAGGGAGAAGCAGGCTCCCAAGGAGCAGGGAGCCCGATGTGGGACTCGATCCCAGGACCCTGAGATCATGACCTGAGCCGAAGGCAGACGCTTAACCATCTGAGCCACCCAGGCGCCCCAAGGCTAAATTTGTCTTTTAAGAAAACATTCTGAAATCAAATAAGCTCAGTAAATATTACATACAAAGAAATGCAATGAAAATGAAGCCTAGGCACATCATAGTCAAACTGCTGAAAACAAATGAGGAAATCTTTATATATATATATAATGTTTCAGGTGTATAGCTTTATTTTTTATAGGTAATATCTTCCTTCCTCCCTCCCTCCCTCCCTCTCTTCTTCCTTCCTTCCTTCCTTCCTTCCTTCCTTCCTTCCTTCTTTCCTTCCTTCCTTCCTTCCAAGGAAGCTCTATGCCCACTGTGGGGCTCAAACTCATGACCCTGAGATCAAGAGTTGCATGCTCTACTGACTGAGCCAGCCAGGTGCCTCTCAGGTGTACAGCTTTAAAATTTGATATCTGCATGTACTACAAAGTGATCACCACCACAAGTCTAGTTACTATCCATCATCATACAGTTGCTCCTTTCACCCATTTCACCCATTTGCCAACCCCCTTCCCCTCTGGTAATTACTAGGTTGTTCTCTGTATCTAAGAGATTGTTTTTATATTGTCTTGTCTTGTTTGTTTTGTTTCTTTAGATTCCACATATGAGTGAAACCATATGGTATTTATCTTTCTTCATTTGACATATCTCACATAGCATAATACCCTCAAGGTCTATCCATGTCCCAGATGAAAAGATTTCCTTCCTTTCTATGGCTGAGTAGTATTCCATTTCATAAACATAACACATCTTTATCCATTCATTTATTGATGGACACTTAGGTTGATTCCCTATCTTGGCTATTGTAAATAATGTTGCAATGAACGTAAGGGTGCATATATCTTTTGAAATTAGTGTTTTTGTCTCCTTTGGATAAATACCCAGAAGTTGAATAGCTGGGTCATATGACAGATCTATTCTTAACTTTTTGAGGAACCTACATACTGTTTTCCATAGTAACTGTACAAATTTACATTCCCATCAACAGTGCACAGGAGTTCCCTTTTCTTTACATCCTCACCAACACTTATTATCTCTTATCTTTTGATAATAGCCATTCTAACAGGTGTGAGGTGATATTTCTTGTAGTTTTGATTTGCATTTTCCTAATAATTAGTGATGTTGTGCATCTTCTCATGTGCCTGTTGGCCATCAGTCTATCTTCTTTGGAGAAATGTCTACTCTGGTCCTCTGCCTACTTTTTAAATTGGGTTGTTTTGTTGTTGTGCTGTTATTGTTGAGTTATATAAGTTCTTTATATATTTTGGATATTAATCCCTTATTGGTTATATGGTTTGCAAATATCTTTTTCCTTTCTGTTTGCCTTTTTGTCTTGATTATGGTTTCCTTTGCTGTGTAGAAGCTGTTTAGATTGATACAGTACCATTTGTTTATTTTTGCTTTTGTTTCCCTTGCCTTTGTAGTCAGATTCAAAAAGACATCACTAAGACTGATGTTATTTCCTGTTTTCCTCCCAGAATTTTATGGTTTCAGGTCTTATATTCAAATCTTTAATCAATTTTGAGTTAATTTTGGTGTATGATGAAAGATACTGGTCGAGTTTTATTCTTTTCATGTGGCTATCCAGTATTCCCAATACCATTTATTAAAGAGACTATCCTTTCTCCATTGCATGTTCTTGGCTCCTTTGTTGTAGATTAACTGTCTATAGTTAGTGTGGGTTTATTTTTCAGCTCTTAACTCTGTCCCACTGGTCTTTGTGTCTGTTTCTATTGATTACTATACCTTTTTTACCGCCAGTTTTGTTTTTCTTTCTCAAGATTGCTTTGGCTGTTTGGGATCTTAGGTGTTTACGTACAAATTTTAGAATTATTTGTTGTAGTTCTGTAAAGTATGCTATTGGAATTTTCATAAGTATTGCATTGAATCTGTATATTGCTTTGGGTAATATGGACTTTTTTTTTTTTTAAAGATTTATTTATTTATTCATGAGAGAGAGAGAGAGAGAGAGAGAGAGAGAGAGAGAAGCAGGCTCCCAAAGAGCAGGGAGCCTGATGCGGGACTCGATCCCAGGACCCTGGGATCATGACCTGAGCCGAAGGCAGACGCTTAACCATCTGAGCCACCCAGGCACCCTAATACGGATTTTTAACAATATTATTTCTTCTAATCCAAGAGCACAATATATCTTTCCATTTATTTGTGTCTTTGTCAATCTCTTTCATCACTGCCTTATAATTTTCAGTGTACAGATCTTTCACCTCCTTGGTTAAATTTATCCCTAGGTATTTTTGATGTAATTATAAATAGAATTATTAATTTCTCTTTCTGATGTTTCATTATTAGTGCATAGAAATGCCACAGATTTCTGTATATTAATTTTTGTGTTCTGCAACTTTATTGAATTTTTTAGTTCTAACAGTTTTTTGGTGGTATCTTTAGGTTTTTGGTATTTAGTATCATGGCATCTACAAATAGTGACAGTTTTACTTCTTCCTTTCTGACTTGGATGCTTTTTATTTATTTTTCTTGTGTAATTGCTGTGGTTAGGACTTCTAATACTATGTTGAATAAATGTGGTGAGATTGGGTATTCTTGTCTTATTCCTGATCTTAGAGGAAAAGCTTTCAGCTTTTCACCATGGAGTATGATGTTAGCTATAGAATTGTCCTATATGAGCTTTATTATGTTGAGGTATGTTCCCTCTACATTTACTTTGTTGAGAGTTTTTATGTTACATGCTTTTTCTGCATCTTTTGAGATGATCATATGATTTTTTTTATCTTTCATTTTGTTAATGTGATGCATCATGTTGCTTGATTTGTGGATGTTGAACTATCCTTGCATTCCTGGAATAAATCCCTCTTGATTGTGGTATATGATCCTTTTAATGTATCATTGGATTCAGTTTGCTCATATTTTGTTGAGGAAACTTTGTTTTTGCATCTATGCTCATCAACAATATTGTCTTGTAATTTTGTTTTTTTTGTAGTGTCCTTGTCTGGTTTTGGTATCACAGTAAGGCTGTTTCATAAATGGGAGTTTGGAAGCATTCCCTCCTCTTAAATTTTTAGGAAGAGTTTGAGAATGAAAGGTATTAAATCTTCTTTGAATGTATGGTAAAATTTGCCAGTGCCTGGCCCTGGACTTTTGTTTGTTGGGAGATTTTTGATTACTGTTTCAATCTCCTTACTAGTAAATCAGTCTATTATTACTTCATGATTTGGAAGATTATTATGTTTCTAGGAATTTATCCATTTCTTCTATGTTGTCCAGTTTGTTGGCATATAATTGTTTATAGTAGTCTCATGATCCTTTGTATATCTGTGGTATGAGTTGTAACTTCTTTCATTTCTGATTTTGAGTTCTCTTGCTTTTTTTCTTGGTTAGTCTAGCTAAGGGTTTGCTGATTTTATTTTTTCAGAGAACCAGTTCTTAGTTTCATTTATCTTTTCTACTGTCTTTTTAGTCTCCATTTCATTTATTTCTGCTCTGATCTTTTTTATTTCCTTCCTTCTACTAACTTTGGGCTTCATTTGTTTTCCTTTTCTGAGTTCCTTTAGGCATAGGGTTAAATTGTTTATTTGAGATTTCTCTTGTTTCTTGGGGTAGGACTGTATTGTTATGAACTTCTCCCTTAGAACCCCTTCTGCTGCCTCCTATAGATTTTGATATGTTGTATTTCTGTTTTCATTTGTTCTAAGTATTTTTAAATTTCACTGGTTGTTCAGTAGCATGTTGTTTAATCTCCATGCTTTTGTGGTTTTTCCCATTTTCTTCTTGTAATTGATTTCTATTTTCATACCATTGTGGTTAGGAAAGATGGTTGATATGATTTCAGTTTTCTCAAATTCATTGAGACTTGTTTTGTGGCTCAACATGTGATCTATCCTGAGGAATGTTCTATGTACTCTAGAGAAGAATATGTATTCCACTGCTTTTGGATGGCATGTTCTGTATATATTAATTCCATCTAGTCTAATATCTCATTTAAAGCCAATGTTTCCTTATTGATTTTTTTTTTTGTCTGGATGGAGTGTTAAAGTCTCCTACTATTATTGTATTGCTTTCAATTTCTCCTTTGGTTCTGTTTATATTTTCTTTATATAGTTTGGTGCTCCTATGTTGGGTGAATATGTATTTTTAAATGTTCTATCTTCTTATTGGATTATCATTGTGTAATGCCCTTTATCATTTTAATGTAACATATCAATGTAAACTTTATCATTGTGTAATGCCCTTCTTTGTCTTTTATTACAGTCATTGTTTTAAAGTCTATTTTGTAACAAACTGAGAGTTTCAGAGGGGAGGGTGGCCAGGGATATGGGGTAGCCAGGTGATAGGCATTGAGGATGGCATGTGTTGTGATAAACACTGGGTGTTATATGCAAGTAATGAATAATTGAACACTACATCAAAAACTAATGATGTACTATACAGTGGCTAACTGAACATAAAAAAAAAATGGCAAAAAAATAAAAATAAATAAAAATAATAAAAGTTCCAATCCCACCCCCCCAAATAAGTCTATTTTGTCTGATAAAATTATAGCTACTCTAGTTTTTTTTTTTCTCCCATTTCCATTTGATGGAATATCTTTTTCAATCCTTTCATTTTCAGTCTGTGTGTGTCCTTACTTCTGAAGTGAGTCTTTATTATAGGCAGCATATTAGATGGGTCTTGTTTATTTATTCACTTAGCTACCCTATGACTTTTGATTGGTGAATTATTCTATTTACATTTAAAGTAACTTTTGATAAGTATATACTTATTGCCATATTATTAATTGTTTTCTGGCTATTTGTGTAGTTCCTTTGCTATTTAATTCTTTAGCTCTGATTGGTTCTTTTTTAATATTTCCTATTTCTTTGTTAAAGTTCTCACTAAGTTCATTCACTCTTCTCTCAAGTCCTGTGAGCATCTTTATGACCATTATTTTGAACCCTTTATTAATTAGATTGCTTATCTCCATTTCCTTTAGTTATTTTTCTGAGGTTTTATTTCCTTCTTTTGTGTGAAACATATTCCTCTGTATCCTTATTTTGCCTTACTCTCTGTGTTTGTTTCCATGTATTAGGTAAGTCAGCTACTTCTCCCAGTCTCACAGGAGTTGCCTTATTTTGGAGATGTCCTGTTGGTCTAAGAAGCTCAATCTCCCCGGGACACCAGAGCCAGGTACTCAAGGGGTGTGCCTTATGTGGGCTGTGTCCACCCTCCTGATGTGGTGGGGGCATGTCTGTGGTACGTTGGTGGATAGAATTGGTGTCATTTTAGCTGTGGAACATGACTCCAACTGCTATGGCATGGTGGTGGGTGGGGTTGGTCTCTAGATCAGCTATAGTATGTGCCCATGACTGTTGTAGTGTGTTGGCGGGTGGGGCTCTCAGCAGGACACACCTACAGGCACTAAAAGTTACAGGGAGAATTCCAAAATGGTGCCTGTCAGCACCAGTATTAGTAAGAAAGACTGAGATTGAAAAAATGGCTTGTACCAATGTCTCAGTCTCTGGACCAAGTTCCTGCTATTTCTTGCTTCTCTGGCAGATGCTTAAAGATTGGTAAATGGGTCTCCTTTACCCATGGTTTAAGTACTTTTCAAATTGGTGCTTTTGTGCTGGTAACCAGGTTGAGTCACTCTCCCCAGGAGCCCTTTAAGAGTGGATTTTCTGTTCCCTACAGTTTTATAGTTTTCCTGAATATAATGCCCATTGATTTTCAAAGTCAAGTGTTTTGGGAGCTTTTCTCTCCTATGAAGGGTCTAAAGATTGGGATGCTTAACGTAGAGCTCCAATCCCTCGCTCCTCAGAGAAAAGTTCTGTACATCCACTGTCCCTCCCAATTGTGATTCACAACAGCTGGGGTGTGTTTTTTTCCCCTGGTGAGTCTTTTTCTGCTTCTCTTTCTTATCTCAATGCTGTCCTGTTATCCTTTGTTGTAGAAGCTCTGTTCATTGAATTTTCCAGTTTCTTTCAGAGGGAATTATTCCATGTGTAGTTGTAGATTTGATGTGTCCATGGGAGGAGATGAGTTCGGGATCTTGCTATATTGGCATCTTGTACCCAAATGCCAAAAAGGAAATCTTAAAAGCAGCCAAGGGGAAAAATGATTATTTGACTTTTCATCAGAAACAATGGAGGCTAAAAGAAAAAAGAATGTCATTTTTAAAGTAAGGAAAGAAAAAAAAAGACAATTTGCCAACCTAGAAAACATTTTTTTCCAATAGAGGAGGTGATAAATTCTGAGTAAAATTGTTGCTAGCAGACCTGCACTATCAAAATTATTAACAGGAGCTCTTTTAGTTGAAGAGAAATGATACTAGGATATACATTAAAACACTGGAAATATTAAACATATAGATAAATATAAATCTTTTATTCATCCTTTAAGAGATAATCAATTGACTTAAGCATAGCAATGCAAATGAACCCCTATCTTACACCACTTATAAAAGATTAACTCAAAATGGATTAAAGAAGTAAAGAAACCCAACCCTATACTATAAAACTCCTAGAAGAAAATATAGGGAAGAAGCTCCTAGACACTGGTCTCAGCAATGATTTTTTTTGGATAGAATACCAAAAGCACAAACAACAAAAGCAAAAATTAACAAAGAAGACTACATCAAACTTAAAAGCTTTTGGACAAAAAGGAAAAAAAAGAAAGCTTTTGGACAGCATCTGAACTGAGACCTAACTGGCAACAAGGAACCGGCCATATGAAGATCAGGTGACAGAGCTTTCTAGGTAAAAGGCCCAGCAAGTGCAAAGTCTAAAGGCAGGAAAAAGTCTGGAATAAGTCAGTTTGTTCTCTGTATTCATAGGTCTGATTCTGCTTTTGTTTGTTTATTCATCTGTTGTATTTTTTTAGATTCCACTTAGGAGTGGAATCATATGGTATTTGTCTCTCTCAGTCTGACTTATTTCACTCAGCATAATATCCTCTAGGTCTACCCATGTTGTGTTAAATGGCATGATCTCATCCTTTTTATCATTGTGTACTATTCCATTGTATATATACACATCATACCTTCCTTATCCATTACTCTATTGATGGACACTGGAGACCAGAAAGAAATTTGGAGACCAGAAAGAAAATCAGTGAGGTTAGAAGTTCTTGAGCTGGTGTAAGTGTGATGGGAGCTCAGGTTGAAAGGGGAGGCGTGGGCCAGTTAGGAATTTGAAAAAAAAAATATGACTTGTATAAGAATATGAATTTTAAATGTTGCTTTTTTAGATATGTCCCCTAAGACAAGAGAAACAAAAGCAAAAATAAACTATTGGGACTACATCAAAAATAAAAGCTTTTTCACAGCAAAGGAAACCATCAACAAAACAAAAAAGACAACCTATTGAATGGAGAAGATATTTGCAAATGACATATCTGATAAGCGGTTAATATTCAAAATATATAAAGAACTTATACAATTCAACACCAAAAAACCAAACAAGCAGATTAAAAAATGAGCAGAAGACCTAAATAGACATTTCTCCAAAGAAAACATACAAATGGCTAACAGACATATGAAAAAAATGTTCAACATCACTCATCATCAGGGAAATGTAAATCAAAACCACAGGGAAATATCACCTCACACCTGCTAGAATGCCTAAAATCAAAAAATGTTGGTGAAGATGTGGAGAAAAAGGAACACTCATGCACTGTTGGTGGGAATGTAAATTGGTACAGCCACTGTGGAAAACAGTATGAAGTTTCCTCAAAAAATTAAAAATAGAAATACCATATGACTCAGTAATTCCACTTCTGAAAACATTAATTCAAAAAGTTTTTGCGCCTCTATGTTCATCGCAGCATTATTTACAATAGCCAAGACATGGAAGCAACCTCAGTGTCCATCAATAGAGTAATGGATAAGGAAAGTATGGTGTATATATACAATGGAATAGTACACAACCATAAAAAGGATGAGACCATGCCATTTAACACAACACGGATAGACCTAGAGGATATTAAGCTGAGTGAAATAAGTCAGACTGAGAGAGACAAATACCATATGATTCCACTCCTAAGTGGAATCTAAAAAAATACAACAAATGAATAAACAAACAAAAGCAGAATCAGACCTATGAATACAGAGAACAAACTGATGTTTGCCAGGGGGTGTGGGGAGTTGGGCAAAATGGGTGAAAGGGAATGGGAGCTACAGGCTTCCTGTTATGGAACAAGTAAGTCACAGAAATAAAAGCATAAGGGATGCAGTCGGTGATATTGTAATACTGATGTAATGAGACAAACTGTAGCTACACTTGTGGTGAGCACAGCATAATGTACAAACTTGTCAAATCACTAAGTTGTCCACTTGAAACTACTGTAACATTATGTGTCAACTATACTCAAATACAAATAAGAAAATTAAATGCTGTTTTAAATTTATAGAAGGACATCGGTACTTAGTTCAACCAGTAACTGGAGATCGATTTTTTGCATATCTGAACACAGCTAAGGTTTCACCTAATTTATTTTTACCTATTACAACGAAAACTAGCACATAACCTCTTGGAATGTATGTAAGGAGGTATTTTATGAAGTTGTCTGGTTAGCGAGAATGGCAGAATATAGGGAAAAAATGGAAGAGGAGAGCACATGGCAGAGAGATGGGACTTTACAAAAACTGGGTGGGAAGGAAAGCACGGCAGGATCTTTTATAGGTGGTGTGACTCTGTGTGGGGGGGGGGCTGGCAAAAGAAAAAGAAAGTATCTTTGAGCACTTGACGTCTTACGTACCCTCCTCCAATATTCAAAAGGAAACAAAGTATTCATGTAGAATTTGTGACAATGTGCTCATCTGTGAAAGCAAAAGCACACCTGATTATCTTCATGCCATGAAGGTGTCTTTGGTGGAGAAGACCCTATGGAATCACAAAGCAAAATCTATTTTTTATCGAGCAGTGTTTTGGAACAGCACTGCCAAAAGCAGGAAAGTGAATAGTGTTGCTTCTCTTCCTTCTCCTCCTCCTTCATTCACACCTGAGGTGACATAGAAAGTTGGCATGAAGCACCACTTGAGACGTGAAATACAAAGTATGTCCTGTACTTCAAATAAGAAAGACACCTCAAAGCAAAACACCCAGAGATGAGGAAGGCTTCTCAATCATCACTGTGTTCAGTTCCTTTGCCTAAAAATTTCCAACCCTTCATTCTGTTAAATCTGCTCAAATAGTCTTTGGTTTGAGAAGAGTTAATAAAGAGAGCCAGTTCTGGAAAAACATAGACTCTAGAGCCTATCTTTTCCTCCTTTTACTATTTTACCATGCCAGAAATTGTGTAAGCAGACATTTAAGCAAGGGCTACTTGTGCGTTTACAATCTCTGCAAGGTGGCAATGTGTTCTCTACCCATGAAATCACCTGTAGGGTAGGAGTACTGAAGCACTAAGGGTCCCAAATCGTGCTTTAGGCACTTACACAATCCATGACTGATTCTGTTAGGAGGCAGAGGAGGGCATGTGTGGGAGGTCCAAGTGGCTGAGAATGATTAGGTTGCAGAAGTCAGTCCGCTGTGAGCAGAATTGAGCACCACACCCCCGGGGCTCCTCGTTCTTGGGTCCACTCTTACAAGGCAACCTTAGGTTCTCTTCCTCTCATTTTGCACCAAAAAGTAAAACTCGTCGTGACAACCTTAACAGCCCTAAGAGGCACTTGAAACAAATATTTTATGGAGAAGACTCTACAGTCTCCTGCCAGTCCAGAGTTTGAGATTGCAGCTGGCTCTTCATGGAAAACTAGTACCTTCATCCTAATAGGAAAGCCACTAAAAGCTCAATTTTTAAATCTCATGTTTTCTTTAAAATAAACACCCTTTATCTTAGTTCTGTCTCAGGAAATATTTTTATGGGAAAGAGAAAGTCAAGGCAAAGTGCAGGATGACAAACACGCAAAATAGCACATATCTAGATAGCTCACAAAAACTTAATTTTGTTTTAGATGTGTAGCGCTATAGAGACAGTTCTGTAAAAACACCAGGTAGAGTCAATAACTGGCCTCCAGAGTCCCTCAAGAGGACCCATTTAAGAATTCTCTTTCAGCTCCTGCAATGCCCGATCGGTAGTTCAATGGGCACAGTGATAGTGAAATGCCACATTTACCACATGTTCTTGGGGGTGCTATAATTTAATTTAATAAGATTATAGAGGATTGTTTAGTTTTTAGAGATTCGGGTAGAGGTAGACAACAGGAGGAAGTACTGCAAAGAAATTCAGTTATCTACCTCGGAGGCTGGGGAAGCCTAGGCATTAATGCTTGTGTGCACTCATATTCTCCATGAGGCCTTCCACACTATTTCAAAGAGCAACTTAAGAGGAGTGTGACCTAATCTCAGCCTGAACCTCTTTGGCAGGAAGAAAGGCTGGAGAAGATAATTTAATTGGCGAGACATAAGAGGATCCAGTGTGACTCTGTGAAATGGAATCCAAGTCACACAGGCGTCTTTCAGGACAGAAGTGCTGTGCAGCAGCTTGATAAAACCAGGCACTAAAGTGAGCCAAGAAACAGCAAAACACACATTTCCTTCTTGATTGTTGAGGTCTCTCTGTAAATGCAATGAAATCACTAAGGGAGGCTTTAAATATTGTTGGACAAACTGGTCTGGGTCTCATTTGATAAAGCCATTGGCATTTCAGCGGGCCATTGCCTGAGACTATTACTTCCTACAGAAAGGAAGAGGAGCGGGTCTTTGCAGTGCAACATGTTTTGACTGCGTTTTCCGATGCACAGAGCATTTGAAAAGAATGTGAAAGGTTTCCATGAGATCCAAATATCCAAATATTTATGAAAATAATAATGACTGTAGTTTGTACTTACATAACAGCTTCCATCTGAGGAGCTCAGACATTACTTCATTACCTTTTAAAATATTATCTGGAAGTTGGCGAAGTGGAAGCTATATATTTACATTTTGACCCTAGTGGAACTCAGTGAAAGGATGTGCCAAAAAGTTGCAAGCATTTAGGCAACTTGTGATAAGTTCATTCAATACGCTGACTTTTACCTTAAAGTAATAAAAATCAGGAGAATAAAGTTTTTTTTTTTTTTTTTTTTTGCATTAACATTTAATTGATAGGATTGTCCTTAGTATGCTTTACTCCTCTCAACCTGATTTCTTCCTGACTGTTCTGACTCCAGGGTAAACTAAATAAAAGAATCCATTTACAGTCAACTTTCAAGTGATAAGAAACTGTCTAGGAAGGCTCCGAGGTATCCACACAGAGAAGTCTGATAAATACAGAAATAGATGGGTTAGTAGTCCAAAGCAAAAGTCTAAATACAAGTTCTTACAGCAAGGAGGAACAAAAATACAAGGCAGTTTTCCCCCACCCCCAAATACAGGTTTCTAACAGCAAAGGGGACTCATAATACAAAGTGGTTCTCCCCCGCCCCCAAACTTGAGTAATATATAGACTCCTTTTAAAGCATGGATCCTTAACCATTTTTATCCTGTAGAGTCCTTTGGCAGTCTGGTGTAGCTTATGGACCTCCTCTCAGAACAATGTTTTTAAATGCATAAAAATTAAACTCAAAGGCTTACAGAGAAAACCAATTTTTTTATAGAATTATAATAATCAAAATATTTTGAAAATCATATTTAATATGTGTGTCCTTATTAATTCAATAAACAAGAAGATCTAGCAATATCAGGTTTGACAACTTCTGTAGTTTTGAATTAGTGATGGGCATTAAACATATTCCAGATTTTCACAGTAATTGTAATGCCCTATAGAAATATCTGCCTATTGTGCCACCAATATTCCATATGTCATATTTCAGTTAGAAGTTAGTGAAAGTAAAATATGTAATTATTTTCTTCCCCATCTTCAAGAACCCCACATTAAGAACCTATAAGCTAAAGAAAAGTGATTTTTCTTTAACTCCTGAGAAGAAATCCATGGATGCGTGGGGAACCAAAGACCATAGTTTGATAAACATTGATATAAGGGATCCGAGGGTGTCAGAATTTGTGAAAGGTGATCATGTGACTGAGTAAATCATTGGTTTGGGCTCTTAAGATTAGTATATGAAAATTTCAACTGAATTTGGGTTGCTTTTATGAAATAGGAAATGTTCAAACATTTGAGGGAGGCCGAATGCTTTATAATTCAGATTTTTGTTAACATAGAGCTTCAAAAAAAAAAAAAGGGGATGATACATGTACATGATAGAACCATCAAGAGTACTTTGACCTTAAAATTTTGCTGTTACTAACAGTAAAATCCAAATTCCTCAGCATGATAATGAAGTCCTACCTAGCTTTTCCAGTCTCATATCCTTCTACACTTCTTCCTACACAAGGGGCATCCTGCTCCTGCTTCTACAAATCACTACTCCCCAATACTCAGAGTTCCAGGCAGATCTCTATTATTTATCCTATATTTTCCTGCCATTGGAAATGTGTGCAATTTATTCCCTTCATCTATTCTTCTAGTCTACTGTATAGGTCCTATCCTTTAAAGCCAAATTATCCTCTTCTGGTCTAGGTCTTATCCAACTCTTTCAAAAACAAACCAACAATCAAACATCTCACCAACAAAGCCAGAAACACACCATACTTATTCATTATATTTATCACAACATACTTTGAATTACATCTTTTATGATTTCTTTGTTCTCCACCATAAGCTTTGTTATGAGCTGAACTGTGTCCCCCAAAATTCATATGTTGAAGTCCTACCCCCAGTATGTCAGAATGTGACTGCTTTGGATGTAGAGCCTTTAAATAGGTGATTAAGTGAAAATGAGGCCCTTAGGGTGGGCCCCAATCCAATCTGACTGATGTCCTTCTAAGAAGAAGAAGTTTGGGTGCAGAGAGAGAGAGACACAGTGCACAGAGGAAAGACCATGTGAGAACAACGAGAGGGTCATCATCTGCAAGCCCAGGAGAGAGACCTCAGGAGAAGCCAAACCTGCCGACACCTTGATCTTGGATTTCTAGACTCCAGAATTGTGAGAAAATAAATTTCTGTTGTTTGAGTTATTGAGTCTGTGGTATTTTGTTATGGCAGCCCTCGTAAACTAATATAAGCTATGAATGCTTCTACACTGAATCCCTACTGATTCTTTCTAAATATAAAAAATAGAGAGACATGAGAGACCAAGAGAGAAGGAGCAAGAGTGAGAGAGAGAGAGAGAGAGAGAGAGAGAGAGATGAGCCAAATGAGCTGAAGCTGAGATAAGAAGGTGTATATTTGCACATTTTTGAAGACATATCTCTCCTTCACCTTTCTGTTTCTTCAGAATTCATGATACTTTAGTCAAATGGATTTATGATGAAAATACTACAGAAATGATTAATAATATAAGATTTTAACTCTCCTTTTTTCCCCATTCAGATTGCTAATAGACCTTATGTGGCAATCATAACAAAGATGGATGCTGCAAGATGCTAGTTTGATAAATTATATTGCATTTATAAATGGAAATGCTACAATGAAAAGAGAAGGTTATGTTAGACAATGTCAGTTAAAGAAAATGAAGTAAGGAAGTGTTCAAATATTTGCAAATATATTCCCAGAAGGTAATAATACATAGGAGAATTAAGGAACTATTTGGCATAAGATGAAAGGAAAAGATACAAGCTATGTGGTGTAGAAATACATAATATTATGCAATAAGAGAAAAATGTGTTTGAAAGCTGATGAGTGAAAGTCTGTTGATGAGAGTCAGAAAGAGTTTACTAAAAAACAGACGAGTGGCATCTTTCTCATAGTGGCAGAGTGCTTTAGAAATAACAAGAAGTTAAGAAGAATCTTAGTATGAAATAATGACATCATCCATAAATGAGGTTATATAAGTTCAGGTAGTGCCAAGTAATGTGAAGAAAAAGAAGAGCATCTAACTAGCTCATCATGTATAGTAACTATTCTGAATTGGCAACAAGAAATCAATAAAGTGATAATTAATAAAAATAAAGTATAATTAATAAAAAAAGATTTTGAAATTTGGTTATTATAAGGAATTTTGCTATTATCATTCTCATGGTTAGAAATATATAAATGGTTAAATTGGCAATAAACTCTTGTATTGAACAACACATGCAATAAATATTCGTTGAGTGCCTACTGTATACCAGGAACCATTCTAAGTACCTGGATACAACAGTGAAGAAAGCAGAGAAAAATTCTCGGCTCATTCCCAAGGTGTATTAAGAGTCCTCATTTGATTGGCTGTAAACTCATATAATCTTGGCAAGTGAATGAAGACTGTGGGGTGGTGGGGTGATTTGGGAACAACTCATTTCCACTGCAGATGTGAATAGACAGACTCAAACACCTTTCTAAGATTGTCGCAAGCAGTAGCTCTTAAACTGAACTCAACGTAATATTGGATATGTCACTCTTTACTTGGCTCAGTTGCAGGGGACACTTATTAACACCCAACTCCTAAACACCAGAACAAGTTAGTGTCTATCACAGTTAATTAATGGACTTACATAAAATGAGCTCCCATAGACCTGAGAGTGGACTGAGAAAATTCAATCTGGATGGTCCTGAAGGTTCTTCCTTGTTGGTAGAGTAGAAGGAATCTGGCTGAAGGGAAATGTTGGCCCATTTCTAACAAGGTCATTCTCTGACCAGGAAGCTCTCACTGTTATCAGAATCAGCTCGCTGTTCCCTGTTCCCTCTGCCTCTCCTGGGATTACATACCATAGCTCAAGGACAGTGTCCCTTTTTTGTTGGTGCATCTAGTCAAAGCTTGCCTCTCTGTGGGCTAATCAGGGCACATGGGAACGTGTATTCTGTCACTTTTCTGCTTGTAAATCTCCTCTTTAATAAGCACTATTTTACATTTACTGTGGTGTACTATTTGTGTAAATATTAATATACTCTTTGAATGAAATTGCTGTCACGGAGTTTACATTCTCATGGGGGAAATAGACAATAAAAACACAAATGAGTAAAATATTTATATGTTAGATAGTGCTAAGTGCTAAGGAGGAAAAGAGAGTAGGAGAGAGCTATAAGACATGTGTGTGTGTATGTGTGTGTGTGTGTGGACTGCAATATTAGATAGGGTGGCCAGGACATAGCTCACTGAGAAAGTGTCATGTCAGTAAAGACTGGAAGGAAGAGAGAAGAGAACCAAGGAAATTTCTGTGAGAAGGACAAGCATTTCAGACATAGATCATTTGAAATACTAAGTGTTAAGTTAATATTTTATATCATATGTTTATTGACTAGATTCTGTAGTTAATATTTATTAAATTAAAATAATTTTCTGAACCCCTTACTAGGAATTGATGATGTACAAAAATTTTGTTCATAGCATGTTATTATGTGAGACTGAAGAATATTTTTTGACCTTACTTCTGTATGAAATTCTATTATAATGTCAGTAGCATTGTGTTTAGCACACATTGACTACTTGATGAGTCTTTGTTGAAGACACGAATAAACAGATGATCATCCACTGCCTGGTGCTGTCCAGGTTGCTGTGGGAGATATCCTTTAGGAGTTAGATGCTGTATCTTCTTTCCCTGAACAGGTCATACACCAGGGATGTGGCAAATAAAAAACAACCATCATACAAGGTATAATACAAGAGGAAAAAAAACGACTGGTGTATTAAGGAAACGGGACATAATATATGATTGAAAAATTAGGAAAGTTGTTTTTACAGGAGATAATATTTAAAATAACATTGATGGATAGTCTCCTGACAGAGGAAAATAGAAACAGTGCCCTAGAGGAGAGAAAATACTAGAAAATGTGATGAATACAAGATTTTCAATTTTGCTGGAATATAGAGTTTGAATCAGAGAATAGAAAGTAATATGCTGAAGAGATAGGTGGGAGCCATATTGTATAAGGCTTTGAATTCTGGGTTGAAACATTGTAGTTAATTTGACAGAAATGGGGAGCCATTGAACATTTCTGAAAAGAGAGAAAAATAAGCCAATTTGAGCTGTGACTTAAGAATTCTCTGGCAAGCTCGATGATGCAGGAGACAGAGAGATTAATCAGTGAGCTTCTGCCATGGGGTGAGGCAGGGGCCTAATTGAGGGGTAGCTTCTGCAATGTCTTTGCCAGTAACAAGAAAGTCAGAGAGGGGGGCCAGCGTGCAATGGTGGGAGGTGGGCATGTTTGGGTGGAGCGACTGACCTCTATTTGGATACTTGGCAGTTAGGCCTAGAACGTGAAGTTGAAACATTTTCAAAATCTTTCAAAACATTAAAAAAATCTTTGTACAACATACTGGTAACACAATAAGCAGAATTCAGGGATATTACCATAATGTTCCTTTGCCAATTTAATTTACTGTACTGGAATGCCTGCAACAATAAGGAATTCAGAGATTGTAGGTATTCATGTATTCACACTTTGTTCTCTTTTACATTTTTCTTTCTTCCCTTAATATGGAGAATCTCATAAAGCAATGATACCTTATTTGTTAAAAACTAAATAAATATGGGGTGCCTGGGTGGCTCAGTCAGTTAAGTGTCCAACTCTTGGTTTCGGCTCAGGTCACGATCTCAGGGTTGTGGGATTGAGCCCCACAATGGGCTCTGCGCTCAGCGTGGAATCTGCTGGAAATTCTCTCTCCCTCTCCCTCTGCAACCCCAACAATAAATAAATCTTAAAAACAAAACTAAATAAATATGGTGTTGATACTCCTATTGAAGTGTGGATTATTTTATGCTTAATCTCAGTAACACCTACTTTTCTGTAACATTTAAATTTGAGCTCATGCTGTTTAAAACTATGTGGGTCTATTTAATTTAGTGTGCTGGCATATTTTATATTTCCAAGATAACAAGTCACTCCTCATTAGATTAGCTCATTTCTGGATAACCCTACACGAATTTGTATGCCCCAGGATGCTCCACCTCCATGAGAATCGTTACCTTTTAATGCTTTGGAAAATGTAACATGTATCCTAGAGAAGCCTGTTTTAATTCTCCAGACATGCATCAATGTATATGTTGTTCTAAACTTAGATGAAACATCTTATCACTGTCATACTTACTCTTGTCTCAGAAGAACTACAATTTTATGAGTGGATGTATCTAGTTTGATTTCTGAATATGTTTAGTTGAATAAAATGTAAAGGGTATCTAGTGAATCCTTCACAAGATGCATGCATCTTGGAAACTTGGGGAAAAAATGAGAACAGGGATTCCCAGTAGATAACAATATGAAATAATATATAATAGTGACAGAAATGTTAAGGTGTACCGAGTAAAATAATGGTAAAGCAAATCAGGTTTCCAAATGACCAAACAAATCTGTACTCTGTTTAACAAGAGGAAATGCAGGAAAAACAAATGTGGAAAACAAAAGGGGGACCACATCAGAGGCCAGACAAATGATATTTCAAATATAGATTTTAAAGCGAGTAAAAGATGAAATTACCTCCAACTTAAAATTTCAATTTACTAGCAGCAGAGTTGTTCTTTGCCAATAAAAAGAAGGGAGGGCAGAAAGAATGGAAAAAAGACTACAAATGAATAAACAGAGTTCTAACAATACCACTAAAATTTTCTTCATACTGATTTTATACAAAATATAGACGTAAAGTAGAAAAAACAAAAATGCAAATAATCTATTTTTTGACATCTGTAGAAGAAGACTGAAAACAATATGAGAGGCATATTAAATAGTAAAAAGAAAAGCAAATATTTTAAAAAACATTTAAACATGTTTTGCAATCAAAGACCAAAGAAATTAAAAAAAAAAAAAGATGCTTCTATAAAACACAAAGGAAGATGAATGGCATGAATGGGGCCAAACATAAGAAAAGAAAAGGAAGCGAAGGTTTTCATAATCTGAGCAATCACCAGAGCTCCTGGTTTAGTCAGTGCCATGGCTTTAATGCATAGTGAATTCCATCATTCTACTTCTTGATTTTCTATACGTTAAGCTGCCTTTTCCCCATTTAAATTTTCTTTGGGTATCCACTGGTATACAAGGACTTTGGGCATTTGCAGAGTCTGATCGTAGTGGGAGAGTAGGGTAGGCCCTAAATGGTAATCTTTCCCCTTTCTCCAAAGAAAACACAGATGGGTTTACTCCAGTGTCTTTCAAAGCTCAGTGCTGAAAGCAGAGGGAGGAAACTTTCCTCAAACTCCTGCTTCACTCCTACTCCCACTTAAGAATGAGGAAGGGGCTTCGGGCAACCGGCCTTTGCTTTTAGTTCTTTCGGGCCTTTTATCCAGAAACTTTGGAATAAAACAAGGTGTAAGATCTTAGGTAACATACTTAAACCATCACTTGTCTGGCTTGCTTACCTATTTCTTGCTCTGTTTAATTTAAAAATATATCTTTTGTAATGAGTCTATTGGAGGAAAGGCACAGAATGAGCTTATGCTCCGTTAGTGTTTGTCTCAAGTGTGGATATTAATTAATTGACTAATTAATTAAATATATATGTGCCAGACACTGGCTTAGGTACCAGCGTGTGAAATGGCAGAAAAGACACCATCTTTAGCTAGAATACATGTCAAAGGAGATGGAAGAATCACACTTTATTTAATATTTACATGTTTTTATCCCTAGCATTTACTCAGTGACCAGCATTTAAGAGATTCTGAATAAATTCTAATATAATGAATTAAAGAATGTGATAAATCAAATGAGACAAGGAATTCAGTGTAGCAATTGGATCAGCTTACTGGTAGCAATCTCTGGAACTTTGTTTATTATACTGAGCTTTGTATTAACTACCTTTACAACCATAAATACTGACTGAGGTTATCCCAAATGACTGCAGGGTTCCAAGTTCTCAGGCAAACCTCCCAATTGTTGCAGTGTGCAATTGCAAGCTCAGTTAATTGGAACCTGTTACCAATGCAGGTGCGTAGTAGAAGCAATTGAACAAGATTTTGAAAATTGAGCCTTTGAGGAACTTACTGAAAGAGTCATGGAAATTAGAGCTGAGAGAGATCTGATTGTGCTATGTAATTCATCCCTGGAGGACTGGTATGAGACTGTCTTTTACAGCCTATTTTCCCATATATTTTCCTACTTGAAGTTTGAATGACTCAAACAAAAGGGCTTCTAATACTTCCACTGGGACAATATTATGAAAGACCTCATTATTAAGAAGTGTTTCCTGATATACATCCTGAATTTTTCTTTGCTTAACTTCATCCCATTAACCCCAATTACACCTCCCCAGGGCAACAATAAACAATTTCAGCTTCTCCTCTGAAGTTGCACTCTTCAGAGATTCCTCATTCCTTGCTGGCAGGATGCAGTCCGGCTGCGTACCTCTGTTCCTTTACTCTGTGTTCATGAGCCAACCATGGCCTTCTGATCATGTTTATTTCCTTTCTTTGAATGCCCTCTAATCTCTAGGAATCTTGACTCGATATAAATCCCCGTATGCTTTATAGCTTCTGTGGTCCAGGCGTATGAACCCTGATCATATAGTGAGCTGTCCCCACCCCCCCACCCCGCATTGAGCTGGTAACAGGAGTTTAAAAAAAAACAAAACATAGCGTAAATGGCATGCATGAAAAGCTAAACTGACAGAAATCACATTCTTGTTAGGATTTTCATCTTGCTGAATACAATTTTGTGCTAAAGAGATTATCTTAGGAGGTTGTGTCTGCACTACCATTATTGTACTGGTTGATTTATAATCAGAGTACGCGGTTTAGCAAAGCTGTATCCTTCATCCAGAAAGAGATTTTGCTCTGCAGACAAGGTGACATAAAACACTTGCCCTTCTAAAAGAGGATTAGAGGCTTTTACATTTTAAAGCCCATTTTGGTACAATCACGAACATGAAGCCAGTTTCCAATTTCATATAAGAAAGATCTCTAAGGAGATATCCAGCTTAATTAACTGAGAAATGACAAGTACAACAGAATTTCACACTGACAAGAGTGTGACTTACTGTAAAGACCCTGACCTCATCTGACCTCTTCAGTGAAAACTGGCTAAAAAAAAAAGTCTTCAGAAATTATTCCTGAATATGGGCATTAAGAGCCAAGAGGATGAGATAGAGAGGGAAGAGTATCCAAAACTTGGATATTTTCTTGTTCATTTTGTTGATGTATAGTCTATGAGATACTTGAAATATTTTTAGCATGCATGTCAGAATTCATTTCCTAAGTGTAATTTATTCATTTCGTAAGCAGAATTTATTTTTACCTTTATAGAAAACATGCTTAGATACATATTTTTGTTTAACACGTTGCTGTATTAGGAGCGTAGGAAGGTGTGTATAAGCTCTGCTGACCTTGCTAAACTCTAGGCAAGCTCTGCCCAGGAGTCTATTCAGTAGCAGTCAGATAATCGTGAGGTTGTTTCCCTATGAAATCGGTTGGGGATTGTTCGCACTTCTCAAATTTATGGGCATGCTTTCACACACGTTTCAATATATCACTTTGATAACCCCAAAGTTTGATCATGTACAGAGCGGAGGAAACGACAAGGAGCAGCTGGGAGTAAGAATGGAGAAACAAATAAAAGAAAACCTGAAGGAAATTTTAAAAAGATACACCCAGCAGAAGAGAAACAAATAACTTTTCCCTCATTTCTTCCCATTTTTTACTTAATGCTTGGAGTATGTTTAAGGGAACTGCAGAATCAAGATGCTTTGAACAAATGTGAAGAGTAGAAGAGAAAAAAAATGCCTGAAATGTGAGAATTTAAAAGTTCTTCTGGAAGATGCTTGAGGTTTATCACCATGCTCTCTCCCAAGAGCAGTATCTGAGCTTTCCCTCCACCCACTTTTGTAATGAGAAGAATGGGAAGGAGGTGAGGACATAGGCCATGTAGTCAGTCGGGTTGTGACCCCTACTGCCTTTTAACCGAAAAATGGGAGTTGAAAACTTGTATTGTAAATTCTTTCTCTGCCCCTTTGGGATATAAATTTTTTAAAAAAGCTTTTTACCAGTTTGACAACCCAGGAATCCCTTTCTCAAGGTCCCGGAAGCCATCCCATTGAGATGTAATCCTCAAGGAAGACAGCACTCCATCTCCTAATTTCTGTGAGAAAATAGGCAACTTCTGTCAAGCTCTAGAACTATCTCCTGTCATAAAGATACTAGAAAGCTTGCTTTTCTTTTGGATAAGGCCAATCAGCAAACACAGGTGGTCTTTATGCTCCCAAGTCTCCAAATATTTCTTATTGTGTTTAGGTCAGCTGTTGGAACTTTCTTGTATATGCAGTTGGCTTTCTGAGAATCAGCTCCTGTCTATCTAGAAACCCTAAATATATATATATATATATATATTTTAAATCATAGTATTTTTTTGATCACTCTGTCAAACCATACTGAACACTTACTATGTATAGAACATAGAACTATGCTTTAATGAAGGTAACAAAGAAATGGAACAGCCTTTTAGGAATTTACTATGGTTACAGGGATAAAAATGCAAACACACAGACATTACCATTTAGCATGCAAGACAACTAAAAGATAAAAAGATAAAATAACACAGAATGGTTTGCCTATAAAATAGGTATATTTGATTTAAATTTAGCATATGTTTATTAAGTATATAGTATATACTTAGTTACTGTGCTAAGTTCTATACCCATCCATCCATCCATCCATCCTTTCATTCAGCCAAACTTTCTTTTTTTAAAGATTTTATTTATTCATTTGTTAGAGAGAGAGAGAGCACAAGTAGGGGAGAGCGGTAGGCAGAGGGAGAATCAGGCTCCCAGTGGAGCAGGGAGCCCAGTGTGGAACTCGATCCCAGGATCCTGGGATCAAGCCCCACATCGGGCTCCTGCTCAGCAGGGTGCCTGCTTCTCCCCCTCCCTCTGCTTCTCCCCCTGCTCATGTTCTCTCTCTCTCTCTGTATCTCTGTGTCTCAAATGAATAAATTAAAAAAATCTTTAAAAAAAAATAAGACATTGTTGTACTCAAGAAGTTTACATTCTAGAGGGCAAAGATAGGTGTAGAAATTATCCTTAAAATGTAAAAGTACTAAATGCACATGGTTATGGAGGAGCCAAGGCTGAAGCTTAACTGTACCTGAGGGGTCAGGGACAACATGACAGAAAAGATGGTAAGCTGAAGCCTCAAGCAAAAATGAGGTTCTCTAAGGGCAAATGAATAACTAACATAAAGTTAAAGGCTATTATATAACAGACATTGTGCTATATGCATTTATGTATATTATCTCAAAGCCTCAAAACATCCGGGCAAAGTCGGTTTTAATAATCCTATTTACTCCCCAGGCCAAGGAGGCTTTTGGCAGCTTCGGGTCTAGTAAGTGGCACAGTGACTAGTTCAAATTCAAATTAGAGTCATTTCCAAGCTTAGTCTATTTTGATTATTCCACGTGTCCCCAAAGGGAAGGGCAGAGGAAGTTTCACCCAAACAGAAAGAAGAGCATGTGCAAAGAGGAGCATAAAATTACAAGTATTTTGCAAGTATTTTGTATGGTATAGGCAATGAGTAGGAACTCAGGAGAAATGAGGCTATGGAGTAGGGTGGGCTCAAATTATGGAGAGTCAGATCTGCCAGGCAAAATAAGTTGAATTTTATAGTATGGAATTTGGATTAAAAAAAATACTTTTAGGCAGAGAGCTAAAATGGTATGAGTTAACTATGGTGGGTCTCTGGCAGTTGCACTGGAGCTGGGAGAACATTTGGAGAACAATCCAATAGACCAGGTGTACAAACACAGCACAGATCCCACCAGAAAGCCTCTGAGAACTTATCATCGGGAGTCCTCATATAAGACTGGGACCTTATCCAATGATATAAAGTTAATAACATACATTTTTAATTTTCTTTTTTTTCTCAGCATAAATTCATGGATCTATATTTGTGTGAGGTAGAGGTCCCCAAATGTGCTACTTCCTATTCTCTGCAAACTGTGAACACATTACGTTACATGCCTGAAAGAACTTTGCAGATACGATTAAGGTTGCAGATCTTGAGATGGGGAAAGCATCCTGTATTATCCAGGTGGGCCTGGTTTAATCACACGAAACCTTAAAAATGGAGAACCTTTCCCCCATGAGGGTCAGAGAAGTGCAGCCTGAGGACTGTACGCACTATTGTTGGGTTTGAAGATGGAGGAAGGAGGCCACAAGCCAAGGGAACTGGTAGCCTTGAGGAGCTGGGAACAGCCCTTAGCTAACAGGAAGGAAATGGGGACCTCAGTCATACAACCTCAAAGAACTGAACTCTTCCCACAGCCCGAATGAGCAAAGACAAATTCTCTTCTAGACTCTCAAAGAAAGAATGCAGCTCTGATGACAACTGTGATTTCAGTTCAGGGAGACCACACTGGACTTCTGACCTACAGAAGTTGTGAGGTAATAAATTTTTTTTTTTGTTTTAAAACCATTACGTTTATGGTAAACTGTTACAGTATTAATAGAAAATGAATATACTAGTATACTTAATGTCAAGGCTGAAGAAAGCAGCAAATGGCTCCAAGAAAAGAGTTAATATTTTCACAGAGGTGCAGGAAAACAAATGGGAAAAATAGAGAAAATCAAAAATAAAGATATAGGACCCCAGTGTTTTTATGATCTTTGAACAGCAGGAACTAAGCAAGAGGCCAAGTCAATGCTTTATTCGGGAATCTCTCTCTCTTTTTCTTTTTTAAAGATTGTATTTATTTATTTGACAGAGAGAGAGAGAGTACAAAGCAAGGGGAGCTACAGGTAGAGGGAGAAGCAGGCTCCCCGCAGAGCAGGGAGCCCGATGTGGGGCTCGATCCCAGGACCCTGGGATCATGACCTGAGCCCAAGGCAGATGCTTAATCGACTGAGCCACCCAGGCACCCCTATTCGGGAATCTCTTAAAGGAAGTGAGGAGAGCATGGGAGTTACTCTAGGTATTAGAAGAGTCCCCATAGGTGTAATGACAGAAATGCTTATGTTCCTTTGTGCCTCATTCATTCACTCATTCATTCATTCATTCATTCAATAAATATTTGCTGAGCACCCCTGAGTGTTAGGTATTGCCTACCCCCTTATGGAACTCCCAGTCTAATCTGGGCGTGTAGAAGTCTAAACAGACAGCTGCAGTGTGGGAAAAGCCGAGATAAGTTTTTGCTGGGTAACTGTCGATCACAGTGCTATTCAAAAGCTCCTGTCAGGGAATTTGTGTATTATTGGTCTATGATGATAATGTACAGAGTTAAACGTTAAGAACCTTTATAGCAAATTGACAGAGTGATTTTATATCTGAATCTAATAATAAAAATGGGTTTATGTCTATGTGTTCTAAATATAATTTTTGTAGGAATTTATTTTTCCTTTACTTTATAAAAACACCCCCTGCGATGGATTGGGAAAATGAAAAGCCCACACAGAGAGTCTGAGAAGCACTGGTCAAGCATTGAGAAGAGGTATCGAGCCCAGACTGGGGGAGAAACAGAAGGAAAGAAGGAGAGGTCAGGGGTGTCTTGTCTGAGTTCTCGCTCTGGCCCGAGTTTTTTATAGTTTCATGGGGCCACATTTGGGAATATTTTGCAGGAGCACTGCTCCTCCTCTGTCTGCATTTAGACCCCCTCCTGCACTTCTCCTGTTGGCCCAGTTCTTTGGAGAAACTTGGATGTAGCAAAAAGTCATGCAACTATTCATCCCGTCAATGAAAGATTTTAAAACAATTCCTGCTTAAGCAACACCCACAGCCTAGCAGAGCATGTTTTCCTCTTCGCCTCCTGCACGAGGAGCTCACGCCAATTTTCGTGACCCCTTCACAGCTCTGGCTTCAGCACAGCTTCTCTCCTTCACACTATGCTCTTCTCCAATAAGGTGCAGCTGGGGAAATCCATCGCTCTCTGGACCAGTCAGGTTTTCACATCAGTTAAGTTAATTGATAGAAGGCTTAACATACTTCTTAATTATGGCTGCAAAATCATTACTGGAAGAATCCCCCAAATCAT
The DNA here is from genome assembly GCF_004348235.1 of Phoca vitulina. Taxonomy (NCBI): domain Eukaryota; kingdom Metazoa; phylum Chordata; class Mammalia; order Carnivora; family Phocidae; genus Phoca; species Phoca vitulina. The sequence continues at coordinate 38,176,250 of NW_022589712.1, forward strand.
AGAGAAACAGTGCTTTCTGATTAACCAAGCTATGAAAATGGCACATAAAAAAGTAACACATAACCTGGTGGGATTCGAAGAAGGGACAAGGGCGACCCAGGGATGTAGCACACAGTGAGAAAGTCCTGATGGGGGTTGGGGATCAGGGGACGTGTGTCCCCTCACCTCTGACCTTATGCAGTATCTTCCCACCTCGGGTGTCTTCGTCCTCTGAATCTTACAGGGTTATTGTTAAGAAATTATTGAATATTATCTTTGAAATTGTTTTGGAAATTCAATTTAATAGTACATATAAGGTGTTATGCCATAGGGAAGTGGCCAGTGGGTGTGCTTTGCTAAAAGTGCCTAGTAGGCTTAGTGCCGATGCGGTAATTTTGTTGCTACTAATACTTTAATTAGTCTTTGTTTTCTTTGGTTATCACATGGTTAGGACTACATTATACATTCATGGAATTACAGAAATGAAAATGACCTTAGGAGGTGATCTAGTTCAATTTTCTCATTTTATGGCTATGAAAGCTGAGACTCAATGAGATTAAGTGACTTCCCTTAGGTCACTCGCTTATTAATGATAGAGCCAAATCTAGAAGTTTTCCTATTTCTTGGTCTTGAACATTTTTTTGTGTGTGATTACAAAAGTAATAAATACTCATTGTAGAAAACTTGGGACATACATATGATATGAAAATAAATTAAAATCCTGTGTAATCCCACAATTCAGAGATAAATATTCCTAATAATTTCTTATTGTATTTAGATATAAATTTTTAAAATTGGGATCTTACTGTATAGACAGTTTGGTATCCTCTTCTTTTATTCAATATTAATATGTCAAGTTTTTTCACTGTCATTAAAAAATTCTCTAGGTTAATACTCCTTGTCAGCATGGTCCCATAAGTATAAATATCTTTGGTCATTGGAGAAAAAAAAAACTTTTAGTTCCTTGTACTTGTTTTTAAACTAGTCTTTCCCCCACCTTGTCCATTTTCCTGTTTTTGATCATATCATTCTTTCTCGGGATTTATAAATGTGCTTTACCTATTAAAAACATTAATTCTTAGGGTTCCTGGGTGACTCAGTGGATTAAGCGTCTGAGTCTTGGTTTCAGCTCAGGTCATGATCTCAGGGTTGTGAGATCGAGCCCCCTATTGGGCTCTGTGCTCAGCATGGAGTCTGCTTCATGTTCTCTCTCTCTCTCTGCACCTCCAACCCCTCCTCTCTCTCTCTAAAATAAATAAATCTTTAAAAAAATTAATTCTCTTTTCTCCTACCTTTATAAGGAGTATTAGAACATTTTAACATTAAGTTAAATGATTAAGTATAATGATTTAGGGTCATCATTTTGAATTTCAGCTCCTTCCATGGACTATCTTATGGGTTAAGTAACTTGCTTGAGATCACACAGCTGTAAGAGACAGCTGTCATTGAAAACAAGTGTGTCATACCAAAACCTAGTTCTTTCTTCTTCTTTTTTTTTTTTTAAAGATTTTATTTATTTATTTGACAGAGAGAGATAGCGAGAGCATGAACACAAGCAGGGGGAGTGGGAGAGGGAGAAACAGGCTCTCCGCGGAGCAGGGAGCCTGATGCGGGGCTCAATCCCAGTGCCCTGGGACCATGACCTGAGTCGAAGGCAGACACTTAACGACTGAGCCACCCAGGAGCCCTTAGTTCTTTCTTATTACAGCCCACTGCTTTTCTGAACAGCTGAGATCTAAAAAGTAGGGCTTATACCCAAATTGCTAGATAGTTAATGAGAGTTTTACAATTTAAGCAGTAAACCATTCCGACAAGAAGTAATCAGGAAATCAATATCCTATATCTTTTACTTTTCATTTTGATTCTCTTTGATACCTGGAACCAAAAACATCTCCATACTGTTCAATCTTGTGACTTGCATTCAGTTAGTGACACTTAACCTTTCTTTTCCATGTATGCCATAGAATGTCTCATGAATAATGAATAACAATAATATTTATTATTATTGTTATTTTGATAACCAGGTATTCTTATAGAAAAAGAATGGTTACATGGACTTGTGCACTAATGATTTGTCTGATCTTTGGAACATATCAATGTCTAGATGAAGAATATACAGAAATACAATTGAGAAATGACAGCACCATTCATATCCTTTTTGGAGACATGAATGTTTTTCTATTTCCATATCTCTGATTGTTCTAAGGTTGATATTCAGTCATAGATATCAGTAGACAGTTTTTAAAATAATATTTAAAAGGGGGTGCCTGGGTGGCTCAGTCAGTTGAGTGTCCGACTCTTGATTTTGGCTCAGGTCATGATCTTGGGGTTGTGGGTTTGAGTTCAGTGGGGAGTCTGCTTGGGATTCTCTCTCTCCCTCTCCCTTTGTCCCTCCCCCTGCTCACACTGTCTCTCTCAAATAAATAAATAAATAAAACCTTTAAAATAATATTTAAAAGAAAGGACATGTAACACATTGAAAATTTGTAATATTATTATGTTTTTACTCCATAATAATAGTTGTTGTGAAAAATAAAGATAATTTAAAAATTATTACAGATTCATATTTCAAAATATAAGGAAATTTTAGGAAAATTCTGATACCCATAAAATTTCCACTAATGGGAAATACCCTAAATATTAGATTCATCTTTAAATTTAAGTCTAGAAATTCTGTCATATCAAATGTTAAAGTCCCACTAGGTAATGGACAAATTGAATGCCTCTAAGTGTTTGTACATCTACTGTGATATATTCATTTTTTAAGCCTTTTTGTAAAATCATCTTTAAGTATGTGAGAATATTTACATATTCCGTCATTCACTTTCCCATTTTGATCTAGTTTCGATTAAATTCCTTCCTTTGGGAACTGGCCATATCTTTTGCAGTAATTGAACATTTTACAGTATCCTGCATTAGACTAATTTATCTTCTCCACTATAGTGTTAGAGTGACTGGAAAAATTTAAATGGGAAAAAAATCAGAAGAGAATCCAAAGATCTCCCAGCAATGTGAAAGTGGTTGGCATTCAAGCCAGGCATTTTGTGGGCTGATGGAACCTTTGTTAATTGTGTGAGACATTTGCCCTTTACTGGAAAATGGAGTTAACATGTAGCCAAGGATGACATCTCCCGTTTGAACTTTACCATTTTAAGGATCCTTCTTGGAAAACATTATAGTTTTATGCTTCTCAATGGACGGCATCTATTTCTTTAGTGCTGATAGGAAAGTGGTGATGGAAAGATGTGTTGGAAAAACATCTCTGCTAAAATTTGTGTATTACACGTTGTGACTATTGTTAACCTAGTAGAGACGTTTTATATCATCACTTAATCATTTGATGGGGCCCCATGTGACCCCAAATGAACAAAATAGGATAGATATAATGCTACTTGCTTTTAAAGTGGTTGGGAATTTTCAAAATTATAATATTTCTGAAAATGCCTGATGGTCACTCCATGGGGGTAAAATAAGGCCTTTCCCCATTCTCAAAGTTTGAGAGAAGACAGAAAAAAATAAATAGATGCAGATCAACTAATTTTGTCTTAACAGAGCAGCAGGAAAAAATCTGGGGAGTCATAAGTTCAATGAAAATCACTTAGATAAAATATGAAGGAGGCATTATGACAATAGGAGTAGCCAGAAAAAATTATACATAATCATTGTCATAAGTGACTCAGATGGTCTTTGCGTAATCCACATCTACCCCTTCTTTCCACCAAATAAATAAAAATAGGGGTGCCTGGGTGGCTCAGTCAGTTAAGCATCTGCCTTAGGCTCAGGTCAGGATCCTGGGGGTCCTAGGATCCAGCTGCATCAGGCTCCCTGCTCAGAGGGGAGTCTGCTTCTCCCTCTCCCTCTGCTGCTCCCCTGCCCCAACTTGTGCATGCTCTCTCTCTCTCAAATAAAATCTTTAAAAACAAAACAAACAAAAACCAAATAAATAAAAATAAAAGGCCAGAGAGTAAGGATTTGTCTGTGTTCTCCAGTACCTACATACTTAAGCCAGGGGAACGCGTGGGCAGTGGAACCATCAGTATTATTCTGGTTTACCCTTACAGGACCAAGGGATGTATCAGGCTACCCTGTTTTAATTCCATCAGCTATTAATCAAAGTAACCCTTGTGCTCTGTTTCCAAACTCATCCTCAAAGAAAACAACACAGAAAAAAATAAATTTTTTCTTGCTGTAACTTGCTTTTTAATGTAGATTTTTTCTAGTAATTTTTCTTTTTTTAAAAGATTTTATTTATTTGAGAGAGAGAGAGCAGAGTGGAAGGAGGGGCAGAGAGAAGCAGACTCCCAGCTGAGCAGGGAGCCCGATGTGGGGCTCGAACCCAGGACCCTGAGACCGTGACCAAGCCGAAGGCAGTCGCTCAACCAATTGAGCCACCCAGGCACCCCAGTTTTTTCTAATAATTTTTCTAATAAAACCAACCCATCACAATTATCTTGTGTGCTGGGTAGTTTTGTTTTTCATTAGAAATTAATAAATTGGTCATTACTAACATTTTTAGTTTCGTTATTTTTTTTACAAAGAGAGAGAGGAGGGTCAGAGAGAATCTCAGGCAGGCTCCAGGCCCAGTGCAGAGCCCTAGGCGGGGCTCAAACTCATGACCCTGAGATCATGACCTGAGCTGAAATCAAGAGTTGGAGCTTAACCGACTAAGCCACCCAGATGCCCCTATTAATATTTTTATAAAGTAATCAATCACCAAGGTTTCTACAGCAAACTCTTCTGGCTGTGCTCTATGTCAATGAATTTCATGAGTCTCCCGATCCTGATTTCCTCTGGCAAACTTGAATGTCTGGGAACCTTGAAGCCTGAACTGAATAGGGGACTGTAAGGATAACAGATGGCATCCCCTTCTTTGAGGGTTGGGGAGCTGTGAACTTACCAATAACACCTCTCACTTCTCTAATTTCAACACCGCCTCTGAGGGTCATGGAATTCACCGAAGGAGAGAAACAGGAAAGAGAGCAGAAGCAGCTGCATCTATCTTTGCACATGCGCTATTTTCAATGATGGAATAAATGTGGAGGCACAGATCCTAACTCATCACACACAGAACATTCTAAATTCTTAAATAATTCACCATCAATATCTAAAACACATCAAGACCTCTGACATTCCAAGTTTTATTTGTGTGGTGGTTTACTGAACCTCACAGCAATCTTCTGAGGCAGGTACCACCTGTTTTCACAGACCAGGACATTGAGTTAGAGAGGTTGGGTAACTTGCCAAGATCACCGGGCTAATAAGGGGCAGAGCTATGGTTTTTCCCAGGTGATCTCCCATCAGAGTCCGTACTTCCCACCAGTATGCCCAGCCTCCTTGATGCCACAGCCTCTATTTATCCATGGCCTACAATGAGCTGGGCACAACACCAGATGCCGAGCATGAAGCAGTGAACAAGACTCACAAGATCTCCACTCTTGGGGGCTCAGTCTAACACCTTCAGAATTCTGAAGGAATTAAGTTTTGAATGAATTATAATTTTAATGGTTTGATCATGTTATGTTATAAAATGTCCACCGTCTTTTTTGAAAGTAATAGACTTTTAAAATCTGGCCACCTTCCAGGAATCAGAACCTCAGGCACACAGACCCAGGGTGGGGATGGTGTCCTGGTGAGGGTGTGATGGAGGAGTGGAAGAGCACTCACCAGGGATCTGCAGCGGAGGTTGCTAGAGAGGGAATGTGTTCTGAGGACACAATGTGTTTGTGGTAGAAGGAGTCAGGTTAAGGCTATCTACCAAAATGACAAAATTAAGAGTGAGAGGCACATATGATCCAGAGAAGGTGTTGTTTGCTGCATTTTATAGGGTAGCTATGGATGGGGGTATTAGAAGGGAGTAGCTGATGAGGGCAATATCCCAGCTTTGACATTGATCCCATTGGAATCTGAGCACTGTACTCTTGTTGGCTTGCTCGTGGCACAAGACAAATCAGTGAATCTCCTTAAGCTTCTACCCTTCACTGAGAAAGTTGAACTTGTACCATTTACCAATTAGCTCACTCAACTTGCTCATTATAAAATATTTGTTTTTATGATTTGTATCCTAAGGAGGATCGAAGTGGCTTACATGTCAGAACATGTGAATTTGGATAGTAAAAAGATCAAAAGGCATATAAATAGAGTAGGCTGTGCTGGATTAGTAAAATCAATTATAAAGCAGTTTGTCTTCGCAAATTGCAATATGAGGGTAAAATACAGAATCATAATCACGATGAATAATAACAATAGCCGTCTTTAGCTGCTTTTGCCCTGAGGTTCAGCGGAAGTTCAGCTCCTCATTTTCTCTTCTCACCTGAATTAGTGTTTCTAGTCAGAGATAAGCACACATTGTGTCTGAGGGGTCTCATTTTTTGATAGTGGATTAGTCAGAGACTGTGTAGCATAGTATTTGTGATTCATACTGGTATTATTTTCAGTGTTCATCTCTAAAACCTAAAAATCCTGAGCTGCAGCTCCTGGAAAATTATTTGAATTATGATTTTCTTCTTCTGACTCTACTTCTTCACATCTTTCCCATCTCAGTAAATAACATCACTATTCACTGTTGTCCATTTAGAAGTTATTCATGATTTCTCTCCTTCTCATGTGCATATTTTAGGCACGTGAATCCCAAAATAGAGCCAGCATCAAAACATTTTTTGCTACCTCCTTTGCTCTACTACCTTGTCGAAAACTCCATCTTTTCTCAGCTAAATAATTTGCATCACATCTAAACTGGTATCTCTATAGAATTCCACCCTTGACTTCCCACCATCAATTCTTTGCACTGTGGTTCGAAGTCTTTACAAAAATCTTGCCATTATATAATTAGATCACATTCAGAGTTTTTATCACAGTCCTCACTGTTCCACTTGATCTGGCTTCTTCTCCCAGTATATCTTCTACTGTGCTGCTTCTCACTCATTCCTCTTCACAGGCACTGACTGTCTTGCAGTTTCTTGAGAATGGCAAACTCGTTGCCATCTTAGGACTTCCTCTTATGTCCTCTTGGCTTGGAATTTTCCTTCCAGAGACATTAACATGGTTCACACTTCATCACTTCATTCAGCTCCTTACTCAAGGGTCATCAGAGATGTCTTCCCTGCCCTTCCAGGTCTAAATAGCCCCTCCCCCCATTTTCCTTCTGTTTCTGCACATTGCTCTATTTTTATTTCTAGCACCTGTCACTACCTGACATTATGTTATGTATATGTTTATTTTCTGTCTCCCTTCATTAAAAGGTGCTCTCCACGAGGGTAGGATCTTTACTCGTCTTTTCTCTAATGTATTCCCTGGGCCTCAAACAGTAATTGGGATTTAGGAGGGCACTCAGCAAATATTTGTTGAATATTTGCACACATAAATTCTTATATAAATAAATTCTCTGGGTGTAGATTATATAGGCTATGAATTAACCATGTCTTCAATGTTGGTTCCTCACCAGTATTCTTCCTTTTCTAGTTGTTGTAATACTTAAACTGTACTTTTCAGTCATACTGATAAAATGATGGAAATGAAAAAAGGGGGTAATCAACCTTTGGTTATTTTTGGATGGGAACCTTTGAGGAGAGACTAGAGGAAATGCAACTGACTTTGTGCACAAATGGAAATACAGATCACAAAGTGCTTCTCTAGGCTTCTTTGTCTCAGATAAAACAAAGCTGGAGGGGCACTGCTGAGACTACAGAGCATTTATACATTCCTTGGGCTTTCTTGGCGGCCCAGGGTGGTCTATCTCCTGCCCACCCTTCCTGCCAGAACATGCTGATTGTGAGGAAGCTACTCAGACATCATTAAGGCCTCTTCTTGAGAGCTAGCCATCTGGTATACAGGCAGCAGGACCACACCAGGGCTTTTTTTTGAATCATGAAGTGTTTTGTTTTCCTGCTGCCCTAGGCATCAGGTTGCTTGTGGTGCTCACCCTATGATTCCGTTTATGACCTGGTTGAAGATATCATAAGCCAAACCCATCTTCAAGATGCATATGGTGCCTCTTCATTTCTTTTCATGCTCTCAACATGGCCAACTGAGCTGCAAGCCTTCTACCTCCTCTTACCACCCTGAGTCCTGCTATGATGCCAACAGAATATGTAGCCCTGAGCTGGCCCCAAACACGACCTGTAGTATCCTCCATGATCGCAGTATGGAAGGGCCACTGGCTACAATGCTCCGTAAGTCACTTCCTAGTTATTTGTGAAGGATATTGTGCATAAAGACACACACACAGGGAAGAAAAGACTCTAAACTGCTTATGATTAATTTTTGCCAATGCTAACCTTGGGTGCGTTGCCTTAAGAATCAAAATCTGGAAAGGTGATGATAAATCTTTGTAAATTTTTCAATAGCTGTTTTGGTAGTAATAAACATCGTGTAAAAATAAAAAAAATTAAGAGAATGTATAAAATAAACTAATAGATGAACTGCAGTTAATAAGCATAGCTTTGAGTTGCCTGGGAATCGTTGGGGAAAATAATCTATTAAACATAAACAAAGAAATATACTAATCACTAATGTGTGGAAAACATTGCAAGTTGCAAATCATTTTCTCACACAATTTATCTTTTATCTCTTAGAACAATCCTGTAACAGAGATGTTGAACTCATTTTATGATAAAGAAAGTAAGACTGAAAAAATTAAATGATTTTCCATTTCTGAACCAGGATTCACCAAAGGTCTTCCAGTAACTGCTCTTCAAAGATGCACAGTTTAGGTGAAGAGAGGTTGCATGCATACTAAAAAAATCATGATTGATAATTAATAAGAGTACCAAATATTGCTAAGTGGTATAGTAATAATTTCCATTGGTTTTCCACATTTAGACACAAAATATTGCATTTACAAGGTAATATTAGAATTTTGGTTTGTGGAACAAAGATAAGGAATATATTTATAAAAGCTATTCATAATTGAAACACTCTTTGGAAATTTAAAAAATATTTTAAAAGTTACTTTCATTTTTTTCCTTGTTATATTTTGTTATCCAAGGGGAAAAACACTATGATCATACTATCTTAGTTTATTTATTTACTTATTTTTTTTAAAGATTTTATTTATTTATTTATTTGAGAGAGAGAGAGAGACAGAGAGAGCACAGGCAGGGGGAGAGGCAGAGGGAGAGGGAGAAGCAGACTCCCCATTGATCAGGGAGCCCGATGTGGGGTTTGATCCCAGGACCCTGAGATCATGACCTGAGCAGAAGGCAGATGCTTAAGTGATTGAGCCACCCAGGCACCCCCATCTTAGCTTATTTGATTAGACTGCTTATGTAACACATCTTCAAATGGCAGGCATTTTGCCAAACATAGCAAAAAAAAAAAAAAAAAGGTTGAACTTCTTGCTGTTTGTTATAGCCAATATATTGCTACTTTTAAAATATTCAATGTTTGATACTAATTTATCTAATGCCAATATTAAATAGGCTATGGGTGGAGATAAATATGGAGCCAGGATTACTCTTCTGCAGAATCCAAGCTCAGGGTTAGACCACATTTATTTAACATTCATTAGACCCCATAGACCATTTGAACCTTAAATCATGTTTTATTTTACAGTTACTATTTTCCCTTGAAGTATTTATGATCTCATATATTTCCATTACTCTGCACTTCCTCTATGTTTGTGCATATTGTTACTTATTATGTTATCATAATGCTATTGGGATTTGATCTGTGGAATGGCTTTTTTAACTCAATTAAATATAACTGACAAACTGTATGAAGTTCTGAATTCCAAGGGTTTATTTTTAACCATGACAAGATGACACATTATAATCGCTTTCTAGCTAACCTAGATTGGAAGATACTATCTGACAGGGAAACCATCAATGGCTGATGCATGTGGATAACTGTAACTGAGAATGTATCATGCTGTTAGGCTCAAACAATTGGTTTGCGGCTGTTATAAATGTGGGTTACAGGTGAAAATAAGAATCCTTTTCTCAGGAGGGCTCCTCTTACCTGCTCTTTCTTACACATTTTCACACAGTTCTAACAAGTTTTGAATTTTTGAGAAAATATAGTTGTGAAAGTGTTGGTACACAGTTTTGGATGCTTCTTATGGAGGTTAATGATGTGTTTGGTTAACTTCTGTCAAGACTGGAAGGAGGCAATTTCTTAGGACTCAGAAGTATCTGATACAGAATCGTTTCATTATTGAATATTTTCCAATTCTGCTTTCTGCAAAAGATTTGCAATTTATTTCAATGTGCACTATATTTGTTTGCAAAATACATTTAGGCCTCATGAAAGAAAAACACTGAACAGCTTCACTCTCAATGGAAAATCATGCTAATTCTGGTCTCTGCTCTCCAGATTCCTAGTCTGCAACTCGCACCTTTTCTACCACTTTGACATGTAGTTCCTGTTCTTTGGGATCCCATAAAGCCCTTTCCAGTGATTCTTACCTCATCTGCTGTCCCCCATTAGTGGACCCCTGTAATTTTCTCCAATAAGTATTTGGCATGCAATTATCTCTTGCCTTCCAGGGTTACTTAGCTGCTTCACGTCTGGATTATGCTTCTGAAGATCATGGGCCCTTTTTATATTTTTCATATACTTATGGCATCCCTTAGCATAATGCTTAGTATTTGCTCAGTTATGATTTGTTGAGTAAGTGAAATAATAGCGTTTCAAGTAATAATGGAAAAGAAAATAAGTATCTCCTACTTCCAAACAGAGTAAGTTAATAATTTGGATAAGAAAACTGCCAGCATAGCATCCAGCAGGGACAGAATTCCCGGAGGGTGGGCATTTGACAGAAGGAGAGAGACCTGTGGGGGGCTGTTCACTGATCACCCTTTGTGGTCTGGAGCAACTTCAGCGGCGATTCATCTCTGTTCCTCTGGAAAATGAGAAGTTGGTTTAGGTCCCTTTAAGTTCTGTCTATGAGCCTGTGAGTATTTTAATAAAATGTCATGCCGAGTATCTCTTCTCTGCCAAGAACTGTGACAGAGAGTTTCACAGATATTATCTCAAGGTCAACAAAAATCAGAAGAAAGGTAATAGAGTTGAAAAGCACATGGAATTATTCAGGCAACCTCAGTTCTGGTCCTAGAGAAGCCAACGTGGAACTGCCTAGGAAACAGCTAAAGAGCAATCCTCAGATGGCAGAGCAGCCGGGGGTGAGGGGGTGCAGTAGGGCGGGATGGGAAGCATCATTCAGCCAACGACTTCGGCACAATAGGCTGGACTTAGTGCGCACGCGGTTCTATTCCTGCCAAAAGCCATATGAGCCCTCGAATTCTTCCACGCACCCTTGCAGGCAGGGCTGGCTTCCTGGGTGAGCTATGTACAGTCACTCAGGGCCTCATGCTCAGAAAGGCCCAGGACTTGTTGTCCTCTTTTTTTTTTTTAAGATTTTATTTATTTGAGTTAGAGAGAGAGAACACAAGCGGGATGAGGGGAAGGGGGAGAAGCAGGCTCTCTGTTGAGCAGGAAGCCCAATGCGGGACGCGATCCTGGGACACTGGGATCATGACCCGAGCCAAAGGCAGACGCTTAACTGACTGAGCCACCCAGGCACTCCTGCTGGCCTGGTTTTAATGATTTTTGGACAAGGAGCATTTTGCATGGGGCCCCACAAATTAGGTAGCTGGTTCCCCTTGTAGGTCAGAGCAAGACTAAACAGAGAGGAGAGGGCATAGACCGCAGGCACAGATAAGCTGGAGAAGGCTGTCCAGATGAAAACAGGTGCGAGGCATTTTGCAGAGTATGCTGTGCACAGCCAAGCATCGGCACAAACCCTGACCATGGGGAGGGATCACCAGAATTACTGAGACACAGTTGGGGAAGAACCTGTACTTCATGCCTCCAACTTTGAGCCATTGCCGGAGGCAAGACAGAAAAAGGTGGGCAGTTAAAACAAAATCCAAGTTTTAAGAACGTAATTGTTTTAATGCAGGATGATATGGTAACGTACATGGGACACAGAAGAGTGAGAGAAAGAACTACAGTGGTAAAAAGAAAAGACCAGAACAATGTCCACCATCACTATATTTTTCTAATGTGTAAAGTTTATAAGCCACATTATGTAATTGTATAATTATTTAATAACTCTATGTTATTTGCATGTATTTTCTCATCTGCTTCTTTGTTCACTATACATATGTATATCCATATACACACATAAAGTAAAGGTAATTCAGTTTTTCTCTCTCATTTCACAGGGTAGATTCAGATGCCCTGTGAGTTTAGGCAAGTCCCCAGACTTTTCTAGGCTTTGTTTACCTCATCTACATTATCAGAAAATTAAATATGTCTGGTTCTTCATATATGCAAAATTTTGAGTGTGTGCGTTTTTTTTTCTTCTGAGGAAGAAAAGAAAGAAGTAATCGAGCCTCTTTCACAATGTGGGTATTGTTAAAAATAAGAATTTCACTACAGGGGGTACAGAAAATTGTTAGTTTTTGGTCCTCTGTAGCTTTTGGCTGGCAGTAAGAGAATCTGAACTTGGCTTCTGGGCTTACGTTCCTCAGTGTTGGTTAGCTCTCTCCTGGAGCAGAGCTGGTGGCTGCTGGAAAGTTGTATGTTCGAGATCTCTTTTAGGTTTTGACTTCGTTGTGCTAGGAGCTCTGTTTAACACAATGCAACATATAAGCTCGACGTTCACACAGTTGTTAGGTTTCTGCAGCGATGTATATTTTATGCTCTGTGAATACATTCTGTACAGTACATTTGCACTTTTATAATCTTTTTTTCACTTTTAATAACCTCTCTGCAGTTCTATCCTGAATTATGCCCTCTAAAATATGTTACTATTGTGCTTTAAGTGTTTTTCTTGGCCTATTACAAAGGAATCTCATGCTTTACTTTCATTTTGCTTGTGAATTTAGACCATTTTCATCTTGAATGGGATATTTTTCTCTGAAGTACAATAAAATGTTTGTGTATTTTTCCTAGAGGGGGGAATAAATAGAATATGAATCTCATGAGTCTGTTCTCTGACAAATTGCAATAGTATTCAACACTACAACTTCTATCTGATTTGAGTCTTTGTAAAATTTTATTTGCATATATTTCAGAGTGCTATATAGCAACTGCATTGATTATATAAGGGAGAGAAGTATAACTCTTTCTCCTTCCATGAAAAATTAATAACAAATCTCTTTCTCTCCCTCTGTGTATGTATATATATAATACCTACACAAACATATATATACACACATACACACAAATATGTACACACAAACATATAAACACACACATATATACACATATTTATACACTGCATATGTAAATTCTTCTCTGTAGATAGATAATTGAGGGAATAATGCATACTAACTCTTGTTATTTAATATAGTACCAGGCACATAATAAGAAAAATAAATGTTTAGTGAATGAATGATTAGCTATGATTGGCTACTTAATATTATCTTTAAAAAATTACTACATTATGGCATTTTATCAATAATCAAACTTATCATTTTGAACTAATTTGATATCTCATAAGGTCATTTAACTTTTTGATCTTAATGTCACCCCTTTAATCTCCCACTAACATCCTCTTTGACAACCATCTTGATATCAGAATCAATAAACATCTATGAAATGTCTACAAAGAGCAAGGAAATATGCCAGGGGAGAGGAACAAGGTCCTTGCCTTCAAGTTCCTTTAGTGTTATGTGAGGAAGGAGAGAAAAACAATACAGAGCACATAATCAGATTGTTGTACGTTACACGAGCCAAGTGCATGGTTTGGGAAGCAAGTGTTATAGATATTTGAAGACAGAGGTTTGCTGCCTTTTTTACGTTTCATGGAGGAAGGCCAGTACTTTCTATTGAAGGGTGGGATACTTTGAGTCTGTAAAAACATGACTAAGTAAACATAGATCAAAACTTTGGTGTGTAGAGCTTTTAAAAATAGGCTATGGCATTTAAATTTTATCTTCTGGGCCATGGGAAGGCACTAAGGATTTTTGAACAGGGTGGTAAAAATCCACTGCCAAGTTTGCCTTGGAAGGGAAGAGAGACTAAAGTAGATATGAAGATTCTTAGGAAATTGTTGCAATAGTTAAAGCACTAGCATGATGTGCACACTGTAATGAATCCAATAAATGGGTGAGGACAGTGGAGAACCAGCAATATGAAGATTTCAGAAATGTCACCAAGGATTCTAACCTGAAAGAACTGAGTCAATCTAGAGGAGACTGTTTGGCTGAAAGTTTGGTTTCAGCAATTGCTATAGGTTGAAATGTACCCCCATAAAAGATATATTGAAGTCCCCCCAAATCTGTGAATTTGATTTTATTAGGAAATAGGGTCTTTGCATCTGTGAACAAGGTAAGATGCATTTGAGTGGGTCCTAATCCAATATGATTGGTGTCCTTAAAAGAAGAAGGAAGTTTGGGCACAAAGTCACACAGAGGGGAGAATGCCATGTGACAAAGAAACTGACTGGCATGTTGCAACTGCAAGCCAAAGGGACGCAAGGAACCGATAACCCCGCCAAATGCCGGAAGAAGCGAGGAAGGTCCCCCCTACAGGTGTGGGAGGTAGCATGGTTCTGCTAACACTTCCACTGCAGACTCCCAGCCTCTGGAACTGTGAGGGAATACATTTTTTGTTGTTGTTGTTTTAAGCCATCCTAGTTCATGACACTATCACGGCAACCCTAAAAAATTAATACAGTAATGCTCAGCCTGAGACCATATATGGGTTGTCTATATGGAAATGTTTACCAGGACATTACAGATAATAATCAAGTCAAGCCTTGTTAATTTGATATGTGGGAGAAATCTGAGTTTAAGTGAGAAATGAAACTCTAAGAATGGATGCATTTCTCAAGGCAGAGGAAAGCTTTCACAGAACGAGAGTCAGGCTTGGGCCAGGGATGTGCTGATAAATGTATAACACTCTCAAAAAAAAAAAAAAAAAAAAGGCGCCCTAATTAGTAGCATTTGCTGACTTCTACAGTATAAATATACCCATCATGGCTGATTTCAAGCTAGATGTGTGATGTCAACTGGTTTGCAAAATTCATAAAAAATTAACAGTTGACTGTGAGCTGGAATGAACCGGTTCCAGCATACCACTGCTGTGCTATATTCATATTTAGGGCGCATATGGAGAAAGTGGGACCATCAAATGAGAAAAGGAAATGGCTAGACAGGTATCAGGACCAGGATGGTGAATCATCATGAAGGAAATCATAAGAAAGATTTATTTAACAGGATGGTTTAGGCTTTTTGTCCTTTATTCCTAACTGCCATTTACTATTAACAGCACAACCATGCTCCCTAAAAAACTAAAGTACTATTTGTTTCTCTCAACATACCGTTACTTTTATTTTTTAACTCTATATCTTTGTTAGTATTAACAAAAG
Source organism: Phoca vitulina (assembly GCF_004348235.1). Classification (NCBI taxonomy): domain Eukaryota; kingdom Metazoa; phylum Chordata; class Mammalia; order Carnivora; family Phocidae; genus Phoca; species Phoca vitulina. Next base: position 38,191,545 of record NW_022589712.1, read on the forward strand.
GACAATGGCATGTTTAAAAATAACTACAATTTCTAGGGTTATTACTACGTGCTAAAAGCCTCTGCAGAAATTACTTCACTTATCTTTACACAATAACCCTATTGTTGAGAGATGATTATTATCCCAACTTTACAGCTGAAGATGGTGGGGTACAGGGGGTTTATATAATACGCCTAGGTCCACCCTGTTGGTAATTGGCAGAACCAAGACTCATAAAAGTCGGTCTGACGCAAATTCCAATGCCTACAGAGGTGAGAGAGGTAAGCGCTTGAGTGGATATGGCCAGCTGCAAGTGCCCTTCTGTTCTCACTCAATGTTGCTGTGCAGAAATAAAAGCTCTGAGTCACAGACCTCATCAATTTCAAGGGAAGCCAGAAATCTGGATTTAAATGTGAATTCTGCATTTTAAAAATGTTGCTCAAATTTTTATTACTTACACATTGTGGTGGCCAAAAAACTACGAGTGTGTGCCATTAAATTAAATTCTGCACCATAATGATCACACCATTCAGTCTTTCTAGGGTAGTAGAGAAGGCAAGAGAAGGAAGGATGGAGAAAAGTTCACAGAGATTTTAGATATATCATATGAAATATTTTTTAAAAGTCTGAAAGAATTTCAATGCAAGATGTAGTCACATATTATATGTATAGAATATTGTTATTACTTTTTTCCATGAATAGTAAGAATTAGCAGTAATGCCCTCATAATTTACTCTCTGCCTCTTTTGGACTGATTTTTTTCTGTTCAATAAATATTCATGGAACATTACCTATTTACTCTGTGCCTTGAACTGGGTGATGTCTAGCATTTGTCTGTTACTAATTTTTTTGACATTCCATGAACTCTTTTCATTTCTTCCCACTACCTACTTTTGTCAGTCAAGGTCTGTTAGATGGTCTCTCCTGGAAGTTCTCTTTGGAAGTCAGCTGTTTTTGTCCTGGTTTATAGGATGTCTGGGTTCTGTCAGGAGAAATGGTGGAAAACACTGATAAGGTAACCTAAGGTAACCTGGGGTCAAATTATCAAGGGCCACACTAAGGAATTTGGGTATTGAGGAGCCATTTAAGGATTGTAAGCAAAGGAGAAGCATGGTGAGAGCTACACTTCAAGAGGTAACTCTGGTTCACTTTATAAAATGCAGTGAACTATAGACAAGGCTGAAGCAGAGGACCCAGTTCTGAGGCTGTGATGGTAATTCACGGGGAGATAATAAAACCCAGCAGAGATAACAGCAAACAGGGTCAAGAGCCTAGAGATATATAAATTTCGAGTGAAATTGACATAGCTGTTGGATAAGAGAAATGAGGGCTATAATCCAACACTACTGTTATGAACTGAATGCTTGTGTCACCCCCGCCCCCCGAATTCATATGTTGAAGCTCAAACCCCCAAAGTGATAGCATTTCGAGCTGGGACTTTTGGCAAGTATTTAGGGTTAGATGAAATCATGAGGGTGGAAACCTCATCTGATGGGATCAGTGCTCTTCTAAGAAGAGACGCTAGAGGACTTGCTGTGTGTGTGTGTGTGTGTGCGCGCGGGCTGGAAAGGCCAAGTGAGCGCACAGTGAGAACGCAGCCATCTGCAAGCCCGAGAACGAGCTCTCACCAGAACCTGACCATGCTGGTACTCTGATCTTGAACTTTCAGCTTCCAAGACTGTGAGAAAATAAATTTCTACTGGGTAAGCCACCTTGTTTATGGTATTTTGTTATGGCAGCCAGAGAAGATGAATGCAACTACCTTACTTTATTGCACAAATGGTTCCAACTTTGGTCATTGGTAGCTGACTTCTCTGTGTGTGGTTTTGTTTTGTTTCACTCCGCTTTTTTACATACCCCCAACATTGTGAGGTTTTTTAAAAAAATATTTCCTTATTTTCTGGTATTACAAGATACTCTAGGCTCAGGTTATATATTTCCTGCTCTGGTTATAGAATCAGCTATTTTTCCAGGGAGCTCAGTTTCTTCTTATTAGAGAATGGTATTAGAAGCCAATATCTAGGCATTAGATGTGCTCATTTCTATGGGGGTGTTATTGCTTTGGGCCCTTTCCTCTAACAGAGCAAAGAAACATACGTGTATATACTAACTTGTGTGTGTATGTGTGTGTATATATATGTGTATATGTGTACCTGTATATTTATTTATATATGTGACTATATGTATCTATATTAAGCTAACCACGAGTTCATACTGATGACTCCAATTCCAGTCCATTACCACAGGCTCATTCTAGTCTTCTTTCCTTGCTTACCTGCAACCTTATACTAGACCAGTGAAAAATCTGTCTCTCACCGTCCATTTATGTAACTGTTTAATTCCGGTATACTTGTGGGGCAGTATCAGAATTATTAACCTGTGCCACCCATGGGAGACAACTTTATCCACTACTGTGCAGTGCTTGTGCGCAGCTTATTTTTCTTTTAGTTTAACAGGCTCATTTCCAAGTTTCTGCACCATTCCACCCATCACCTTTAGTGAAGTTGTTTTACACATTTGTAATATAGTTAGATTCTCTTGTCCTGATCTGCATTCCTTCCTGGGATCTCGGAACCTCCTAAATGATTTTTTAAAAACTTTTCATACATTAAATTTTACTTTTATGCTGTAATGTTCTTTGGGTTTTGACAAATGCATAATTTCATGTATGTACCACTACAATATCATGAAGAATAGTGTCACCATCCTAGAAATCCCCTGTATTTCACTTATTCAATCTTAACCCCAGTGCCCCTCTGTCCTGGCAATCACTGATTTTTTTTTTTTTTTTTTACTGTGATATAGTCTGGGCTTTTCCAGAATGCCATATAATTGGAATCATACAAATATAAACTTTCTAACTGGATTCTCTTACTTTGTATATATATTTAATGTTGATCTATATCTTTTTATAGCTCATTTGCTTTTATTGATGAATACTATTCCATTGTATGGAGATAACACAGTTTGTTTATCCATTTCCTATTGAAGGACATATTGGTTGCTCTGAATTTTTGGCAATTTTAAATAAAGCTTCTATAAACATCAGTGTGCAGATTTTTGTGTGGATATAAGTTTTCAAATCAGTTGTATAAAAACCTACTAGAATGATTCCTGGGTGATGTCACAAGACTGTGTTTAGTTTTGTAAGAAGCTGCCAACTGTCTTCCAAAGTAGCTGTACCAGTTTACATTCCCACCAGCAATGAATAAGATTTCCTGTTTCTTCATATCTATGCCAGCATTTGGTATTGTCTGGTTTCTAAAATTCATTTTTGGATTGTAGCCATTCTCAGAGATATGGAAAAGTTAAAAAGTTATTTAACTTTTAAAATAATAGCTTTAATAAACTGAAAAAGAATACATATTTTTAAGGCTGGCAAAATTCTTGCATTTCAGTTAATCATATGTTGGGTTATTTTCCAACTTGCAAGTCATCATCAATACATTTAATTTTTACAGTACTTTAAATTATATCCAAAGGTTGGTTAAATACACTTATGTTGGGGACCAGTAGTATAAATAATCCAAAGTGGGGGGGATAATCTTAAATATGAATTGTGTTTGCCTTTTGAATGCATTTTGTGATCTGTTTTATAACAGCAAATTTATTATTGTAATCACAGTATCTTTAAGGGTCATAGCTATATATTGTCAAAACAACTGTGTGGGAAGGGGTTCAGTTTTTTATTATGAGTTTCTTCATCTATACTAATTAGTTTGGATGATTTAATTTACTACTTTCTTAATGATTTTATCTATTTTTTTGAGGAAGAGTGAGACAGCAAGCAAGCAAGCAAGCAAGCAAGCAGGGGGAGAAGCAGAGAGAGAAGGACAAGCAGACTCCATGCTGAGCACTGAGCCTGACACTGGGCTCAACGCCATGACCCTGAGATCATGACCTAAGTTGAAATGAAGAGTCAGACACTTAACCAACTGAGCCATCCAGGCACCCCTAATTTACTACTTTTTTCTTTAACTTTCTGATTTGGCATTGTGTGGCTTCAAGTTCAGGTAAAATTAAAATAGTTTCTTGTACATTATTTCTACATCCCAACAAATGGGAGATGGAGAGATGGTTGCAGAAACTACCTTGGATTAAACAGCTTCCAAAAATACTACAACATGAAAGAAGCAAGAGTTCACTACACTGGATTTCTTATGGAAATACACTAATAAAAAGTTAAAATTGAACCAAATGCTAAAGGACGTAAATTCCTATTGTGCAAACATATTGGTGACTTTTTAAGAACTATCTCTGTTCATGATAGAAATAATTTTACAAGATACTGTTTTAATCCTAGTTGATGATAGAAATGTTTTGTCCTCAATAATTTATCATCATCATTACTATATTCTTAAAATTTAGGATAGTGAAAATTTAAGATTCTTTTGGAATGAATGTTTAAAAGAAAAATAAAATTATTCTTGATGTAATAATTTTCATTGCCCTACAATGCAAACTTCAAAAATAACAATTATTTTCATTGTATTTAGCTCTACTCATTTGGAAAAGAAAATCAGACATTAAAGTTGGAAATTTCCAGATTGTCTGTTAGAAACTGAAATTGACCTTAATGTATTTTATGCTGTTATTTATGATGCATTCTCCCCCCTTCAGCTCAGTCCCTTATCTCTACCTCATCATATTGATGTTTTTTCTGAGGGAGGTATGATCTAAATAATGGTAATTTGTTAATGCTGTGCACATTGCCAGCATCTATTGCCCTAACTACCAAGTTTTGTTCTACAACATCTAGAAGTGAGGCAAATTATATAAAATACTTATTTTTAAAGTAAATGCTATACATAGAGTGACAATATAAATAGAGTAGAAATCAGTAATTAGGGTGAGAAACAGCTATCAAAATGCTGACTTCTCATCCAAGGTGACCCAGACACTTACTGGATGCTCACAAGGCTCCTGACATTTTTGTCTGCCTACTTCGCCATGACTGTTGTCTTCTGCATATTCCCAAGCCAAAGCCTGAAAACAGCCACAAATAGTATAATCCACACTTCTAATGTAGAAATTCCTCAAGGTTTTTTAAAGGGAGCCAGTTGATAAACGCTTTGTCTGCATTAGAAATTCATGTGAATTTAAAACCACATTTAACACAGTTCTGCAAAGATCCCATGAGTCTATGGAACCAATGATACTTTTACTCTTCATTGGAAGTTTGTTCCTGATTGCACTTTTTCTCTGCAAGGACTGTAGGAAACAATCATCAAATACCAGTAGTTATCTGGTGCTTATCATGCAGGGGAAAAATGTGTGTAGATCAATGTGCTAAGAAAACCTTTCATAACTAATGAGTAAAAAAGGTCATCTTGAAACCTCTCAGCAGTTTTCCTGAGATACCAAACTTGCACTATAGCCTGAGAATGGATTTAAACATCTAAATGTAAGAAATGAAACCATACAGGTACTAGAAGAAAAACATCAGTAAATTGCTCTTTAACATAGCTATAAGGGAAGACTTTCTATGACTCAAATTTCTAGAAAAAAAAAAACACAACAGATTAATACCTTTGGCTCCACAAAGTTACTTTTTTCCCCATAGTCCAAAACCACCACAAACAAAAAGTAAAGACAAGTGAAAAACTAGGTGAAAATATTCACAACATATACGACGGAGGGCTAGTATTTATAATTTAAAAATTCGTAAATTGAGAGTATACTTTTTACAGTTTTCCCGAAGGCAACATCTTGTAAAACTATAGTAAAATATTAATACCAGGATATTGACATTGATAAAATCTACAAATCTTATTCAGAGTTCACCAGTTTTTCTTGTACTCATTCATGCCATTATTATTATTGTTCTTTTTGATGTGGAACTACAGAAAAATGAAATTTTTGAGTCTCAATCTCCTTATCTATGGAATGGGGAGTAATAACGCACACTTTGCTAGGGTCTTGTAAAAACTAAATGAGCTAATCATGCAGCCTTCTTCCCACAGTGCTTGGCACATAGTGATCATTCAAATATCCCCTGTTCCATTCCATCCTCATGACCCAGTCCTCTGCTCTTTGTCTTAGTCTTAGCCCTGTGCTTAACTTCCCTCATATTTCTCATTTCACCAAACTCTGTCCTATTCCCTATCTCCCTGCAAAAGCTTAAATCTCTACTCCCTACTCTTTGTATGTGGTCCCTAACATGTTCCAATGGTCCCTTCTTGTCTAGAACCCCCAGAGATAAACTAGAGTTCAGGGAGGCTATTCTCACTCAAAAGGTAAAAGGAGGGTTGGAGAAGGAAGGCTCTCATTGTGTGAAAATTGTAGCAGAGAAAGATGTGTTTCTTTTATCCCTATCTTGAAGTTCTATATAATTTTCATGAGAGATGCTGTGATAAATGGAGGTTACATCATATGATACTATACGGTACATTAGAATGATCATTCATCCACATGTGGGTTAAATAGGCTCTTAAAGTATTCTGATATCCATTTATTATATTCATTCTAGCAATCACTGTTACTTTAATACTACATGTTCATTTCATGTGGACTTTATAGACACTGTTCTGTAGACACCGCTTATACTTATATAGACACTATTACTGTTATATTGATACTATTATAGAGGCACAAAGTAAACTGAGTGATTCAAGACAGTTTCTCAGGAGAAAGGCAGGTAGGTGCATGATTAGCAATAGCTATAGCAAAGTGAGTAAACTACCCTCATGAAGCTTACATCTTAGTTTTGTTTTGGATAGGTGTTCTGGGGTTTAAACAACTGATTAAACTTTCAGAACACAGCCCTATTGTACCCTTTAGAGTACTCTAGCTTTGAATGGAAATGTAATAGGTTTGGGTAATAAAGGAAAAATAACTTGGTGTATGCTATTCAGGAGAATATAAGAAAAACTAGAAGTCCTCTTCTTTAAAAGAACTAGAAATAGAACAGGGCACAGAAATGCTCTAGGATGATGAAGCCCAAGTAAGCCCTCAAATATAGCATAATGCCAAAAACCAAAGCCGGTTTTCCAGTATCCAAATCGTGACCTAAGAGTCAGGTATGTGCGGGAGTGAGGACGGGAGGACACTCTGGGGCATGTAAGAAAGCTACTTAACAGAATGGTTCATTTGAAAAAAAAATGCAGGTACCGGCAATGGATCTTAGTCAAAAGCTACAGAAAGAAGAAAGGGAGAAGACAGGATTCCTGACAGATTCCAGGAAAACTGCAGCAGAGTTGGTGACAGAGGTGCACAAAAGATCACTGCAGTTTTATAAGAGATCCCCCTACCCTAAGAAAATAAAACAGTGAGTAAGAGGGAGTAGCTCAAACTGGGACTGGGAGAATTAGGGTAGATTATCCAGAAGAACAAGGAAGCTAAGGCCAAGATCTATGGAAGGTTTTATGGACCAAATGGGAACATTTAAACTCAGCAACCTCTTCTTAATTTATTCATGCATTTAGAGTTCACGTCTTTATTACACGCACAAACTGTGCTAAACACTGAGGGGGGGCATGCATATAAATAAAACATATCCCTATCTTTAATTCTTATATTATTAATGAACTACTTCTTACCTTTGTAACTATGTTGCGATGGTTATCTGAATAAAACCCACCCCATTTTTATTCTAGAAGATAGATGATAGAAAAATAGATAAAATCTCCTATACACACACAAACACATATATTCCTTTACACTATAGTAAAAAGTAGTTGAGCCCACTATCCGTGTAAGCTATACTACAGTGAACTGAACTAGAACAAAGGGAAGAAGCAATAAAGAAAGGCAGGGACACAGAGTAATCAGTAGAAGGAGAAATAACTTTGACTTTAGCCTTGGGTGGAGCCGAAGGTGAAATATATTCTATTAAGGATATAATAACTTGTAATATTTGTTCTTTAGATACTTCTGAGAGCAACGTTTTCTGCACTTAATTGGCAACTGCAATTGTTAAGCCACGACAGACAAGCTGAGGTGCTGTCCCATTCTGTGCTCTGGTTTAGTTCGGAAATTATTCAGTTTCTAAAAGCCACAGAGGGGCTTAGCATTTAAAACGTCCTGCAATAGCAGCTGTTTAGCTGGAATGATATAAACTGGAACAAAAGACGGCCACTCTTCCTGGCTGCCTTGGTGCTGGCTCATTGGATTCCATGGTTCAGCAACTCATATCCGAACAGTATGAAACTTTATCACAAAGAGTTTTATTCTGCTTTAAACCTGGCCGATGAAAAGTAATTTAGTTCATACACTGTGGTGATGCAAATCAAAACCCATAACATTTTTATTAATTGCTGAAAGCAGACAGGGTTTCAAAAGCACAAAAGTATCAGCACAGAACTATAGAAACACAATAAATCTGAAGACTAGGATTGGAAAGATGCCCAGTATTTTGGAAGTAAAGGGTCTGCTTGTACATGATTTTATAAATGTAATTGTGCTGATGCAAAAATCGGTATAAGTAGTTTAAATTTTTAAAAATTCTTTGGCATAAACTAAAGCTTCTTAATTTGAGTCTTGACATCAAGCACCTCTAACTTACTCTTCCCCACCAGTGAATACTGATTTTATTCCTGTTAGGCCCATGTTCCCACCCGCTGTCATTTTGGACACAGTTTCACTTTTGGTCCCTAAGGTCTCCTCTCATAATAAACAAGCATCTTTCCAAATAGCTAAAGTCTAAGACACCATCTACTCTAGAAAATAAACAGTGCCTACCTAGCACAGTAGTCAGTGTGTAGGACTCAAATAATCATAATAGATCTGAAATGTCAACCCTGACTTTTACTGCGCCAAAGAAGGGAAATGGATAAAAATAAAAATCTTTGCCAGTGCAGCAGTAAGTCAGAGATCATTATATATGTCACACACACACACACACACACACCCCTCAAAGGATAATAAAAGTGCTTATAGTGTTGCATTACTTCAGCGATGATAATAATAACATCCAGCTACACACTCTAACGTTTTACTATGTGGCTCAAGGACTTAGTTATTTTTGTAAAAATTACACATCTAGAGGTGAAAAATGTTAGTTGTTTCTATGTAATCTCTGTTTATACAGATAAAAAGTGAGATTTTCATAGCAAGTATTCTACTCTACACAGTATTGTAGGATTGGCCCGGTGTTTTCTTTCTTACTTTGAGATACTTTGATATCACATCCATCCAATACAGCAAGTTGTATGCCAAAAGTCTTCAAAAGAATTGTCTGAGGAACTTGTTAAAATATTGCTCCTGCCCCATCCTCAGAGATTTGATTCAGGAATCTGAATGTTTGCAATATGTTTGTGAAGCGATTCTAATGAATGGCATTTGCAAACCACACTTTGGAAAACTGTCTAAAATTTTAGGTCTAAAAATGAGCTGGTGCTTCACACCCATTAACCCATCAGGATGGCTACTATCAAAAAGACAGAAAATAACAAGTGTTGATAAGGATGTGGATAAATTGGAACCCTTCTGCACTGTTGGTAGGAATGTAAAATGGCGCAGCTGCTGTGGCAAACAGTTTGGCAGCTCCTTAAAAATGAAAAATAGAATTACCATGTGATCCAGCAATTCCACTTTTGGGTATATATTAAAAATAACTGAAAGCAGAGTCTTGAAGAGATATCTATACCCCATGTTCATAGCAGCATTATTCACAATAGTCAAAAGGAGGAAGAAACCCCAGTGTCTACCAACAATGAAATAGATGAGCAAAATGGGGTATATACATACAATGGAATGTTATTCAGGTTTTTAAAATTTTTTTTATTTTTTTAAGATTTTATTTTTATTTATTTGACAGAAAGAGAGCACAAGCAGGGAGAGCAGCAGGCAGAGGGAGAGGGAGAAGCAGGCTCCCCGCTGAGCAGAGAGCCCTACATGGGGCTCGATCCCAGGACCCTGGGATCATGACCTGAGCCGAAGGCAGTTGCTTAACCGACTGAGCCATCCAGGTGCCCCGTTAATTCAGTTTTCAAATAAACTCTGACATACGTTACAACCTGGATGAACTTTGAGGACATGATGCTAAGTGAAACAAGCTACGCAAATGGACAAATACTATATGATTCCACTTAGATGAGGTATTTGGAGTAGTCAAATTCATAGAGACAGAAAATAAAATGGTGGTTGCCAGGGGCTGGTTGGGGGGGAAATGGGGAGTTGTTTACTGGGTATAGAGTCTCAGTTTTAAAGGTGAAAAGAGTTCTGGAGATTGGTTGCACAATGATGTGAATGTATTTAACACTACTGAACTGTACACTTAAAAGTCGTTAAGATGGAAAATTTTATCTTATATTTTCTGTGAAGGAAAGCAGGGGATGAGCAGTAGTTTGAAAGGAAGAGTCTTGAAGAAGACTGTAAACTTAAGGAAAGGATTCAGTGAAGAGAGAAATGTTAATAATGCAAGGGAATTAACCATAATATAGTATGTGTGAAATACATCTATAATTCATAAGTAAAACTTGGCACCTAATAGGTTTTCAATATCCTTAATCTTTCCATGTACACTCTGCATCAGAGAGTGAATTAGGTGAAATGTCTGAGGGACTCTAACTTTCGTATTTCTAATACATAAGTGAAAGTGGGTAGGTATCATGGTTAAAAGTCCTTCCTACCTCTCTGACTGGAACTATGCTAGCATCGAAATGATCAGTTTCGGGGGCGCCTGGGTGGCTCAGTTGTTAAGCGTCTGCCTGTCTGCCTTCGGCTCAGGTCATGATTCCAGGGTCCGTGGATCAAGCCCCGCATCGGGCTCCCTGCTTAGCAGGAAGCCCGCTTCTCCCTCTCCCTCTCCCACTCCCCCTGCTTGTGTTCCGTCTCTCGCTGTGTCTCTCTCTGTCAAATAAATAAATAAAATCTTTAAAAAAATGATCAGTTTCAGAAATGCCAAATGTAGAAGGAGATTCACTTCATTGTTCTTGCACTCACACTCCTATTCATAAAATGAGTTAATGATATAGATTCTATGGACAAAATGGTGGTATTTCAAAACATAATAATGTTGGCAACCCCACTAACTATACTGCTGAGGATAAAGAACACATGTTCCAATACCGGGACCTAGATTTAATTATGTCTCCACAGGAGTTTAGAAATATTCTCAGACTGAAGCGTGTCGGTCCTGTCATTCTTTTCTCCAAATGGAACAACATTGCTCCCATGCTTCTTTGGGCTTTGGGGAGCTGAGGTCACTGGTTGCTGAGGTGTTCCTCTCCCTGTATAGTGTAGGACTACAACACCCACTTTACAATCTGAATGTCCAACCTCCTAGGTTTGTGGAAAAGATCTAAAGAGGGCTCTCCATACCTAGAACACCCTTGGAATACCGTGAAGGAGATGCTATTTTAAGTGTGACACATATTTCACTAAAATTTTCAAAATATGCTTGACAAAGGGCTGAGGAGTATTTGAAAGGTAGCAATTCAGATATTTCAAGATTCCCAAAAGCCTATTTTTGCACGTATTTAAATCCTTTAAATAATACATGTATCTTTTGCCTATCGTAATTTGCTCCATTTAATTTGCCATAGCTTACAATTAACTGATCTACCCTCCTATATTTAATGAAAAATAAAAAAAGAAAACAAACTAACTTGTCAATTGTTGGTTGAGGTGAGATGTCCCCAGTGAGTCCAGTGAATCATAAAGAAGACTAAAATGTCCTGACAGCTACATTGGTCTTTGCAAAAAGTCTAAACTCTCCTCCCATCTATTACTATAGAAGAATCTGACATATGGTCCTTGTGCTGCTTAATTACACATTTCTTTTCCACTCCAGTTAACATATTTCACTTATTTGTCATTTCTAATATTTTAGCTAAAATTATGCCACTTTCTTCCTTTCAGTTTGACTGATAGCATGAATCTTGATTGCTCGAAAAAAAAAAATGATTCAGTCCTCTAAAGAAAGAATGAGGATCTAATCAACAAAAAATCCTGAAAGAACCTGACATTCTCTTTAGGGGATGATTGGCTGCCCATAAATGAGCGCCTGTGTGGGAAACTTCCTTAAGGCCATGTTATTTGATTAACTTGTAAAGGCTAAGATCAACTGACAAATTCAATTATACATTCAAATTATATTTCTAAATTGGCTTAATTTTTTAAAGTGATGAATGAACCATAGGGGAAAAATTCCATTACAATATGAACGAGCAGAAATAAGTCCCATCATTAATACTATGCTTGTGCACACAAATTTCCCTATTTCTCTTGATTAGCAGGATAGGTTTAATGAAAAGAAACATCTACTTTATAGGTCAACTATGGTGTTTACTTTCTAGGAAGAGAAAGCTTTTAGAGTACAAAAAAACCCAGTGATGATGCCCTTGGAAAAGTAGTAAGAATCCTCATGGGCTGATCTTATCCTACTAAAGAAGACCATAAATAAAGAAAACTATTTATTTACAGATTGTCTTTAAAGGTATAGGATTTGCTAATCACTGCCTAGTAAGTTTTTTTTTTTTTTTTTTGCAAAAGACATTTCTGAGTTAGATTCCAATACGGTCACATAGTGATAAGTAACATGTTGCTAAACATTTGCTCCCTCTGGAGACTTAATGTACCATAGTCAGAAAAAAAAAAAAAAGAGAGAGAAATGCTCTCTATAAATTCTATTAAAGTCTGAACCATTGTCAGCACTAGAATATAGTAAATCCCAGTTTTATGGAATCGTTTGAGATGAAGACTGTTACATAAAAATTGATTTTTACACAAAATGGAAATTATCAATTTATGCTAAGAATGCTGTTGAAAAAAACAGTCTATTTGACTAATAAGAGATGACAAAGCGTATCACCATTTCTCCTTTTTCCTTCTATATTGATAAATTAGCATACAAAAACACTCAATAAAATTACATTAAACTTGTATGTATTATTTAAATCTTCTTTACTAGTCGGTCACTTCCATTTGTCAAAAGTGACGTGTTAAATTGAATTTTCATTTTATTAACAAATTATGGATTTTATTTTATTGTTTATTAACAAGTTATGGATTATAGCTTATTATTTCTTATTCCTCAGATTTTACCTGCAAAGTTTAGATCATTTAAATTGACTCAGAAAGAAAGCATTTGCCAACCAGCCATCTTGTAAAACAGTTGTGAAGACAGACACGAGATGTAATGTTTGAAAGTTTTTTGAGTTTCCTGCATAAGCATCACTTTTGAGCATTTACATTCTGCCAAGATAGCTTGCAGAGGAAACAGAAGTTCAGAGAAGCTAAAATACATGTACAAAACCACACAGCCAAGTCTGGTGAGGCTGGGGTTTGAGTGCTCAACTGTGTAGTTGCAAAGTTTGTGGATTTCCTCATAGTACTTGAAATATTAAAAGACAATGAACAAAGAGTTGTACACAAATGTTCATAGCTGTACCACTCATTGCAGCCAAAAAGTGAGAACATCCAAATGTCCATCCACTAATGAATGGATAAACAAAATGTGGCATATTCATGCAGTGGAATATATTTGGCAAGAAAAATGAGTGATGCATGCTACAGTGTGGACAAATCTTGAAAACATTGTGCTAAGTGAAAGGAGTCAGTCACAAAAGATCACATATTATATGATTGTGCTTATATGAAATGTCTAGAATAGGCAAATCTACAGAAAGTGGACTTATGGTTTCCAGGACCTGGGGGAGACAGAGACAGGGAGTGACTGCTAGTGGGCACAGGGCTTCCTTTTGAACTGAAATGTTTTAAGCATAGGTTGTGGTGATGGTTGCTCAACTGTGATTGCTCAAAATCACTGATTTGTACCCTTTAAATGGATGACTTCTGTGGTCTGTAAATTATATCGTAATAAGATGTTAAAAAGGGACAATTCAGTTATTACATGTCACAATGATCCCAGGCTTGATCTAGGATTCTTTCTAAATCTGCCTACAGAGTGATAGGTGGGGATGGGGGGCGGGTGGCAGGGGTAGGGCTCATGGCAAGAGAAGGTGATCAGAGTTCAAGATTGAGCCTCTGACTCTGGCGGCATGGGGAAGGGAGAGAAGGAGGCATGAATGCAGGGCAGAAGGACACTGGGCAAGTAGGTGGTGGAGCAGCCCTCTCCGCTTTCATTCCCCATCCCACCTCCTTCTCTCCTAGAGGTGGGTGAGCATCCATGTTAGTTCCCCTCCCCCAAACCGTGTTGTGCCCTGTTCTGGGTGTGGAGGGAGACTCTACAGCTGATCCTCATTTTTAGCAGCTACAAACTGAGGAAAGTAGCAAATGGGATCTGGGTCGGAGAAGAGAGAACAGAAAATGTCCTCTAGAGGGCTCTAGGATTGGAGACATAGGGTGTAATGGAATGAAACCCACTTTCTCACAGCACTTGCAGGAAGTGGATGGCATTAGTGGGGTTAAATTGCCTAATGCCTTCTGTAGCCTGGGTGCTCAGTGCTCCGAACCATTCTGTCTTCTCAGGGTTCCTGCAACGGCTCCTCTGACATGAAGAAATGCTGCCTGCCACTGCCGGGCTCTGGCTCTCCCAGTTTAAATGAGGAGCCTCCCGTTCCTCAGTCAGGCGTACCTGCTTCCTGCTTCGAAGACTCCATTTCTTGGAAATAGCCTGTCAGGTTCCATCTGCTTCATGAAGCTGCTAGTCCCCCGAGAGTAGGACCTCCACTCTGATCTCCTGTCAGATGCTGGGAACTCAGAAGGGAATAATCCTTCCAATCTGCCAGAAATTGCTTTTGTGATAGCAAGGCCTGCCTGAGGGAACCACAATATACTATATTCAGATGAAAATTAGATTTGTAAGTACGCCACTTTCTTCTCTGGGCGGCTTGCAAAACTTCTTCTTGCTTTCGTTTGTAGGGAGGGCTCTAAGGGCTTTGAATTTATAGCCATGAATAGGCAGGATTCTGCCTAACACAAATATTGTTTTCCTGTATCAGGCAGTTGTGGAGAAAGACCGAGAATAGACAAAAGGCTTTTCACCAGTGAAAAATGAAAGTTAAACTTCCACGTCAGCTGCAAGCATGACGTGGACTATAGCAGGTGCAATTAATTGCCATTTCATTTATTGGAACCTTGAAAACAATTAGCAAGTGTCCTAGTTGATATGACGGATTCATTAATCATTTAATATATGCCTGCAAATTGATTTATCAATCAAAGAGCTACCTCTGGTTGAGTAACTCCCGACTGTGCTTATGGCTATATTCAGAACTATGGTCTGTTTTTTAAAGGAAACCAAGAGGCTTTAGCTTAATTTACATATCTCAGTTTCAGTAGTTATATAGATTACATCTCAATCTCTTGAAGTCAGAATCACTATAGTAATAAAAGGGGTTCATACAGCAGACATTTAAAAGAGCTGGAAACAACATGCCAGGGTCAGGTATACACTCTCTGGGAAAGAAATTACGTTGACAGAAAGGACATATTCAGGAGAATGTCTTGAGGACAATGCATCTGGGCCTCAGGAAGAGCTAGACCTTGTCCAAGCCAATTTTAAAGTTGCTAGATGAGCAAATGGTGAGGTTTCTCGGAGAGATGTACTACTCGAGGTCACTTACACATCCTTCTTATGGCATCTCTGACAGGTGACCAGACAACATCTTGAATCTTTATGTTAATGGAAAGCTCACTTCCCTTATATTTCAGAATGGCTTTGTTTATCCGAGTTATTTCTTATTCAGAGTAAAATTTTGCCTCCTACCTCTAGAACCACACAGAATAAACCTTATACCTCTCCTAGGTGAAAGTCTTTCTAATTTTCAAGAATAGCCATCCTAATAGCCTGAGTCTACTCAGCTCAAGGATATGATTCTTCATGCACAGTGGCTCTAAAATCTCTTCCCCATCACCATTTTTAGATGCATTTCCATTTCCTAAAGTTTCGCTTGACAAATGATGTCCAGAAGTGACCACACTCCTCCCAATGTGGAGAGGTGAGCTGTAACCACCACCATTGTTGGAAATTCCAAGATCTTTTAATTCAACTCAAGCCTATTTTGTCTTTCTTTGAAACCTTAAGCACATTGTTGACTCATATCGGGCTGGCTGTCAAGTAAAAGTCTCTGAGGCTTTTTCTTGTGATCTCTGTTAAACCATATACTCCCTACTTCATATTCTATTTGAGGTTATTCTTACAGGCTTTCTTAGGAAAAACCAAACTTAATGTCAGTTTATTATCGTGATTAAGAGAAAGCATTTTCTGGATTTGAAAGTTTGCCCCTGTACTTAATAGCTATGACCAGATACAAGGAATTTAATCTACCTGAACCCCAGTTTCCTTATCTGTGTAAAAGGGATCATAATATCATGGGATTGATGTAAGTATTAAATAAGCTTCATACACTGTTTCAACAGGAAGCACTCCATAACGTATTGCTTTTATTTTATATGTTCACTGTGCCACACATCACATTAGTTTTTTCTCCTTCCATCTCTACCATTTCTTTATATAAAACAGAGATAAAAATGTTGAATATAACTAGATGAAAACAAAACCAACCCCTCCAAAACATCACAATTTAGGACCTAAGTCTTTTTTTCACTCCCTACCGTGAAACCTGATTTCTCTTCCTGTACAGTTAGATGCAATGCTATTCTCTTTAAGAAGCAGAGCTTCTTAAAATAAAGCCAGGTATATATTAAAAAAAAGAAAAATCCCTTTAATAATTTCAGTCATTTTATTAATTTAATTGAAGTTAATTTAATTGTTTCAGCTAGAGATGCATTATGCCCAGATAAAGCACTAGGGTCAAATGAAGATCTGGTATCATGTTGTCATCACCACACCTTGCCTTGATGCTCTGCGACCATTTATTTATATTGATGCTTTTCTACCTGCTTCCCCTAGCCGTTATTCTGCATCCAGCTCCTTGATTCTGAATTCCTTTGAACTTGTCAGTTTATTCATTTTGTTCCTTAGAATTTTCAGCTTTTCTGATACTTCCGCCTGGACTTCCTGCCATTCACTCTTTTTTCTTAGAACTTCCATGGAACAAAGAAAACTGTCTCAGCTGCCATAGAATCAGGCTTCAGTCAGGATGGAAAGTTGCTCATTGTCACATAAAAAATATAATAACAGTAGTTAAGAGCTTAAGGCTTTGAATCAGACAGCCTTGGATTTGAATTAGAACTTCCCCACTTATTAGGGATGACCTTCCTAAGCCTTATTTGTTCAGCTGTAATATAAGGGGTAATAATTTTATCTGGATCTTATAGGCTGGTTGTGATGATGAAGTGAAATAAAGCATTGTACCATGTTTAGATAATTCTTATGCAGAATTATCATTATTATTAGCTATTATTCAATTCAACTCAAACATATTGATGTTCCAGTAGGTAGTAGGTATTGGACCACACCAATGCACAAAACAAAAATAGTTCCTGCCCTCAGGAGCCTATGGATCAATAACCCTATCATCATGATCATGATCATTGTTGTCATGGTAATTATTGCCTTGTCTCGGTTGTCATTGTCATCACTCTCTCTAAAGACTCAATGGCCATCAGTAGTATATGTAGGGAAATCTGTGGGTCCCTTAATTTAGTGAATCTATATTCTCTCCAAGCTTTCCTCCCCTACTTCAGTTATTAATGGTATTTTTTGACTTATTTCTATTTTTTAAAAATACATAATATATGCTTAATTATTTCCATGAACTCTTTTCTAGCCCTTACTATTTTGAGCCTTAGTGACACCATCTCCATTAGGTGTTCAAAATGCTGGGTTTAATAGTACTTGTTATGTTTTTACTCTTACTAGAAAGAGCTTATTTGTCTTTTTTTTCCCTTCAGCAATCTTTTTATAGCTTTTGAAAATAATTTGCCTGTTTCTAGTCTTCCAATGCCTATATCTTTATATTCCCCAAATATGACAGATAGAATCTCAGCACTCTTATTTACAAACTTTTTCAATACTGGGATGCAATTTTTATTAAGCAAGACATTTGAATCCATATAGTGTTGCTAGGTACTTATCTTTTCTCCACTTAAGGTTCAATTCTCTCTTACCAATGTTCTCTCTCCTCACACCAATCCATGACAAAGAAAAGAACAAGAAAGCATTTGGGAAATTCTCTATTTTTCATGTCATCTGATAGCATTTTGTCAACTATCTTAATAACAGATTCTGTCTTATTTGTATCTTGATTTGAATATAATAAAAATAATTTTTATTATTCTATTTATTTTTCAAATGCCTTAGCTTTCTCTACTTAATAATAGTTGAAGGACTTCCTGTCTTTTCTATGTATTCCTTTTCAGTGAGAGCTCTTAGAGAACTCTCTCCATCCAGATTCACTTAGCTACTTAGTTAACTCTCCCTAGTATTATTTATCAAGCTTATCTTTGTATGATCAGTATTTTGTTCTGGGGAGCATTTAGTTTATTTCTGAGCAATATTTTTTGTCTAAGAGCTTTTGGCTGTTGACTTATATTTATCTGTTAGCAGAAACTTTTTAACGAGCAGAGGACACATTTGTGACTAAATCAAGTGTTTTTTCCATGGCTACTATAAACATTAAGAGAACATTATCACATCCACAGAGAATTTTCTTGCTTCCATTTTACTGTTAATTGATTCTTCTTGGGTGGTCAGAATTAAGTGCAGATAACTCCCTATTGCCTCTTTTTCTTCCCTTCCTCCTTTTCATCAGGAAGGTAAGTAGAGAATTTATTGGGTTCTATCAGGATAGAAATCATAGTAGCTGTCCAGATAATGGAAGTCTGATGGAGTGAAGATATTTGGTTTCATAACTGGTTTTAGGAGACTCTAACCATCTAATCAGAAGGTTTCAGGATACTTTCATCATGGGGTCACTACTCTCTTTCTCTCTCTCACTCTCACTCTTGTTCTTGCTCTTGCCATTTGTTCCCAGTAAAATACTGTACATTATTCTCCCACAGTAGGATTATGGTTTTCCCTTATAGTCATATATTTGTGACATACACTCTTACTTTTCTCTATTAAGGTTTTTTTGGGGGGAATAAGCCTTCCATTGTCATTGTCATTGTGCTTCCAAGCACATTCCAATGTCAATAGCCATAAGCCATTCTGGTCAGTCTTGGATATACGTTTTGGATTATATTTGTAGCCCTGTATTTGAATGTCAGTTTACATTGTTTATTTAATTTCTGTGAATTAGGGTATACATATTGTAGTCAGGACATTTGTGACCAATATGCTTTATTTATTCTTTCTATAGTCTTCTCTGATTTTTAAAAAAGACATTTTTTCTAATAAGTTCCTAACCACAGTGTCTGCCATATAGAGTTGTCTCAATACATGTTTGAATAAATATATTAATTTTTATGCTTCAATCTCTGACACATTTCTCATTGGTTTTATTTCAAGGAGGGGGTGCAATTTTTCTTTCAAATTCTCTTTGACGCTTAAGTGAGCCTCTCCTCACGATATTCCTTTTGTCATTATAAATGCCCTGTGCGCCACTGTTATGATCTATATCAGTATTTCCCAGAAACTCCCATTTTAGTATATATAGCCCTGGCTCAGAAAAACACTGTTCTCTAGCACCATATACATAATTAATTCTTTATCTCTCCCTTTTTATTTAGTTTTGTTGTTGTTGTTGGGTTTTGTAGAGAGACACTACTTTCAAATGGTAGAGATAAAAATTGTACATTTGTGCTCCAAAGCCTATTTCCTATATGACATTACATTTACTAAACACATATCCTAATCCAGCATATTCCAGATTTACCCACAAACTAGCATAAGCAAACATTTGTTAGTGAATTTTATATTTCTTGGCAGGTTCTCAGTTATGTTTCACATTTATATTCTGGCAGGATAGCTTATTTCCTACCAGACATGTCAGAGCTAGGGCAGGGTCAATTCCTTACTCCCCAGCTAAAGGTACTAACCCTCATGACTAGACGTGTGCTCCTGGAGCTAAGAGCTATTTTCTAAACACTTGTCAGAGCTGCCAGTTTTTAGGTTGTACAATCTTCTAGTTTTTATTTCCCCCTCTTGTTTATAGTACCACAGATCAAGGTACGGCTGAATGTATGAATTAATGTAGTTATTAAAGCACAAGAAAGGGGCACCTGGGTGGCTCAGTCATTAAGCGCCTGCCTTTGGCTCGGGTCATGATCCCAGGGTCCTGGGATCGAGCCCTGCATCGGGCTCCCTGCTCAGCGGGAAGCCTGCTTCTCCCTCTCCCACTCCCCCTGCTTGTGTTCTTGCTCTCACTGTCTCTCTGTCAAATAAATGAATAAAACCTTAAAAAAAAAAAAGCACAAAAAAATTAAAGAAATGTGTGAGTTGAATAATGCACCAAAATAGAATTTTCTGCTCTCTGAAGTCATCAGAGGCAAACAACTTCCAAAGTTGCCCAATTAAGGAGAGGGCGGTAAGGAGTAATCAGTGCTCATAGTTCAAAGATTATGCTGATTTTTTGAGGTCTGGAAGAAATTTTCCCATGCAGTAATTTTTTCTTCTTCTTTCTTTTTCAGTCATTCTTACTTTGGAGAGTATGTTATATCTACCTTTGAAGATGCCCACAGTAAACCTGTCAGAGACAATCTTGAAGGATCATTGGTTTGTTCCAGATCATAGTTTTTGTATTTTGGTGACAATACATTTGTGAAAGGTTTATGACTTTCTTGACAGACACAGTACTGGCTGAATCCAATTTTAAATATACCCAGTAGAATGATGGAAACAAGTAGTAATGCCCTTTTCCTCCATGCAACATTTACTCTATTTGGCACATGAGCTCAAGATGACTGCTAAGCCCACAGAACTTATTTTTAATTCGTTTTTAAATAAAAATGTTATCATGTGAGTAAAGCAGTGAGCCATATTTAACTTATGAAACCATACATTTAAGGAATATATTCGATTTGGAAAATTTCCCACATAGCATTGAAATAATCTCACTGTATGTTCAATGCCATGTTTGCATTTTTAATGACTTAAGAGACGACTCTGACTGTTTTGGGGGCACGGAGATATAATGACCAATGTAAAGGCATTTGTGCTGTAATTTTAGCTTTTGAAATTTTACATTCTGCTGCTTCCGGAAAGCTAATAAGCATTGCCTATTTAATAGGAAAAGGACAGTGCTAGCAACAAGGCAAGCAGACCGGGAGTGTGATGAATATGGAAGTTGGAGAGAAGCTTCATGAGCCTATTTCTTTCTCCCCCCCTTCCACATTGTTTTGGCTACAGATTGCCTTTTCCTGACACTTTCCTTAAACTCTGTAATGTATCTTAAAGAAACCCCATTGTGAAAGAAAATGAAAATAATGTTGGCAAGAATTTGCTGCCTGTTTATGTTAGCCAGATATGAAATTCATGAAGACAATTCACAAACCTTACTAATCATTCAAATAGACATGAACGGTCTTTGTTATTTGTCCTTGTACATTTAAGTGCAAATATGTCACACTCCAAAAAGATGAACTTTAAATCGATGATTTATAAGGTGGAGATTTTCATGAAATTCAAAATATGATATACTTATCCATACAGAAAATAAATATTCAATATTCAGAAAGGATTCTAAAGTGGTTCAGAATGCTTTGCACATCTGATTTTGGTATCTTATGCCATTTTCACCATGTATATTCGGTATGTAGGCAAATATGTATGTTTAGCCGTACTTGCATTTATTTATATCTATCAGTTAAATGTAACCCAATTTTAAACTGTTCTTTAAGGAGGAATATTTTAAACATATAAATAGTTCAAACTGTAGCTATGTCCAAGGTCTCTGAATCTCCATTAGTGTTCTGTGTGGGCTCATTCTAGTTCCGGAGGTCAGCACAAATCCCTCGCCCAATCTGGGATAAAAGAACAGAGCTAATCCCATTCCCAAACATCCTAAAACTCTGCAATGTCTTTATTAAGATATATTCTACTGGGCTATCCAATAATCCTCATAAACATAAAAACGAAATGATTGGTTCTCATGGCAGAACTGATGATGGCCAAAACCAATTTCAAAAGTTTCTAGATTCTGGTTTCTTAATGTGAAAAATACAAAAATTTAAACTTTGGTAATGACACAAAGAAGAGCAACATAGATAAATGTATGTTACTGCTAATTAGGAAAATAAAATTTTATTTACATTTATTATCATGTTTCTTTTTCTCCTGAGAGACTATTATGTTACAGGTAATAAATCCCAGTTCACCTATTACATCTACTTACTTCTGTTCTTTCTTTAGTAGTTGTTTTCAGTTTATTTTTTTATTATACTATGTCACATTATTTAATTTTATAAAGCTATCTTTTTTTATTTATTAGAGAGAGAGCGAGCACACAAGCAGGGGAAGCAGCAGAGGGACAAGCAGGTTCCCTGCTAAGCAAGGAGCCCGATGCAGGACTTGATCCCAGGACCCTGGATCATGACCTGAGCCGAAGGCAGATGCTTAACCGACTGGGCCACCCAAGCATCCCATAAAGCTATCTTTTTTTAAAGATTTTATTTATTTCTCTGAGAGAGAGAGAGAGAAAACACAAGCCAGGGGGAGGGGCAGAGGGAGGAAGCAGGCTCCCCGTGAAGCAGGGAGCCCAATGTGGCTGGATCCCAGGACCCCAGGATCATGACCTGAGCCAAAGGAAGATGCTTAACAGACTGAGCCACCCAGGCATCCCTATAAAGCTATCTTATATTTTTTAGTAGCCAAGAACAAATCATAAATAAATAGATACATGACTAATCTCCTGACTATTTTTCTACAATACGTATAAAGCTCGTATGGACAGATGTTTGAGGTGAGAGGTTCAAAGAAAGTCATGGTCAATGAATTGTCCTTAGGGAAGACTGCATAAGATCACACAGTTTAATATCTTTTCTTATAGTTTTAATATTCCATAAGAACTCATTGAACAATGGGAAAAAAGAACCCATAAAACATTATAAAAGAGAAATGAAAACCCAAACTTGTGGCCCAGTTTTTCATACATATGCAGCCCAGTTTGTGGATGTCTATATCTTTAGTTTTGTCAATCATGGTTTTCTTTCCTATGCTAAAAATTCTAGATGACAGTACTCTACGAGTAAATAAAATAATTTACAATAAGCTTAGATTTGAAGGCTTTATAGGACTTTGTCTCCACAGGTTCAAAATTCTAAAGCATTATTTTAAAATGTTCTCATTTCAGTATTTATATATGAAGAAAGAGATGATTTCCATAGGAAGAGCCTGACCTAGCATACTCCTTTTTCTTGGAATCCAAGAAAATCACCCTAATATTCTGTTGTCCAAGGTTAGAAAATGAGCTCCTGTGATAAGACACCCAGTTATTTTAAGGTGCATTTTTCTGTCGTAGTTTAGTTTTTGTCAGATGTTTTATGTTTCGCTTGTTCTACATGCCTGTAAGCCAGCCTCTACGTATGTCACTGAGCTGACTTGTAATTGTTTTCGGGGTCACACTTCCACATCTTTGGCCATTGGTGGCTTCTGTCATTTACTTTAATTATTAGTTCTTCTCCGAAGAAGCCTGGAAAAAATAAAATTATGCTATCCATTTGTAAACTGAGGCCCATGTCAGTTACCTGACATTCGCAAGGGGTTGGACAGCGTTTGGGACAATGTCCTCCACCTTGTGACTATAATTTAATTTCTCAGTTGTGATGAACTTCTTGCTTTTGGCAGAGAGTTACTGTCGTAACTCAACACCTTGAGTTTTTATTAATGAGATTCCAAGTGAACAAAAGTAATACTAATCAGTTCAGAGGGAAACATTTTTAAATGTTCTTTCCCACATCTTGATGAGATCCTATTAAAGTATTTAATGCATGGGTTATTTTCCCTTGTGACTTCCATGATTTTGCCTGATTTTTCATCTAATTCCTGTAATGTTCATCTGTAGAACAATGATTAGAGTCACTCAAAGAGTGAAACTAGGTTATTCTGAATATTAGTAATGAGGTGTGTTGGAAGTCATCAAAATGTGAAATTAAAAATATATCAATGAATCATCTTTATAAACACATTTCTTTTAGTATTTGCTACAAGCAAAGAGTTCTGCTAGATTCTAAATCTTACTTAACTAGCACAGTGCAAGAAAAAGAAGAGAAAACTTAATTTCCCTCTCTATATAAGATATAATACCAATAAAACTGTACTTCAATGACACTGTTCATCTTTATTATTATTTTTTTGCAGCACTTTTGGTTCTAAGAATAAGATTTGCGTATTAAGTTGAGTTCTCTTTCCAGCATTGTGAAGTTCAAGATAAAAATACTATGCTTTGGTCTGAGAGCTGTCTTAATTTTTTAAAATATCATCATCTTTTAATCACTTGTGTAAAATTTTATATGCCACTGGAATTGACCCAGTATTGACTAGAGAGCCCACATGCTATAACCAGTCCTCACAGGGAGAGGAGATGGAATATTGGTGAAAGGGCACAGAAGAAGTATACTGGGACTCAGCATGTGGAAAGCTGTTGCTTAAAAGAAAGAAATTCCACAACTATAAATTATGAAGAATATCAACAAAATGAATACTTACATATCTACTCAAGCCTGAAAAATCAGTGAATGTCTCTTTTCCCCTATCTGCAAGAGTAGGTAGAGGTTGAAAATAAATTAGTTTTAAAATATTGAAAAAAAATCACAGTTACAAATAGCAGAGAGGATAAAGAGATCAGGACATAATGCAGCATACTCCAGGTTCTGGAGGACAATATTAATATCCAACATTTATTGAGGGCTCAAGATATGGCAGGCACTGCTCTAAATATTTGCCTAGGGTGACTAACTCATATAATCCTCCCCCAAACCTTACAGAGCAGATACTATATAACTGTTAGGCTACAGCAGATTTTATTTTGCAAATATGATTGCAATGACCTTTCTTATCCCATAGTGCTCTTCTACAATGAGATCTTTCCACTCCCTCCATCATGATGTGGAATCTTAATTCTTCACCCCATGAATCTGGGACTACGAAGTTTAGGTCATAAAAGCCTTGGAGCTTCCTCTTGGGTCTCTAGGAAGGCACTATTCCAGGATCCTTGTCCCCTCCCAACTAAGCTACCATACTATGGTACAAGGAAAGGCTGGGAGTAGGCATTCTGATTTATCTCCCAGGGGAGCCCCCAGTGGCTGCTAGCGTCAACTGCCTCCTATGTGGAAGAGCCATCTTGGATGCCCAGTCCAGAGACAACAGCCTCCAGCCCAACCATCACCTGGCTGAGCTCCGTAAGTTGGAACCACCTCGTTGAGCCCAGGCAACTCACAGCACCCTGAGAGATAATTAATAAATTGCTGCTTTAAGCTACCAAGCTTCGGAATAGATCTACAACTATAATTAACTAGACTGCATTCCCATTTTAGAGATAGAGATGCTGAAGCACCAAAAGGTTAAAAATTTGCCCAAGATCATACAGTTAATAAGTATGGAGTTATTAGGGCTGCAATATAGGTAAGTTAACTCTCAGCCTTTAACCTACTGGAAAGCATTCTGTGTTGTTACTGGTGGTGACAGAACTGTGGCCTGCATGGATGACTCTGATGACCTTCTGTGGTAATTTTCCTGTTTCTAAATAACTTCCCTTCCTTTTTTCTATCGACAATGACTTTTTTTT
This sequence comes from Phoca vitulina, assembly GCF_004348235.1. Taxonomy (NCBI): domain Eukaryota; kingdom Metazoa; phylum Chordata; class Mammalia; order Carnivora; family Phocidae; genus Phoca; species Phoca vitulina. Next base: position 38,216,999 of record NW_022589712.1, read on the forward strand.
TTTTCCGCTGCTGCTGCTGAAACATTGGAGTTGGACAGGGAAATTAAAATGGCAAATCTGATACAGCTTGGAAAAATACAGTACATAAATTATGGTCACATTAAGAAGATTATAGCATAGGAATGACAGTCAAAAGTAGTGAGAAAAGGACCTCTTTTCTAGAGTGCAAAGCAATTATCTTGCACGATTGTGAGTTGGCTGTAAATCTAAAATACACTGCCTGCCCACTTCTTACGCAGATCTGGTGTTGCTATGTCATTGTTATGTTACTTAATGATAGCAATTACTTAAAACTTAAGCACAGGGTATTTCGTGACATGGTATTTATTATAGCCAAGTAGAGATGATTTCAACTTTCCTTCAGGGCAGCACCACCTTTCCTGACTCCTTCACATGCCTTTCATATTTTCCTTAGAGCTGTACTTTTTTCACACTAACACTTTTAGTAGAAATTTCCAACATAAAAAATTAAAAAGGTCAATTTTATGATGACGTACGGTAGTTTAGATATTCTAAATGGCACCCTAGACTCGAGAAGCTAATTGCTTTTTCATAGCATAACTCTCTGGAGTGCCCACTCAGCAGACTGGCCTGGACAAAGAGCAGGATGCGTCTCTCTCTTCTGGTTCAAGGTCTGCTGGGACCTCCTGAGACGAGTGAAGCCGTAAAGAAATAGAAATCACCTGGAGCCTGGGAAAATGATAATCAAGTAAAACTACAATTATGACAGTCTTAATCCATCTGTCTCTGTGTATCTGCTCTGTTTCATCACCTGCTTGGTCACAGGTGTACTCTTAATCAAGTCAGAAATGACACAACCCCCCAAACTCAGGCTAGTGAGTGTGGGACACACACATATCATTTCTAGCTCATTTACATAGACCAGCTGCAGAGATGGGTTACAAGTCTATGCACTGCCAAGTGTGGAGATACAGAAATTTTAAGGGCAGGAGGATTAAAAGAAGACCTGGGTTCTTCCTAGAGGAAGTGTTTCACGAAATAATCTTTTAATGATTTCTGTTAGTACGTAATAGCAGAACTGTCTGTATGCTTTATAGGAACAATAAAATTTAGCAATTTGGGGTAGAAAAAATATAGGTAGGAAAAGTTAGCTTAAGTGCTATAAATAACAAATGCCTGTTAACCTACATTTATTTTTGCAGGCCTGAAATCCCGCATTAGGTTTTGCTGGAGTTCATAAGAGCATTGTTTATGCAGGTAAGTATTGGTGTCATAGTGTTTCTCATTTAGGAGAGCTCTAGTGGAACAAAGACACCTAAGTGTACTTATAGCTTCAATATAAAAAATAAATATTTCATATGATGGAATAACTGATGAGCTAAAAACTCATGACCAAAGTTAGGTATTAGAGGGCTAATGAGCCACTGTGTTAAAAATCTATTGAGCAACCAAGGATTGAGTCAGAAAAACACTCTCACCTAATTTATTTAATTGTATTTCTCAACACAAAGCATATTTTCCTTATTCTTCTTCTGATTCCCACACCTCATTCTGCCACTATTTTTGTCATATTTATTGCCTTTGACCAGTTAGTTACCTTTGCATTCTGAACATTTAGTTGATTTTTTGGGCCACTTGAACGCCTCGGGATGCTGCAGAAGCTCAGGTTCTGTGTTCTGTTAGACTCTTAGTGATTATTGTGCACTTTAATTTTTTTAAAAAGAATTTATTTGACAGAGAGAGACACAGCGAGAGAGGGAACACAAGCAGGGGGAGTGGGAGAGGGAAAAGCAGGCTTCCCGCGGAGCAGGGAGCCCAATGCAGGGCGATCCCAGTACCCTGGGATCGTGACCTGAGCTGAAGGCAGACGCTTAACGACTGAGCCACCCAGGCGCCCCTGTGCACTTTAATTTTAAAAAGTTTTTCAATCATGGAACACTACATCAAGAACTAATGATGTATGGTGATTAACATAACATAATAATAAAAAAATTTTTTTTCAAGACTTAGGAAAACCCTGGGAGAAAACTGATTACTCTTATGAATTCTAGTTTATAATGGAGGAGACAGAGGCAACGGGAAAATAACTCTCTGAAGGTCGTGCAGTGAGTCAACAGGAAAGATGCCATTCCCCCCCCCCCCCCCCCCCCCCCGCCTTCTTTGCTGACTGAAGCACTTACTCATTAAGTCCCGAGTGAGCTTGTTTGGAACCTACATTCATAAAAGTGGCAAACAAATAACAATGGCCTAAATAAGTCCTCATGCTGCCCGCTGTTGAACAAGTTCCCTAAATTGTTTTATTTCAATCTTCTTGACCTATCTGGTCACTGCTAGTTATTTTGCTGCATTCTTTTACTTTTTTGTATATACATAGATAGTCAAGTCCAGGAGACAATGCCAGTTGCTTCGATTCTCAAGAAGGGACCTAAAGTGGTTGTGTTTCAGCAGTTTAAGTTGTTGGGGTGACAGAAAGAGACAGTGTTTGTTTCTGTTACTGGGCATTTATGTGGCTTCCCTTGATGATGACACAGGAATTCCCTGTGTAGATAACTCCCGTTATCTACCCCAAGATACAGCAAATCTGGGGCATATTTTCAATCCCATAGGCCTCAGGTCACTCAAGGAAACCCATGGCCAGGACACAGGGCATGAAGAAAACTCTGAAGTGAAATAGGTTCAAATTATCCTCCATTCCTATATTAACATATGTGTTCTTGGAGCCCTCCCACTTCAGCAGAATTTGCCTTCCATTTTCTTTTTCTTCTAATGTGATTTTAAAATAAAGTGTTTTTAATGCATCACAGTCTTCTGGAAATAAAGGACCTCTAAAGACATAAAGCAGGTTGCCCAGAATCCTCCAAGACTCTTGCTGGAGGATGGACATGATTTAGGATTTGGTTATTCAGTCCACTGTTATCAAGATGGGACTACTGTACTTGGTGAAGGCACAGAACAATATTTAACCTTCTTAAAACTCTCAAAAATCAAATCAATGAGTGGATTGCATGGCAAATATTTTCAAGAAAGTGATGGAATATTTACATTTTTCTGAGATTCATTCTACTGTCCATGTAAGACTTGATTTGCCTGGGAAACTTCTCAGTGGGTTTAGGCTGGGATTCTGGGCTGGCCCACTTCCCTGATACATTTGTATGCGTCTAAATCTTCTGCAGAATAAATTATTTTCAGAATCTGTGGCAGAGAGGACAGTTTATTAATTCCTGATGGACCACAAGGTATTGTCCTTATTGACAATCTGTTTTTCCTGGGAAGGCTACAGTAGCAGTGAATCCTATTAACTGAGTCAAAGTCAAATGAAGATATTAAGAGAAACAGAGAACAGTCCTTCTAAGCACCACTGAAGAAACACTGCACGAAAAAAGAGGGAGGTAGAGGAGGTTGAAAGGTATATATTGCATAGTATAAAAGTGCTACTAGAGTAAAAACAAACAAGCAAAAACAGCCGACTCTACAAAAAAAAAAAAAAAGAAGAAAAGAAAGAAAATAAAATTCTATTCACCTATTCCTATTCACCTATTCATACCTTTCAGGTAAAACAAAATTCAAATATTTTTACAAATCTACCGGCACACTTAGCTGACTGTGCAAATATAGTCTTCACTTCTGTCAATAAATATTCATGTTAATTTTCTGGATAAAAAATCAATTTCATGCTAGAAGGAATACTGTGGAAAGTGGCTAGATTAAACTATGGCTCCCGGCTACACGTTTCCAGCACCAAAAATAACCATATGGTATTGAATGTGTGCAGGTCACTCTGGAGATTTACTGTAATTATGTCATGATGTGCTTATTGTTATGGATCCAGCAGCCTTTCTTGCCTCTCTACCTGCTTTGTTCAAGAGCAGCTGCTGACTTCAAGCTGTTGTCTGTTTCCAGCACAGAGGCTGAATGAAGAAATGCTTTCTAGGGAAGTCCTGTTCCAAAGTAGGGACAGCAACAATAAATGGATTCAATGGGGGAACATAAAGTTCACTGGGCAAAAGTCTAGTAATCAGCCTGTGCTAATTTAATGCTGCCAGTTCCAACTGGTAAATAACACTGCCTTTGCAATTTATGCAGAGTTAAAAGGGATGGGGGATGTATTTAATGGATAGAGGAATAGAATATTACTTTGCAGAGGGCCTGATTGTGATCGTTTCATTAAAACGATTGCATGAGTGAGCCTCAACTACTATTCCTACTCACCATATGTGCTAAGACAGCAGAATTGTGGATGTGAGCGTGCAGAACACTCCATTATTTTTTGCTAAAGATAATGCTCAGTAAAAATATATATACACATGTACTTGTTTAACTACGTGCCATATATTAAGTGTTCATATATGCAGACAGTGCTTTTAAGCAAATGCCTAAAACACTTGATGGAATGGTGTTTATGAGAAGCACATTTATGGTAATTGGCTTGGGTTACTGATTTTATGGCAATGGTGTCTGTTTTTCCCTTTGTAAAAATGTTTTAAAATTGTTTTTAAGGTGTACTTTTATTCTTTTCACAGTTTATAAGCAAGTAGATTGGACTAGAACAGATGCAACTTGTGGAACTTGATTTTTCACACCAGGTCTCCCTGGATTCTTAGGGTGTGTGTCCTTAGGCAGGAAGTGTATAATAAACAGAAGTTATAAGGAATGGCATGTTCATGTGCCCACATCCAGGGTCTCTGGACCTCTTTGGTTTCCCCTGGCATTTCTCCCTCAGTGCACTCCCTATGCTCCAGTCACACGAACACCTGGCCTTTCCTTTTTCCCTTCACCTACTGCTCCGTGGCAACTTCCTCTCATCCTTCAGAACTGAGTCAGGGGTACCTCACTTCTGCCCCTGCCTTCCTAATCTCCCCAGGCTGGGTTGAATGTTCCTTATCTGAGTTCCCCTGTTACCTGGACCTTTTTTCTGTCGTCCTACTTACCACATCACCTTGTAATATAGTTTTTAAAGATTTTATTTATTTATTTGACAGCGAGACACAGTGAGAGAAAGCACAAGCAGGGTAAGCGGGACAGGGAGAAGCAGGCTGCCGCCGAGCAGGGAACCCGACATGGGGCTCGATCCCAGGACCCTGGGACCATGACCTGAGCCGAAGGCAGACGCCCAACGACTGAGCCACCCAGGCGCCCCACCTTGTAATATTTATCTTCAACCCGGAATATACCCCTGAGGGCAGGAAATTTGTATACCAAATGACACTGTCCTGACTTAGAAGACTTCCAAATAAGTATTTTTTTCTAAGAGCATGACCTGAGGGAGAAGTACAGTGTATATATCAGTGTAACGTACAGGCTAGATCATGATTCCCTAACACCTGCATTGTGACATGGGCTGCTCATTGTAAAGAGTTCAAATTACACTAATTGTTCCGATGAATAGTTTGGGTATTTGAAATCATAAAGAAATTATGGTTTCCATATTAAATGCATAGTTTATCTTGTGTTAACACTGGAGCCTATACCACATAACTGACTTTTTCATTGTGATTATAATATATAATAGTGGGGTCCCAACAGCCTCCATCATAAACATAAAAAAATTAGTTTCTATGAGAAAAATAACCACCTTAGTTTTTAAAAATTACTTGATTTTATGCCCACTTACCTCACTTAGCTTTATGTTTATTTTTAGATTATGTTGTGGGGAGAGACAAAGAGTACCTTCATGAGAATATGAGTACTTCGGCTCAATGGCTATTATGTCATCTACAAACCTTGCAATCATTTACAGATTCTGAGAAAAATAGCAAAGATACTTGCTTATTCCTTCTACCCTACATTAATACCTCATGAAAATATGAAAAAGTAAAGCCAGCATGGAATACTACTCTTGTGATGCACTACTCTTGTGGTGAATTAAAACGTTCTAGTTACAATAGGAGTTAAACCAGTACTTCAGAGAAAGTCAAAATGTATCAGTAAATGGAGTACATTTTATAATAAAGTTAGTTTTAAGTCCCTTGGATAAAAGATAGCTAAATACTCAGTTTTATCCCAATATTACATTACAGACTTTTATCCTGTACCTTTAAGTATCAAAATATTTATGTTAAATAAAAGTGGTGAGTGTGGATGTCCTTGTCTTGCTTCTGACATTAGGGGAAAAGCTCTCAGCTCTCCCCCATTAAGGATGATGTTATCCGTGGACTTCTCGTATATGGCCTTTATTATGTTGAGGAATGTTCCCGCTAAACCTACGTTGCTGAGGGCTTTTATCATGATTGTCAAATGCTTTTTCTGTGTCTATTAAAATGATCATATGGTTTTTATCCTTTCTCTTATTGATGTGATGTATCACATTGATTGATTTGCAAATATTGAACCACCCTTAGGTTGTAACATTTTGTTTCCCTTCAAATCCCCCCGTTCTAAATTGCATTATAGGAAATATTACTTTTATTCCAAGCATGGAATTAGGCTGTCTTTGATAATTTGATTCTGAAATGACAAGCAAATGTGGCAATATTAACACAGTGCTTTGGGGGATAAAAGTATGACAATAATGTATAGAACAACAGAACAGGAGAGAAAGAAAGTGGAGTCAGTGTGTTCCAGGGAAAGAGGTTTATAACCACCTAGGGGGAGACACACTTAGACAACCATGGTGGTGATAGGGATGAAGGCTCAACCTGAGATGCACCATAAAGGAAGAAGAGGTAGGAAGAACCCAACTGAGGCAAAAAGGGACAGGAAAAAAATTCTAAGGTTAAAAAGGCCTGAGGAAACAGAAAAAGGCATGGCTCAGAAAGATTCATTCAAAGTTAAAGACAGAGTAGGACGGTATAATGTAAACTCTGTTAAGGTGAAACACTGAATGTGATAAGAGAATAACACTTGGCTGGGATGCCTGGGTGGCTCAGTCGGTTAAGCGTCTGCCTTCGTCTCAGGTCACGATCTTAGGGTCCTGCGATCGAGTCCCGCATCGGGCTTCCTGCTCAGTGGGGAGCCTGCTGCTCCCCCCTGCTTGTGCTCTCTCTCTCAGACAAATAAAAAATAAAATCTTAAAAAAAAAGAGAGAATAACACTTGGCTATATTGTTATTTTTGTTAACACTTGGAAAATAGAAGGAAAGGGAAAAAAAGTTAATAGAAAATCAGTAATATCATTAAATTGGAGACATTAGAAATGTTTTTTATCAAGAGGACACTCACACTCAGAGTAGAGGAAAATTGACCTGTGATGAATAAAGTTGGTTAGTAAATTGTTAAATTGTTTTCCAAAAGAGTAATAGTCAGCTGACTACTAGAAGCAAGAAAATAATAAGAATTGATCAGTGATAAAGGGACAGGATTATTGGATAAATGGAAGTTCTGTAAGATACTGTAACAACCAGACTTTAGGGAACCCCCCGTCTCCCCACCTCCTGATGTTCATGGCCTTGCATACTTTTGAGTGAGGATATGACCTGTGACTTGCTTCTAACCAAGAGAAGGTGATGGGATGTATATGATTACATGTCCATGATTACCTATGTAAAATTGTAAGGCCTGTCTTGCAGAAGTCTGGTTGCTGGTTTCAAGAAGCAAGCTGCCACGTTGTAGGGTGCCTACGTTAAGAGATGTCTTAGTCAATTTGGGCTGGTATGACCGAGTACCATAGACAGAGTGTCTTATATAAAACAGAAATTTATTTGTCACCATTCTGGAGATTCAAAGTCCTAGATTAAGTTGCCAGCATGGCTGGGTTTTGGTAAAAGCCCTCTTCTGGGTCGCAGACTGTTAATTTCTTGTTGTATTCTCATATTCTCACATGCCTGAGGGCAGAGAGAGCTACAGCAAAGTCTCATGCCTCTACTTATAAGGGCACCAAATCCATTCACTAGGGATCCAACTTCATGACTGAATTACCTCCCAAAGGCCCCCACCTCCTAATAGCATCACACTGGGGGTTAGGATTTCATCGTACAAATTCTGAGGGGACAAAAAATTAGTCCATAACAGGAGGCCCACAAGACAATGCATTAACTGTAGGTAGTGTCTAGGAGTTGAGGGAGGCCTCTGTGCGACCACCAGTAAGAAACTAAAGCCCTCAGTCCTATAGCCACACAGAACTGAATTCTGTCAATGACCCCACTGAGCCTGAAGTGAATCCTTCTCCAGGCAATCCTCAGATGAGACCACAACTCTGACCAAAGCCTCAATTGTCACCTTTTTAAAAAAATTTAAATTCAATTAATATATAATGTATTATTGGTTTCAGAGGTACAGCTCTGTGATTCATCAGTCTTATATAATACTCAGCGCTCATTACATCACATGCCCTCCTTAATGTCCATCGACTGTCACCTTTGAGAACTCTGAAGCAGAGGACTCAGCTAAGCTGTGCCCAGAGTTCTTTCCCGTAGAAATTATGAGGGAAATGTGGGTTGTTTTAAGGTACTAAATTTCTGGAAAATTGATACAGTGGCAATGAGCTAACTATCATAGACATCAGGGTATAATGAAGAAGTTTCTGGACTATTGAGAATAGAACCATATTTTAGTAGTCTAGGTACTTTACCTTTCTGAGTCATGGTTTGCCTTGTTCATAAAATGAGGGAGTTGGAGTAGAGTCTCTCTCACATTTTTTTCTAGCCTTAATTTGATCTAAATGAAGAATTCTTAGGATAAGGAGCTTTTATAATATAGCCCATACAGGAGTTTTATTCATTGTGCATTTGATCTGATGCTAGGCACAATGATAATCACTTTTCATACGTTTTCACTTTGATTTCCAAAAATTCCTTATTGCTATCCCCATTAAGATGAGAGTGCTCAGGTGGGGGATATTAAATTATTTAACAAATGCACAGTGTCAGAGCTGTGATTTGCACCCAGATCTGTCCAATTACAATGCTTATGCTATTAAATACCCCCTCCCATGAGAAGATATGGCTGGAGGATGGTTTGGGCTAGAAGTAAGCTTTATCTTTGTGGAGTCCTGAGGAAGCCAGGGCCAAGTAGATGATGGAATAGGATCTATGAGGTTGACATGTGATCAACATGAATACTGAAATCTTAATATCATCTTGACTCAGGGTTTTTTTCTCGCAGCTTTGTGGGGGTTTTTTCTAGGGGAAGACTGCCTTTTTTTTTTTTTTTTAAAGATTTTATTTATTTATTTGAGAGAGAGAGAGAGAGAACACCAGCAGGGTGAGGGGCAGAGGGAGAAGCAGCCTGATGTGGGGCTCCATCCCGGTTTTCCGGGATCATGACTTGAGCCGAAGGCAGATGCTTAACCCACTGAGCCACTCAGGTGTTCCGAAGACCGCCTTTCTTAAAGTCACCTCACTTCCACAGTGAATTGACCAGAACAATCTCTAAAACCTCTTCCAGTTTCAATGTTCCAAGTTTGTTTCACGTCTAGACTGATTTGCTTTGGAAAACATCTTGCAAATAATCTCAGATGTAATATGGTTTGCATGTTTTTAGTGTTCAGTTTTGAACGACAAATGGATCAATCTTTGAGAAATCACTTCATTAAACAATCACATTTCATATTTCATATTACTACTAATTATAATTATTTTCTGCCTTTTAGTTTAAAGTAGAATCCTTTACCTCTCCACAGGGACTCAAATTAGTAGAACTTTTTTATGTTGCTTAGGTCTCTACAGGAGCCTTCCACATGTTTAGTTCAAGTCACTTGTGTGACATATGAGAAATATCCCTGGTACCTAACTAGTTAATTTGACAGTCCCGCATCTTCAGAAGCCCCAGACCTAGTGGGTTTTAAACCTGTAAAGGGAGGGAAGGAAGAAGGAAGAAGGAAAGAAAGAAGGAAAGGGAAGGGAAGGGAAGGGAAGGAAAGGGAAGAAAGGAAGGATGGAAGGAAAGAAGGAAGGAAGGAAGGAAAGCAAGCAAGCAAGCAAGCAAGCAAGCAAGCACATTTCTGTGAGAGCCCAGAACAAGAAATAACTAACGTTACCTGAGGAAGTCTGGAAAGACTGTACCTATTTGAGCTGGATCTTACAGAATGGTGAAGAGTCTGCTTGATGAAGCAGGAAGAAGAGGAGTGGAATAAAGTTTTAGAACAAGAAAAAGTATGTTCAAGTTTCAGAATCACTGAAGAGTAGGGAGTGAGACACATGGAGCTGGGTCTTATGTCCTTCGGGGTTGTGGTCATTGGATATGATTATTTGTCTTTCTCCAATTACTTGCTTGTGTCCAAAAGTAGTAAATATTGGTTAAGTGACTAACTGGCTAATGAATGAGGCTGGAGAAACAGATGGGGAACACATTGTGAAGAACTTTGTGTGTCAGACTAAAGCACTTATATTTTCATCCTCTCGGCTCGAAGAAACCCATTGCAATGATTAAATCTGCCAGATTTTCATTCTGGATTTTCTTTAATGGGTTCTTTATAGGTTCTATGAGATTTCTCTCTATTCACTGTCTCCCTAAATGTTTCAAAGTAATGTATAATGGGAACTGTTGATCAACATTTGGCTTTTGCTAAGGTAGTGGTTGCCAGATTTAGTGGCACCAGAATCACTTGTGGGAGTTGTTAAAAAAGAGTGCAGGGTCCCATAGCACAGTTTCTGACTGAGGAGTCTGGGTGGGATCTGATCATTTGCATTTTTAGCAAGATCCTAGGTGCTGCTGATGCTCCTGGTCCGAGGATCACACAAGCAATCTCCACTACAAGTTGTCAGGCTGTTAACTGCTGTTCCATCTTTTAAAAAATGTAAAATATTTCAACAAATTCATGCAAACACAAAAGTTCAAGCAGACATATAGTTTTTTTTTTTCTTATAGCTGTTGAATTTATCAGATTGCAGGTATAACCAATTTTATAGAATTTGTTTATTCCTGAAATTTTAGTCATAATTTGAATTCCATTTTATATCACTATGGAAACAAACCTTTAGTTCAATCTCAAGAGAGAAATTATTTTTTTATTAACGTATAATTGACATACAATAGCCTATTACTTTCAGGTATACATCGTAGTGATTCAATATTTTTATACATTATGAAATGATCCCTGTGATAAGTCTTGTTACCATCTGTCACCATACAAGGTTATTACAACATCATTGACTATATTCCCTATGCTGTACGTTGCATCCTTATGACTTTATCCAGAGAGAAGTGCCTTATGATATAAATGCTCACCCCCTAATTTGCTGGTTTGTATGTTTTTATCATTTTGAAACTTAATGCTTTCTTACATGGGGAGTCACCATAAAGAACACATTCTCCTTTAGAAATTCAGTGATCTTTAGTGACTTGCAGGGAGCCCCAACTTTCCAGAGTGCTCTCAGATACCCACATAGATGAGCCAGAACCATGTGGGCTTCACCATTTACTGCCGAGTCCCAGATCTCTTTGCATAGTGACTGTTTTTCCCACTTGCTGTGAATAACAACAGCTGCTCCTTTTGTCTTTGCTTTTGAAGCCAGTGCATATGCTTGAGTGACTAAAGGGAGCCTGGTGTTGGCGCTTCATGTGCTGAAGTAGGAGGGGGATCAAATCTGGCGCTTGCAGGCTGGTCCATCACCCCTCCCCCCGCCCCTCCCGCCCCGCCCCCCGCGAGGCCGATTAAAGTGTGTGGCATGCAGCTGCTCAGCCCTCACAGCCTATCCTCTGTGTGGGGTTCCTATCCGTCCGAACCTTTCATGGGGAATCTACTTGGCAAATAAATGCAATACCAAACTGCCTTCTTCTGGAGGAAAACACAGCTCCTCTGCATGGAGTATTGACATGTGGGTGGCACAGGAATGACAAAGGGATTCAGAGCTGAATACAGAGATAATTTAGGTAAACACAAGAAGATGTAAAGAAATCTCATCAAAAAGTCCCCATGAGGCCTACACTGAAATTCCGAGACTCACCCTGTTGCCCACAGGAAATGGAAGTGTCTGTTCTTGGGGGCTCCATTATAAGGGATGGGAAGATGGGATCTTTTCGGTGCCGAGGGAATGCGACTGCAGCAGTGAATTCACACTTTCTACTTACGGTTCATTCTGGTTTACTGAATGGCATAGGTGATATTGATATTTCACCTGTCAAGTATTTACTTATGTTTGTTCCAAGATGTGTTTGAGGAAGAGAGTGGGTGGGAAATCAAGCCTAATCTTGATGAGAGAACAGTGTGTATTCTCTTCACTTAGAGAGCTGAAAATTTATCACGACATATGCTGGTTGCACCGTCAGAACTTATCACCGCCCACAACTTCGGAAGCTCCTCACTGGATGGCGCGGTGGGAGCCGTTTCCTTAGCAGATGCAATCTGATGTGTCAGCTGCAGAACCTGAGTCAAACAGAGTGCTCCTGCTAGCAGGGCCTCCCATATGTGGGGCAACTGGGAAGGTTTCAACAGTTTCACCTTATAAAGATTTTTTTAAAGCACAGTTTTATCCAGCTTATGGTTCTCTGATGAGAACTGGTCATGATTTTAAGTTAAAATATATCAATCCTTATATCAAAGAACATAGATGTATACTGTCTTTAAAATGTAGATCAAGAGGAACATTTTTATTCAATTCAGCAAATTTTGTTTCTATTTTATCACAGGTATTAGGAGTATTTTACCCTCTGGACTGAGATGACTTTAAATACTATCTTGCTTACACAATTATTTTTGAGGCAATACTGAGTTGGCATAATAATGTCCTATGGTAGTGAGTTCTTACAAAGATATCGGCCTCTACTATAAGAACTTTGTGTCACATAATCTAAAAGTTAAAATTCCAGCTAATAAAAGATTTTTAATGTTTTTGCCCCTAGTCAGACACTGTGACCCTTTTATAGATCGTAAATGGATTAATACTGTGACCACTTTCAAGTGTATGGTGTCAGCATCTCTTTCAAATAGCCTTTTTGAAGTTTTCTCACTTACTACCACAAAGTTCCCCTTCCTGCACCAAATACTAGTTATTAGAATTTGATATCTCTCTGATCGTACCTCTCTGGCTGTTTAATGATTAGCCACTTCATGATAACTCTGTCCTCTGAATCTGCTCACCATTTCTTTTAAGCGTGTCACCAATCATTTTTATTCCTAAAAGAAAAATCTGGAATAATACTTGTATATAAATGTTTTTGGAATTTGAAATAAATCCTAGCTTCTTTGAAGAGTATGCACATTGCATTCTTTTCCAGTCTCAGCAACCCTCTACATTTCTCTGACATTTCCCATGCCTTTCTTCTGTCATTGTTCTCCTCCTTCCATTCCACTGTTTCTCTTTCCTGCAAATCTACCTGCTTCGCTGATGCTCAAGGTATCAAGTCGGAATTTAAATGATCTCTCAAGCCTTTATTTTATTTCTGGTTTCTCACCTGTTTTTGGTGAGGGCGCTTAGAAAGAAAGAATTACAAGAAACACAGAAACTTTTCTCACATGGAAAGGAAACCAGAAAGATCCTAAATTATATCCAATTATAGATTTTCCAAGCATTCATTTTCTCTATCCCCATATGTCTCAATCTCCACTCTTCATTCCTAACTATAGCAACAGAATATATATACTATGCAGAGACTTTAGCCATATGCAAAGTAACCAAATGAAACAATAATGACAACATGACCCACTCTGAAAACAGCATCATCCAACAGCAGGTATGAGTCAAAGGCCATTAGGAGAAAAACCAATTAAATGATTAGATTAACAGTATACCAATATGATCCATCAAACTATTACTCTATGAGCTTAGAAGATTTGAACTATATGTAATTTATGTCATTCAGAGATGTTCTTTTTTCTAAATAACATTTTTTCCAAATAAGTGGAAGTCAGTTAAGTGGTGTGATCTATCTCAAACAAGATGATATCTTAGTGGGAGATAGGAAGAATGGAAACAGAATGTTAAAACAAATTTCTACTGTTTTATAGTTGGCCTTGAAAATAAATCATATGTAAATAGAGTTCCACGTCATACTTCTCATGGTGTTAACAAAATACTATGTGAATACTAGAATCAATACAAGGATTTGGAAAGAATATAGGGCTATAGGATAGGATTGACTCAGTCTCAACCACTAACTAATTGACAGGCCAGAAAAATGAAGGTTTTAATAGATATGTAACAAGGAAATATGTACTATTGGGGTTCTTTTCTACACAGAAATACCTCACTTGCTCTTACATTGCTTTTTAAATTTTTTAAATTATTTTTAAATGATTTTATTTATTTGATGGGGAGGGGAGGGAGAGAGCACAAGCAGGAGGAGGGGGAGACGGAGAAGCAGGGAGCCCAATGTGGGGCTCCATCCCAGCACCCTGGGATCATGACCCAAACCGGAGGTAGACACTTAACTGACTGAGCCACCCAGGCGCCCTACATTGTTTTTTTTTAAAAAGTAAACTCTATGCCAGGTACTTGGGTAGGTCAGTTGGTTAAGCGTCCAATTCTTGGGTTTCAGGTCAGGTCATGATCTCAGGATTGTGGGATGGAGTCCCACATAAGGCTCCATGCTCAGGGGGCATCTGCATCTCCTTTCCCTCTCCCTCTACCCACCTCACCGCCCCCCGCCCCGCTCCCTGCTTGTGCATTTTCTCTCTCTCTCTCTCTGACATAAATAAATAAATACATACATACATAAATACATAAATCTATCTATCTATCTTCTTCTTCTTTTTTTTTTTAAAGCAAACTCTACCCCCAACATGGGGCTCAAACTCACAATCCCATGATCAAGAGTTGCATGTTCTACTGAATGAGCTAGCCAGTCTCCCTTCTTCAATTGCTTCTTCTTCTTTTTCTTTTAATTTTATTTTATTATGTTATGTTAATCACCATACATTATATCATTAGTTTTTGATGTAGTGTTCCATGATTCATTGTTTGCATATAACACCCAGTGCTCCATTCTTCAATTGTTTCTTAACCAAGGTCCCTAAACAGAATATGGTCACAAGTCAGGAAATGTGCAAAAAACAGCCCAAGTTTCTAAAACATTTCACCAATCCTATGCATTTTATTCAGGGGGGAGGCCTTCTGTCTATGACCCAAAGATGAATTATTGTTATTTTAAAAATAATTATAATAATCTCAGTTTTCCTGTCCACAGAAGACTAAAAATAGGAAACATATGGAAGCGAAGAAGAGGAAAAAGATAATTTTGGTTAAATAAGAGGCAGACATAACTCAAATGACAAAAAGTGACTTATGGCCAACTCATTGTAAAAAAAAAAACAAAAAACAAAGACAGACAAAAATATAGCTAGTATATGTAAGGACACAAAAATTTCTAACTCTCTGTAGCTTTGTGATTAACAAAAACATTCCAACATATTTTCAACAGGGCTTGAATGTGCTGTCATATTTCCATTAAATAACTGGTATCTTTATCAAAGGTCTATTATGTAGTATGCTAGTTGCTTAATAGATGTTACTTTTAATTTTTAAAAATAATCTTTTAAAAATATTTTAAATAATATTTGTAATAGTATCTGAAAATATTCTAAGGTAAATATTATAATGTTCATTTTGCAGATGGAGAAACTGTGAACTGTATAGTTATTTGCTGAAGTGGCAGGAACCAAGTGCAGAGTTGGATCTAATATTCTATGAAAATGGAATTTTCATTTCTTTATCCTATATCTGGTTTGCAAGCAATCTTTTAAAAATATAGTATTATACCCATTTTTCTCTGTTTAATAAATCATGAAACTATATGACATATTTTAGAACACTTCCTACCAAAATAATTTCATTCATTTATAAGAGGGTTCTAGTCAATATCGTGAACAGAACATATATAGGAATTTCCTCAGCTAAACTACAATTAAAATGAAAGTCAGATCTAAGTTTAAAAGGAAAGAAAAGAAAGCTTCAAGTCTAATGAACAAGATGGGATTTTAAAACCAAGACGATGAATGGAGCTAAAATTGTAATCTTTGAAGGCACAGAGATTAAATATGTACCCCAGGAAGAAGACTTTTATTATGCTAGAGGAACTCGGATCAGAAGACTCAGGTACAATGAATAGATGAAGTGTGCTTTCTCCCAAAAAGAGAGAGGAGATAGGAAGTGGCATTTTGACCATGAACGAAGCAATCCTGAACCATAGGTGGATGGAGTCAGTCACCACAAAAATTGAAGCCCTATGCTTCAGCTACGCATGACAGTGGGGTCTAGGAACTACATGCATGGCTTTAGGACATTAGGCTTGGTAAATGCAAAATTGCCTTCCCAACTTAGGGCAATGGTAGAGCCTTACTCAAGACAACTACTGATAAAAAGATGCTTATACCAAGTAATTACAAAGTGTATAAATTAATCCCCAGCTGCAGAATAGATAGCAAACAACAAAGATCTCCAGTCCAGGGACTACAGGTATGAGAACAAATAAATTATGCTTTAAAATCAATATGCTTAATGTAAAAAGAGATAAAAGAATAAAAATCAAAAGAAAAAGAAAAATATTTAAGAAACAGAGCAGATTTTTAAAAGAATTAAAAAGAAATTATAAAATGAAAAATAATATTTGTTAAAGTTGAAAAAGCCCATCACAGGGAGGAAAGAAAAATGAAAAATATAAAAGTTAAGAACAAGAAACTCCAACACACAATTGAATTTCCAGGAGGTAAAACAATATTTGAAAATAAAAGGGTGGAGGGCACCTGGATGGCTCAGTCGTTAAGCGTCTGCCTTCGGCTCAGGTCATGATCCCAGAGTCCTGGAATTGAGCCCCGCATCGGGCTCCCTGCTCAGCGGGAAGCCTGCTTCTCCCTCTCCCACTCTCCCTGCTTGTGTTCCCTCTCTCATTGTGTCTCTCTCTGTGAAATAAATAAAATCTTAAAAATAAAAAAAAAAGAAAAGAAAAGGGTGGAGCATTTTCCTGAATCAAAGAGGAACATGAAAAGGCAAGCTCAGAGTGTCAAGCAGGAAATAATTTTGTAAAATCCCCATCTAATTATGTTCTTCAGTGATATTTCAGAATATCAAAGAAGAGGACAAGATTTTTAAAGCTTCTAAAGGAAATAGACTACCTAAAACTCATGATAAGCAGACTCAGAGCCAGTTTCGCCTTAGGAACAACTAAGGCCAGAAGAAAATAGAATAGTTTCAAAGTGTTTGGGAAGAATAGCTTCAACTGAGAATTCAACACCAAACAAATTATCATTAAGAGGTGAGGATAAAATAAATACTAGTTTTGATATATGAAGACTGAACATTTCCTTACCCACAGAAACTTGTTAAAGAGAGAAAATGATATAGAAGAACAAGAAAATTTATTACGGAAGGATATTCTGAGAAACAACAGAAGATGAAGCATCCTTTGAAACACGGGGGGAACCATCAAGAATTAAAAATAATAAAAAGTAATATAGTGGGGGTGCCTGGGTGGCTCAGTCATTAAGCATGTACCTTTGGCTCGGGTCATGGTCCCGGGGTCCTGGGATGGAGCCCCACATCCGGCTCCCTGCTCTGCGGGAAGCCTGCTTCTCCCTCTCCCACTCCCCCTGCTTGTGTTCCCTCTCTCGCTATGTCTCTGTCAAATAAATAAATAAA
This sequence comes from Phoca vitulina, assembly GCF_004348235.1. Taxonomy (NCBI): domain Eukaryota; kingdom Metazoa; phylum Chordata; class Mammalia; order Carnivora; family Phocidae; genus Phoca; species Phoca vitulina. Next base: position 38,234,406 of record NW_022589712.1, read on the forward strand.
ATCTTTTTTAAAAAAGTAATATAGTGAATTAGGAGAGTTATAAAAATAAAGGTAAACATACAATAATAAATCATGGAATGTAGAAAGTTAGGGTGTTTGTGGGAGCTTAGAGCATTTTAGTGCCTTATTTAGGACGATGCTAACCACATTGATTATATACAGCTTTGTTAAAGATGCAGGGTAAGATGTTGTGCTAAGCACTAATAAAAGCAAAATAGAAAATACAACTTTTTAAGAAGTACAGAACAGCCCTTTTACGAAGATGGCACAGAAGGCTAAGAAGGAAGCCCCTGCCCCTCCCAAAGCCGAAGCCAAAGCAAAGGCTTTGAAGGCCAAGAAAGCAGTGCTGAAAGGCGTCCACAGTCACAAAAAAAAGAAGATCCGCAGGTTACCTACATTCTGATGACCGAAGACACTGCGTCTGTGAAGGCAGCCCAAATATCCTCGAAAGAGTGTCCCCAGGAAAAACAAGCTTGATCACTATGCCATCATCAAGTTCCCCTGACTACTGAGTCAGCCATGAAGAAAATAGAAGACAACAACACACTTGTGTTCCTTGTGGATGTCAAGGCCAATAAGCACCAGATCAAACAGGCTGCGAAGAAGCTCTATGACACTGACGTGGCCAAGGTCAACACCTTGATCAGGCCTGATGGAGAGAAGAAGGCATATGTTCGACTTGCTCCTGACTATGATGCTTTGGATGTTGCCAACAAAATTGGAATCATCTAAACTGAGTCCAGCTGGCTAAATCTAAATATAAATTCTTTCACCAAACCAAAAAAAAAAAAAAAAAAAAAAGTACAGAATAAAGGAAGAATTTAAAATTCAAAAATCCAAAATAAGGCAGTGAAAAACAGTTTAAAAAATATGGTAAATAAAAAACACGAAAGGAAATTATAAGTAGGGTAAATATTTCAGTAATTCCTCAGAGGTGTTTTTAATCCTGCTGTACACTGTTTACATAATGGCAATGGTACTGAAAAAAAATAATAAAATGAGATTTGTAAGGAAGTACTAAGAAAAAGCTGATGTAGCAGTACTAATTCTAGACCCAAAGGAATTAAATATGAAAGCGTTACTAGAGGTAGGGAACCATTATATAATGATAAAAGGAAAATCCACAAAGAAATTATCATTATGTTAGATGTCCAGAATTTTTAAACAAACCAAAAAACATATAAAGCAAACATTGAACTGTAAAAACAAAACAAAACAAAAAAAACCCCAACCCATTCATAAACATAGCAGGAGTTTTTAAGAAATTTGAACACCTGAGGGTGCCTGGGTGGCTCAGTTGGTTAAGCGACGGCCTTCGGCTCAGGTCATGATCCTGGAGTCCTGGGATCGAGCCCCACATCGGGCTCCCTGCTCAGCAGGGAGTCTGCTTCTCCCTCTGACCCTCCTCCCTCTCATGCTCTCTGTCTCTCATTCTCTCTCTCGCAAATAAATAAATAAAATCTTAAAAAAAAAAAAAAAAAAGAAATTTGAACACCTGATATATTAAGTAAACTAAAAAAAAAAAAAAAGAATGTAAAAGGCTTCAGTACTATAATAATCAAACTTATGTGACAGTCATGGTATAGAAGGCTGTATCCAGTATAAAATGAATCCACATTATTTTAAAAAACAAACAAAACACATGGTACATTTACAAGAATGGCCATATAATAGTGCACCAGGTAGGCTGAACAAAAGCACTAAAGGAAAAAGTTTCTGATCAAAATGAAATAAATTTTGAAACAAAAGAAAAACTCCCTTTATCTGTGAAATCCAAAGCACAAAACTTCAAAGAATGAACAAATTAAGGGATAGTTCTAATATAAATTACAAATTGTTTAGAACTGAATGACAAAACATTGTTATATAACAAGTAAAGCAGCTGCAATTATCCTTAAATTTTTTTAAATTAGAAAACAATGAAGATAATAGGGCACAGTAACAACTCCAGGAGCTGGGAAAATAATGGCAGAAAAAAATCCAATAAAAGTTAAAGTAAATAAGAAAGATAAAAGCAGATTTTCTGAAGTTTTAAAAAAGCAGACATAGGAAAACAAAAGATGATTCTTTAGAAAAAATAACAAACCTCTGGAAATATTAATAAAGAAATATAAATTGAAGGCAAAAATATACAATGTTAGTAAAAAAAGAAGACATTATTTAAGAAATGTATATTTAAAAAATAAGATAGTATAAAATATTTTGCCAAGAATTTAAATAATTTAAGTAATTAAATAATTAATAAACTTTGAATATACAGGAAATTTTTGTGCTATATGAGCACTTGCAGGTATTGAGAAAGAAGAATATAATTCAATATTTTTGAGACTCTAGGATGGCCGTAATGTCAAGAGTAGTGACAGACTGTACAATTATAGAACATCATGGACAATTTAATTTATTAAACAAATATTTAACAAAATATTTTCATATTTAACTATTTATTGATAACAAAACAACAACATGAAAATGTATGATTTATGCAAGGAGTGCAAGGATAGTTCAATTTAGGATTTTTATCACAATTAACCACATTAAAGATCCAAGGAGAAGTTTTATATAATCATCAAGATAAAAAGGAAAAGTCCAGTAAATTTCACAGATGCTCTTAAAAAAGGAGGAAGAGAAGAGAACTTAACTTGATAAAGAATATGATACCGCCCAAAAAAGCAAAAAAAACCTACTAGACATCTTCCTTAATACAAAATTTTAGAGCTTGTATAATATAGGTCACAACAAGACAAACATACCAGAATCCTGCTATTAGATCTATAATTCATTATTCTGATGGCAAATTTGAGAAGACTATCCAAAGATGTAAGATTAAGGGAAAAAAGAAGAAGGAACCATATTATCATCATTTGCACATGATATGTCCACCTACATTGAAAATCCAGGAAAATCTGCGCGCGTATTTTTAGAACATAACAGAGTTCTTCAAAGTTGCTGGACACAAACTCAAAATTACTCCTAAATCCCAAAATTTACAACTAGAAAAAGTAATAGAATTGTTAAAAAATCAAATTTGTAGTTCTAATAACATCCCAGGTACCTAGAGATTTTTTTAGTTACAATGAGATATGCTAGTCTTTTATGGAGATAATTATTAAATTTTTTTGAGTTATATAAGAGAAGACTTGAAAATTACAGAGATATAATATTCATAGTTGGAAATAATAATATAATGACACAATTTCTTTTCTACTCACTGTTGTAAGATGTTATTTATTCCATAATTAATCTGTAAAGTTAATGCAACTTCCACAGTGTTTTTCATAGAACTTGATAGACTAATTTAAAATCTACATGGAGGAATAAAAGCATATGAAAAGCCAAGTGATTCTGAAGCAGAAGCAAGGAGTGAGGCCGTCTAATGGATATCAAAACATATTACAAAGCTATACAGGGATACTCATTTTATTGTGCTTTGTTTGACTATAATTCTTAACACTGCGTTTTTTACAGATTGAAGGTTTGTGGCAACCCTACGTCAGTCAAGTTTATGTGTCTCATTTTCCAATAGCTTTTGCTCACTCTGTGTCTGTGTCACATTTTGGTAATTCTCACAATGTTTCAAAATTTTTCATTATTATTATATTTCTTAAGGTGATCTATAGTCAGTGATCTTCAAAATTACTATTGTAATTGCTTTAGGGCAGCACGAATCACACCCATAAAAGATGATGAACTTAACTGATAAATGTGTTTGTTCTGTTCACTCCACCAATCAGCCATTCCCCAACTCTCTCCCTCTCCTTGGACCTCCCTAGTCCCTGAGCCACAACAATATTCTTTTTTTTTTTTAAAGATTTTATTTATTTATTTGACAGAGAGAGACATAGCGAAAGAGGGAACACAAGCAGGGGGAGTAGGAGAGGGAGAAGCAGGCGTCCCCACGGTGCAGGGAGCCCAATGTGGGGCTCGATCCCAGGGCCCTGGGATCACGACCTGAGCCGAAGGCAGACGCTTAACGACTAAGCCACCCAGGCGCCCCGAGCCACAACAATATTCTAATTAGGCCAATTAATAACCCTACAATGGCCTCTAAGTGTTCAAGTGAAAGGAAGAGTCACACAACTCTCACTTTAAATCAAAAACTAGAAATGATTAAGCTTAGTAAGGAAGGCATGTCAAAAGCTAAGATAGGCTACGAGCTAGGCCTGTTGCAGGAAACAGCCAAGTTGTGAATGCAAAGGGAAAGTTTTTTTTTTTTAGTGGAAGTATAGTTGACATACAATGTTACATTAGTTTCAGATGTACAACATAGTGATTTGACAAGTTTATACATTATGCTGTGCTCACCACAAGTGTAGCTGCCATGTGTCACCATGCAACACTATTACAGTATCATTGACTATCTTCCCTGTGCTGCATCTTTCATCCCTGCGCCTTATTCATTCCATAACTGGAAGCTTGTACCTCCCACTCCCCTTCACCCATTTTGCCCGTTCCCCACCCCTTCCCCTCTGGCAAAAAGAAAGTTTTTTTGTTTTTGTTTTTGTTTTTTTTTTAGAGAAGGGGAGGTGAGAGGGGCAGAGGGAGAGAGAATCTTAAGTAGGTGCTACCCCCAGTGTGGCGCCCAACATGGGGCTTGATCTCACAACCCTGAGATCATGACCTGAGCCAAAATTAAGAGTTCGAGGCTTAACCAAATGAGTCACCCAGGCGCCTCAAAAGGAAAGTTCTTCAGGGAAATTAAAAGTGCTATGCCAGTGAACACCCAAATGATAAGAACACAAAATAGCCTTACTGCTGATATAGAGAAAATTTTAGAGGTCTAGACAGATCAAACCAGGAACAATATTCCCTTAAACCAAAGCCTAATCCAGAGCAAAGCCCTACCTCTCTTCAATTCTCTGAAGGCTGAGAGAGGTGAGGAAACTGCAGAAGAAATGTCTGAAGCTCTCAGAGGCTGGTTCATGACATTTGAGGAAAAAAAAAACTGTCTTCATAACATCAAAGGGCTGCTGTAGAAGGTGCAGCAGGTTCTCCAGAAGATCTGGCGAAGATCAGTCATGAAGGCGGCTACACTGCACAACAGATTTTCAGTGTAGATGAAATAAATAAAATAAACCTAAGCATAGAGGTAAATGTGGTTTATCACAGAAATAGGATTACAATCAGTGGGGTCGTAAAGATTGTTCACTAAGTGGCATTAGGACAACTGTCTATTTTTGGGAAAGAAAGTCAGTTAGGTATTTTCCAGATATCACACTCATAAGGAAAAGTAAATCTGAGATAAATTAAAGATGTAAATGTGAAAAGCAAATGTTTACACCATTTGTTTCATAACAAATATAGGAGTATATTTTTGAGATATCTGATTTGGTAAAATATTCCTTATGTAAAGTTTATAAAGCACATGCCTTCATGGAATATATTTGATAAATTTGACCATATCAAGATGAAATATTTTGCATGATGGAAGACGGTATAACAAGGCTAAAAAAGGAAGCACTGGAAGAATAACCTCAAAAAGATAACTTTCTATAACATATTTTTTATAAAATAACAAAAAAAAAACCCATTTAAAAACATAAACAAGCCAACTGAAAAGTGGACAAAGGGTAGGACTAGGGACTTCACAGAAGCCTGAATTTCTGCAGAGCATATGAGAAGATCCTTCTCTTTCAGCATAATCAAGGAAATACAGATTGAATCAAGGTAACAGTGTACACCCATAGATTGCCAAGAAGTCTAAAAGTCTAACTTTTCTGAGCTTTTAAGTTCCTTGAGAGGAGGAGAGCTACATTAGCATTTCTCTGGGTTATGATCATTGCCTAATTGACCTGGCAGCATTTAGAGCCATTAGCCAGCTGCACAACAGGGTGGGTGGTAACAGGAAAGGATGAATGGACGAAGAAGATTGCAGTGGTGATGCAGGGATGTGCCAGGAACTTGGACAAGAAAGATGCCAGTGCTGGCCTACTGTTTATGCAAATCTCCAACTGGGGCCTGATAGCAAGCTAGCATCAGATGCGTAAAGATTTCTTGCCTTCCAAAGGGACCTGAAGAATGACCAATGTTTTTATTTATTTATTTATTTTAAAGAGTTATTTATTTATGAGAGAGAGGGAGAGAATGAGCAGGAGGAGGGGCAGGGAGAGGGAGATAGAGAATCTCAAGCAGACTCTCCCATGAGATCATGACCTGAGCTGAAACCAAGAGTCAGATGCTTAACCGACTGAGCCAGATACCCCAAGAATGACCAATGTTTTTAGTAAAGGTATTCAAATCTTGCTCAGCTCTTCCCAAGATCCTTATACAATAAGTGATTAATACAGAGAACTTAGTTGGAGATCCCTTTATTTAATCTCCTTTGACATGTGTTCCTTAGCTATTTAAAGACTTGTTCCTTGGTTACAAAATTAAGCAAAATAAAAGTGAAATGGGATTTCATCATGGCTGGCATTTGTAATCAAATTGCTTCCTTGGCCTGCAAACTGACCCTGAACTGAGGATATAAAGGTCAGTACAGGCTTCCCTTTCGCTGCATTGAGGATTTGATCTTCCATCTGAATCCACCCAGATTAAACAGTGCATTCACTGGATACAGAAGCAAATCCCTCAGCCAAGTGGAGATTCCCAACTTCAGCCTGAGATGCAAAAGTTATGTGGGTAAAAACTAATCATTGAATGTGTCAAACTCTTCAGCCAGCCTCTGTTCTTGGTGTTATGAAATGCTCATCTATTTCCAATTAAATAATCAAAGTACTGTCTAACTCAGAGAGGAGACACCTTTCCAAGATTGGCAGACTAAAAGCCAGTTAGTTGGACAGCACCTGCAGAGTTGTGTTTGTTTTTGGACAAAGCTGTCATTTCTAAATTGCTGACTATACAGAGATAAGACTCCACAGTCATGAAGGTCAAAACCCACATCCTCTAAGCCATAATTGATAAAATAAAGGGATTTAGCCTAGAGAAGAGAGTCTTGGTAGAAAGGTAAAGAGGGAGGGCTATAATAACACCAATAGCAGCTACATTTACTGGAGGCTCTCTATTAGCTAAGATCTATTTAATGCCCTTTACATGTGTTAAGTAATTGAAACTTCACAACAATCTCATAAAGTAAGTCCCATTATTATCCTCATTTTAATAAATGAAGTATTTCATGACAAGGTATTTGGGACGTATCTGGTACCATAAGATTTCAATCAAAGATGGTAATGATGATGGTGAACATTATTGTTGTTGAGTAATGCTTCCAGTTAGAAGAAAATAGGTAGTCAGCCACTGGGAATGATTTAAAGAATGTTTTGAAAACATTCTCCCATGCCAGGAACAACATCCTTAATTCCTGCCATGGTAGCTCAATTCTACTATCAAAATTCATTCTTCTGAGTGCTAAAGAATTTTCTAATTCTAGAATCCTGTATTGATTTGCATGTTGTTTGCCCCCATCAGGGGTAGTAAAGCTCTCTACTGGCTAGCATATGGTTTCAAATGTGATAGCTGACTGAGAGTATTCTGTATGTTAAAACGAGCGTTTCTTACATACTAATCTGTTCTAAGCAGGCTACTGTGTTTAAGTGATATAAAAATGTTCTTTCCACCCTCTCATTCAAAAGGAGAACAGGAAGCAGAATGAGCGTCTGGGTTCAGGAGAGGGAAGGGGTCAGTGGAATCCATTGAATTAGGGACAGGTGGGGCTAGGTAGGGAGAAATAGGGGGCTATGTGATCAGGCTCACAGAAATCCCAAAAAACATGGAAGTGTGGGAAAACCCGGGATAAGGGGACAACTCAGACCATCCTGCCCTAGGTTGCAGGGTGGGTGTCTCTTTATGATAATCACCTGTGACCAACAAGGAATAACTAACCAGAACGTAAAAAGGAAGTAAGCCATTGAAGGTGTTATGACTAGTCCTTGCTCAATGGTGATATCAATAGAAATGTTAAAAGGATTTAAGTTCCCTGGTTAGTTTACTATAAAAGACCAACCCTAAAGGCCCTCACTGGCAACCCTGTCTGGAACCCTCTCGCTCTTGGGAGCTTTTTCTGTATTTTCACTTAATAAACTTCTATCACTTTACTCACTCTCCTTTGCCCACGAGATTCATTCTTCGACTTCATGAGACAAGAACCTAGCTCTCCTGCATCACCACTAAGGAGGGGGGAAAGAGACCTGAAGGAAAGAATGTAAAGTTTCTAAAAACAATTTGAGTTCATCTTCCAATTTTTCCTATAGTCAACATGATTTTACACTCTCTGGTTTCATAAACAGAGGCCATACAATTTTTCAAAGGATGTTTTTTCTATATGAAAGATAAAAGAAGTTGTTGACTAAGGAAATGACACTTGGAATTTCAAAATAAGAACTGAGGGAATGTGTCTTGTAGCACAAGAGGCCAGTCCGTAGTCCCAACCCTACAGCCACTCAGCTGTACAGCTCAGTGTTCTGACCGACAAAACAAAGAAATAACATTCAATGACCTCTATTATCTGTTCCAAATTTTTGATGCTTTAAAATGATGTTTAGAATGAGATTACCTGGAATTGTTTGTCTTATATTGTTATCTATTTTGGCTTACTTTCCGTTTTTTTTTTAAAGTATGAAATGACAGCTTCTTTTATTTTTTTAAACATTTATTTCATAAAGAGAGAGTGCGTGCATGCACAAGTAGGGGGAGGGGCAGAGGGAGAGAATCCCAAGCCGACTCCCTGTGGAGCAGAGAGCCCTACACTGCTAGATCTCAGGAGCCATGAGATCACGACCTGAGCTGAAACCGAGAGTTGGACACTTAACCAGCTGAGGCGCCCCAACAGTTTATTTTACATATACCTATTTGTTAGTTTCCTTTCTTTCTCATTTTATTTTATTAATATTTTCTAAGCAAAGTTAGATGACATATCTTATTGCACTTCTGAGGGAGAAGACAGTCAATTTAAAGTTTGTTTATAGTTCTGTCTTAGCAAAAGTATTAATCGAAGAACTCTAGCAGTTTGTTTTATTAAAACTCCATTTCGTCCTGTGGGAGTGTTAAGTAAAAACAAGAAAAAGAAATACTCTAAATTCTGGCCTGTCCTGTAATACCCTTGCCTACTTGCATGGATGATTTTTTGTATGCATGTGTTGAGTATTTGAATTTACAAACGTATTTCAATTTGTGTGATCTTTCAAGGAAAGTCACCTTATAGCCAAATACTACTAAGAAGTAAAATCCCAAGAATCTGGTTCCTGCTTGTTGGCACTCTGACATTTATGCCTGTATACTCTAGAGTGGACTCTAAATCATGATGCGAATAATTGATTCTGATGTAAACATTTCACATTGTGAGTGCTAACTAAATGTAACTAACTAAATGTCATTAACTAAATGTAAATTCCATTCTCAGACATGTACTGATTCTGTCTTTGACTCTGGTGAAGTCATCAGAAACCAGCATAGCATCTGTTTGTCTCTCCCTTTGGAAATTTGAAGGAAACAACACTTCTTATAAGGTCTGTGATAAATTTTCTTTAAGGAGAAACATTCTATTTTTTTAAAATATCTTTTGTATTTTTTTAAGATTTTATTTATTTATTTGACAGACAGAGACACAGCGAGAGAAGAAACACAAGCAGGGGGAGTGGGAGAGGGAGAAGCAGGCTTCCCACTGAGCAGGGAGCCCGATGCGGGGCTTGATCCTAGGACCCTGGGATCATGACCTGAGCTGAAGGCAGACGCTTAACGACTGAGCCACCAAGGAGAAATATTCTACAAATGGTGAATGTTATCATTGATTTATCCTTTTTATTTGTTCCATAGTCAAAAAACCATCAAGTTTTGGTATTTACTTATGCCACTTTACAACTGGAGTACTACAGAGAAATCTTCAATATAATCGAAGGAAATTTCAATTATCATCACCTAAAAGAAAATAAAATAAGGTAGGTAAGTAAGAGAATGATAAAAATTTGGTGGCTCAGGGTAATGAATAAACAATGACATCTCTTGTTTCCTTATCTGTTTAGACACTTACAGTGGTTTCTCTTATCTTTTAAATCACATCTAAGCATCTGACCTAACTTTCAGATTCCTTTATCAACTGACACCCTTCTATTTCCTAACTCACTTGTGAAAATCTCTTAACAGTCACTACTTCCACTTTTTTTCTGAATAACCCTGACTGCTTCCTTTCACAAATAATAAAGATAAGAATAATAATAATGCTTATTTTTACTGAATACTTATTCTATGGAAGAAATGGAGATTTTTAAAAACATTCATCATCTTATTTTATTCCTATACACAAAACCCAGTGAGGTTGGGGGAGTGATGTCAGCAAGATGATGGAATAGAAAGCCTCAGACCATTCCTTCCCTCTCAGAGACACCAATTCATCAATACATAGTTTGTAAGGAAACCGAACTTCAACAACACAATAAGCAAAATGGACCTAACAGACATATACAGACCATTCCATCCAAGAGCAGCAGAACACTCATTCATCTCAAGTACACATGGATATTCTCTGATAGATCACATGTTAGGTCACAAAACAAGTTTTCACAAATTTAAGAAGATTTATAGTAAGTGTCATTTCCAACCACAATGGAATAAAATTAGAAATCAATAGCAGAAGGAAAACTGGAAAATTCACAAATATGTGTAAGTTAAAGAACACACTCTTGAACAACCACTGGGTCAAAGAAGAAATCAAAAGGGAAATTAGAAACTATGTTGAGAGAAATGAAAACAAAACCACAACATACCAAAACATACGGAATGTAGCAAAAGCAATACTAAGAGGTAAGTTTATAGAAGTAAAGGCTCACATTAAAAGAGAAGAAAGATCTCAAACAGCCTAACTTTACACATTAAAGAGTTAGGAAAACAAACAAAGCACAAACTTAGTAGAAGGACAAAAATAATAAAGATTAGAGCAGAAATAAATGAAGTAGAGAATAGGAAAAAAATAGAAAAATTTAACAAAACTAAGAGTTGGGTTTTTAAAAAATCAAAAAGTGGATAAAACTTTAGCTAGACTAATCAAGAAAAAAAAGGGAGCACTCAAATAAATAAAATCAGAAATGAAAGAGGAGACTTCACAAGTGATACCACAGGCATTAAAATGTATGAGAGAGTACTATAAAAAATTATATGCCATCAAATTGTATAGCCTAGAAGAAATGGATTAATTCATAGAAACATACAACCTACTCAGACTGAATCCTGAAGAAATAGAAAATCTTAACAGACTTATAACTGGTGAGGCAACTGAATCAGTAACCAAAAAATTCCCAGAAAAAAAAAGCTCGGGACCAGATGGTTTCACTGGAGAATTCTACCATACATGTAAAGAAGAATGACCATTTTTCTTTAATATTCCAAAAACTGAAGAGGAGGGAATACTTCCAAATTCATTTTATGAGGTCAGCATTATCCTGATACCAAAGTACCTTTAAAAAAAAAATTTTATTTATTTATTTATTTATTTATTTATTTATTTATTTATTTATTTATTTATGAGAGAGAGAGAGAGAGAGAGAGAGAGAGAAAGGTTGTGCACAGGTGGAGGGAGGGGCAGAGGGAGAAGCAGACTCCCTGCTGAGCAGGGAGCCCAATGTAGGGCTCATCCCAGAAACTTGAGATCATGACCTCAGCAGAAGGCAGACACTTAACCAACTCAGCCACCCAGGTGCCCCCTGATACCAAAGTATCTTAAGCATTATGGGCTGCTATAACTGAATACCATAGACTGGATGGATTATAAGCAACAGTACTTTGTTTCTCACAGTTCTGGAGGCTGGAAATCCCAGATCAATACACCAGAAGATTCAAGGTCTGGTGAGAACTCACTTTCTGGTTGCAGATTGCTGACTTCTCCCTGTGTCCTCATATGACAAAGAGGGTGAAAGTGGTCTCTAGTGTCTCTTTTATGAGGGCACCAATCTCATTCATGAGGGCTTCACTGTCATGATCTAATCACCTCTCAATGATCTCATGATCCCCCAATAATATCTTACTGGGAGTTAGGATTTCAATATAATAATTTTGGAGGATACAAACATTTAGTCCATGACATTCCATTCTGGTACCCCCAAATTTATGTCCTCATATGCAAGATACATTCATTCCATCCCAATAGCCCTAAAAGTTTTAACTAATTCCAGCATAAGCTCTAAATTCTAAAGTCCAAAGTTTTCTTAAAAATTATATAAGTCTGACATGACTAAAACTCAAGGTACAGTTCATCCTGAGGCAAATTTCTCTCCAGCTGTAAACCTGTGAAACCAAAAAGTCAAGTACTTCCAAAATAAAATAACGGGGTAAGCATAAGATAGACATTCCCCTTCCAAAGGGAGAAATAGAAAAAAAGGATAATGGTCCCAAGTAAGTCTAAAACCTAACAGGCAAATTCTTTTTTTTTTTTTTCTTAAGATCTTTTAATTTATTTGACAGATAGAGACATAAAGAGGGAACACAAGCAGGGGCAGTGAGAGAGGGAGAAGCAGGCTTCCCACCGAGCAGGGATCCTGATGTGGGGCTCGATCCCAGGACCCTGGGACCATGACCTGAGCCGAAGGCAGACGCTTAATGACTGAGCCACCCAGGCGCCCCATAATAGGCAAAATTTTTAGACCAGAAGGCTTGAGAGTAATCCTTTTTGACACAGTGTTCTACCTTTGGACCCACTGTGGTGGCAGTTCTGTCTCTCTGGCTCTCCTGGGCAGGGGTTGTATCCCCAGTGGTCTCCCAGGATAAGGCCATGGCCCCATGGCTTCAGGTAGTCCCACCCACATGGTTCTGCTGGTTACAGCTCACGCTGCAGTTCTTTGCAGGGGTCCCATCCCTGAGGCAGTAGGCAGTGCCATCCTGGTCCACCTTAATCAGAAACGCAGTCCCACCCTTTGAGACCTCTCTATATCCCCCTCTCCCTCCAGTCTCCACCAGGCCTCACACTGTGCGCCTGTGGTCAAAGTGGCAGCCCTGAGCTCTGAATTGCCTTGAGGGAGTACCTCTTTCCTTGTCTTTAAGAATAGAACCTGGCTTCTCTTGAGATGACAGATTAGGTTGGTATTCACATCATTATCAAACTGTTGCTTGTCCACACCCTTAGCGTTCTCTTTTGAGCACACTCTAATTTTTAAAAATTTGGCTAGCTGAGTCTTTTCCAAATACTTAAGTTCTGGTTCCATTTTGCTTAACAATTCCATCTTTAAACCATTTCTTTCTTCTTGCACTTTACTATTAGTAGGCAAGAAGAACCAAGTTGTTCCTTCATCAATTTCCTTAGAAATCACCTCAGCTAAACAGCCAATTTCATCACTCATAAGTTCTATCTTCAACCAAGCACAAGAACATAAACATGTCATCCACATTTGTTACCACTTTATGATAAGGACTGCCTTTTATCCATCATCTGATAACATATTCTCCATTTCCATCGGAGACCTCATCAAGTCTTTCCCATCCATATCTATTCTCGAAAAAGAAACTATAGCTATCCTTTTTTCTTTATGAGCCTTTACTAGAACTGCCTTTAAAATTCTGTTGCTAATAATTTAGTTTTTCCTAGCTAAAACTTGTACCTCAAACTTGTACAGTCTCTACCCATTACTCAGTTCCAGAGCCATTTTCACATCTTTAGACATTTCTTACAGTAGCAATTTCTACCTTAGTTGGTTCCTGCTGCTATAACAGAATACCATAGATGGATGGCTTGTAAACAACAGAAATTTATTTCTCACAGTTCTGGAGGCTAGAAATCCAGAAATCAAGGCACTGCTTTGATTTTAACAGAGTTAAAATCTGGTCTTAACAGAGCTGGTGTCTGGTGAGGGTGTGCATCTTGTTTGCAGACTGCTGACTTCCCTGTGTCTTCATGTGGCAGAGAGGGTAAAAAAGCTCTCTGGTGTAGGGGTGCCTGGGTGGCTCAGTCGTTAAGCATCTGCCTTCAGTTCAGGTCATGATACCAGGGTCCTGGGACGGAGCCCCGCATCGGGCTCCCTGCTTGGCGGGAAGCCTGCTTCTCCCTCTCCCACTCCCCCTGCTTGTGTTCCCTCTCTCGCTGTGTCTCTCTCTGTCAAATAAATAAAATCTTAAAAAAAAAAAAAAAAAAAAGCTCTCCGGTGTCTCTTTTATGAAGGCACTAATCCCACTCATGAAGATTTCACCTTTATGACCAATCACTTCCCAAAGTCACCATCTCCTAATACCACATTGGGTGGCAGGATTTTAACATATCAATTTTGGGGGAAGAATACAAACATTCATCCATAACGCAAAGCCAGACAAAGACACTATGAGAAAACTATAAGCCAATATGCATGATGAACATAAATGCAAAAATCTTCAATAAAATATGAGGAAACTGAATTCAACAGTTCATTAAAAGAATCATACACCATAACCAAGTGGGATACAAGGATGGTTCAACCTACATAACCACACAATGAGATATCCCATATTAATAGAACAAAGAATAAAAATGTTGTAATCATTTCAACAGATTCAGAAGAAAAATAACTGAAATAATTCCACACCCCTTCGTGATAAGAGCACTCAACAAACTAGAAATAGAAGGAAATTACCTCAACATAATAAAAGCCATATATGAAAAGTCCACAGCTAACATTACATTCAATGGTGAAAAACTGAAAGCTTTACCTCAAAGATCAAGAACAAAACAAGGATGTCCACTCTCACCACTTCTACTTAACATAGTACTAGAAATTCTAGCTAAAGCTAAGAAAAATAAATAAAAGGCATCCAAATCAGAAAGGCAGAAGTAAAATTATCCCCATTTGCAAAAGCACATGTTCTTATATGTAGGAAATGCTGAAGATTCCACAAAAAAACTGTTATTACTAATAAATGAATTCAGCAAAATTGTAGGATACAAAATATAAACATACAAAAATTATTGGTTTTTCTGTACACTAACAACAAATTATCTGAAAAGAAAACTAAGAAAATAATCCCAAGTCTGGGGAGGATGGGGGCCACTGAGTAATGCAATCCCTATCAAATTCCCAATAGTGTTTTTGGCAGAAATAGAAAAAAAAAAAAACAGTTCTAAAAGTTTATAGAACCACAAAAAAACTCTGAATAGTGAGAACAATCTTGAGAAAGAAGATCAAAGTTGGAGACCTCACACTTTCTGACTTCAAAACATATTGCAGAGTTACAGTTGTCAAAACAGTATGGTACTGGCATAAAGACAGATGTAGACCAATGGAACAGAATAGCGAGCCCAGAAATAAACCCATGCATATATGGTCAACTGATCTTCAAGAAGACTGTCGAGAATACACAATGGGAAAAGACAGTCTCTTCAACAAACAGGTTTTGGGGAACACTGGACATCCAAAAGAATAAAACCGGGCCCTTATACCACACAAAAATCAACCCCAAATGGATTAAAATTTTGAAAATTAAAAACTTTAACCCGAAACCATAAAACTCCTAGGAGAAAACACAGGGAAAACACTTCATAACATTGGTCTTGGAAATGACATTGAAAGCACAGACAACAAAAGCAAAAATATACAAATGGGACTATGTCAAATAAAAGGCTCTGCACAGCAAAGGGAACGATCAACAGAGTAAAAAGGCAACTTATAGAATGGAAGATAAAATTTGCAAACCATATATCTGACAAGCGTTTAATCTCTGGAATATATAAGGAACACCTACAACTCAATGGCAAAAAAGTAACCCCAATTTTAAAAACAGGTAAAAGATTTGAGCATTTTTTTTAAGAAGACATACACAGGCTAAAAGGTCTATTTAAAAAAAAAAGATCACTGTCACTCTCCTCAGGGAAATGTAAATCAAAACCCGAATGAGATATCACCTCACAACTGTCAATATGGCTATTATAAACAAAGCCATGAGTTGGTGAGGATGCAGATACACAGAATAGAAACACTTGTGCACTGCTGTTGAAACACAACATGTACAGCCATAATGAAAAGCACAATGATAGTTCCTCCAAAAATTAAAAATACAACTACCATATGATCCAGAAATCCCCATTCTGGGTATTTATCCAAAATAATTTAAAATAGAATCTCAAAGAAATATTTGGCATTGTATATTCACAACAGGTAAGAGCTGGAAACCACCTAAATGTCCACTGACTGAAGTACAGGTAAAGATGTGGCATATACATACAGTAGAATATTATTCAGCCTTAAAAAAGAAGACAATCCTGTCGTATGTGACAACATGGATAAACCCTAAGGACATTATGCTAAGTAAATTTAGCCCAGCCAAAGAAAAATGTAAACTACAAGATTTCAGTTATATGAGGTATCTAAAATAGTCAAACTTAGAGAAGAAGAAAGTAGAATCATGTTGCCAGGTACTGAGGGGAGGGGGGTATCGGAAGTTGCCACTGAGTAGGTACAGAGTTTCAGCCAAGCAAGACAAAAAAGTTCCAGAGATCTGCTGTACATCCATGTACATTATAGTTAATAATGGTGAATCCTCCCCTTTGCAACCCATATATTATTATAGAGATAATAAAAGAGAGAGAAAGTCTTTGACCATGAGTTTAGTGAGTGTGGAACAAGGGAGAGGACAGAGTGAGGTAGGTGTAACTGGATATTGAATAAGACTAAAAAATGTGGGTTGCAAAGGGGAGGATTTACCATTTCAGACACTGAAACTGTGTGCAAAGGGTACAGAGACAAACATCAGGCATCTTCCCCAAGCTTCAGTTTCCTCATTCCTCATCCACAATCAGCATAACTCATTGGGTTTATGATTATGATTATGATTGTTTTTTATTTACATGGTAAAAAAACACCTAACCTGAAATCTACCCTCTTAACAAATTCTTAATTGTACAATATCATTAACTATATTTACTATAGAACCCTGAGGAATATTTGATCTACTATAATTACTATACTATAGTAAATATTATAGTATTAATTATACTGTAATTGAAGATAATCAAACTGACTCTTACTTTTGCAGAACATAAGGATGCTCCAACTAAAGGTGCTCTTTTGTTCTTTGGAACTACAGATACTTCCCTTCGTTCTTCCAGTTTCCACGGCATCCAGTGAAAAGCACTGTCCCATAAGTCATAAAGTAGAAACTTGATTGATCGACAAGGCTTCAGAAGCAGACATAATTTAACAAAACCCAGTCTGTGTTTTTTTCCAGATAATTTCTTTTAATATGTTAGAAAGGTGAAGGAGAGGGAAGCAGTTCTCACACTCAACACTCTTGGAGACTACTTTGGCAGGAATTTATTTTGTGCCCAATATTTAAAAAAAATCATCATCTTAATGATGCAGGTGAAAATAATAGAGGAAATTTCATTTCGTGGCTCACAGGATTTGATTTCCTCTATTAGCTGGAGGCATGCATCACTGCAGATTTGAAATCCCTTCATCTCACCTCTCTGAATCTCAGAGCAATATCTTTAAGTCCCACCAAAGAGTGTTAATGAGCCACAAAAAGATGTTCAATAGACTTTTCTCCTTCAGACTAAGAATCTAGTTAGTGGTAGACAAGTTAAGGATGGCATTCGAGTTCACCTCTTAAATATTTAGACCAGTTTCTCTTTTTAAAATGTGTCCGTTGTCAAGAAAAAGCTAAACAGTATATGGTTCTTGGTGGCCAATCTAATATTAAAGGTAACTGTCCCTCTCTGTACTTAAAATGACCTCAATTTGTAACTACCTGGATTGCTTCCAGAGTCATCCATAATTTAATTATATTTATCCCAGCTCACCTAGAAGAACTCAAAATGAAATGGTGACTTTGGTTTGTGAGGTTAGAATCAATAGCCATTAAGAGAATGAGGAGATTTTTAAATCTAGGAAAAAAGCAAGTACTTAAAATATCCCTTGCATCAGCCTCAACATTCTGGGTTCTCAGACAACACAGATATGGTGGAATTTTATCATGATGCATTATGCAGCTTTAATGCCCAGAAAGGTAGGAGTTAATGCAAGAGTTGATTGTCGATTAGAATAAGAGCTCAAAGTTCCGCTTTCAGAGTATTTTGGACTTGCGTGGCACATTTAGAGAGGCAGACAGATCCTGAAGGAGGACTGAAATAGATGAAAGCTATAAGATAAGAAGAAAATTCTATGTAAGCCAAGTGTACGAGTTTCTCTAATCATGTCATTGGCATCATGTAAATGCCAGACACCATTTATATACAGCTTAGATATAGCAGATGTTGGCATTTAAGTATAGGTTGCTTGAGAGAAAATTGCCCTTGAATGGAAGAGGAAGTTTACTGGCAGAGAAAAATGATTTTCTCAGTTAACAGTTATAACCCCAATAATAGAATTGTTTTCAACCAGAGGTTGCGGGGTGGGAAAGGAGGAGAGATATAATGATACTTCAATTCCTATCTAAAAAAGAAAAAAATCAGCTTCAGTTGAAATTGCGGATGTGTGGGTTGTATACATAGAACCTTCTCCTCCCTCTTTTCTAAACCTCAAGGCTTCATGTTAAATGGAACAAATCACATCCTTCGTGGTTCTGCTCTGTTTGGTACAGCTGCTAGCTGCAGGTGGTGCCCTAAAAATATATTGTTTGTTTATTTTGCCATGTAGCAGTCTGCAGAGTGGTACCTAACAGTGCGACAGCTCCCTTCACTTTCTGTCAGTGAACCCAATGATGCAAGATGGAGACCCCCGCCAGTCCTAGCACGAAAAGGTCCCAATAAGAGGCACAGGTTGTGCTTGAGGCTCAGCTTCCGATAAGTTCCATTTTCTTTGGATTCATGAAGCAAAGCTGACAAGCAGACTCTCTGTCATCAGAGCCTCTGACTGGGGCTCAGCGAAGCAAAGCGAAGCAACAAACCACCTTTGTTGGGAGAATCGGCATCCTTCTCTAGAGATTAAGGTCTATAAGCATATAGGGTTTAAAGGGAAAAAGAATCTGTAATGGATCACAAAAAAGAAAAGAAAAGTGAAGAATCATCTCAGGTAAATGTTCATGCGGATATATTGAAATAGAGCTTTTAATAATTTTTATAACTTAAATGTTCAGATAATTTTTCCAGCCACACTAGCAGGGTTCTCACAGTTAACCCTGTTCGCCTCACAGAGCTGTTGACACAACACAATCACTTACACGGAAAGTTGTTTTATACACTATAGTGACAATACGGATGCACAGAATTATGTTTTCATTAATATGATTCTAAAGTTCCTCCAACTCAGTCCCAGATTAAGTACCACAGCAACTCTAAAGCTTTGAAGACCAGAAGTTTGAACCAAAAAAAAAAAGAAAAAAAAAAAAGTGGGCACCACATGGCTAACGTCATTCTAATTCAGACGTCAGACTCACAATCAAAGGACAATAAAGGAGTGGCTAAACATATTTTCTCATTTAGTTTTGGCCACTCCTTTACCATCTTTTTAGTATTCAGCCTCCTTTGACAACTTGTTTCAAGCCTTTTAATTTGTAAGCAACACAGACTTTCCTAAATTTATGAACTAAGCACATTGCTGAAAACGAATAGAAGAACAACTGTTGAGTCACTGACATGGAAATTTTTTGTACCTTACAGTATAATTTCATTTAAAATTGATTTTCATTGTAATAGATATAGTATATTAGGACTAAATCAACCTAAACATGATCTGTAAGTAAGAGAATGGTATAAAATCACAGCAAATATCATTTGTAAAATATAGAAATTAGAAAAAAGAGAGAGAATCTGCCTATAATTCTGTGATGAAGAAAGAAATCAATAGGGTTATGGAAAATGGGTAGGAAAAGTGAAGATAAATGACTGGAAGACACTGGATAGTTCCGGGTAAAAGAAACAATTTGTATTTATAAAGTTGCTGATAAGAAGCTGGTTAAACTTAAGAGGTGGAGAGCCTAAGAATCAATAAGGAGAGGAGAGCAAGGTAGACATTTCAGAAGAAAAGAAGAGATAAAGAAAACCAAAATATCCTTGGAGCCATGACACTCTCTAATTCAGTCCTTGACTTTGCAGCCATATTTGCAATTAGCATTAACCAAATCATCATGTGACAAGTAGCTGCCTCATTAGGTACAATAACATATAATATTGTGAATAAAGTTAGAAGGAAATTACAAGTGATAGACACATGTGTGCAAAAAGTTGTGGTCTAACCCTAACCCTAACCTTTCCCCCTTTTTATGGTGATCTAATTGCATTGGTTAAAAGCAGCTAACCAGTTCTTTAGAATATGCTCTCTAGCCAAGTCTAACTTTATTTAGATACTGTACATGGACAAGCTTGATTGTTGAACCAAAATGGGAACATTAAACAAACATCACAGCCCTCACTAGTAACATTGGGACTTTGCTGTCAAGTGTAGACTCCTTCCTTCAAGAAAAAGCTTGTGACCATTTTAAATGGCTTGTCTGGAAACTTCTGTAAATCTTATGTTTTAGTAAAATATTTTTTGTTATTCTAAAAAAAAAAAAGTTGTGGTCTTGATTCTCAGGGAATTTAAAATGGGTTGAGAGTCACAATAAAGGTCAGAGTTGGGACAAAAGCTACCATGATGCCATAAAGGCAGGAATGGGTAGGAGGAGAGTGAAGAGCAGGAATCATATGCCCAGTTGTTTGGAAGAATTAGAGTTTAAACTCCTATTTATAGGACTGGTAAACACAAAAGGTGCAGGAGAAACATTACAGATGGCTTTTTTTCTACTACGTAAACACTCTTTAGCTTAAGTGTGTTTGCCCATATTTTTATTCTTTTTTCACTCAAGTATCACATGCTAAACAATAAATTATCCCTCATATTATAGCTGTCATTATCAATCGTCTTTACAGCCTTCCTTTGAGAATGCTTGCTGTTATTTGAAAACACGTACACATTCCACTATCATTATTCTGCCACCGTGTTTAGAAGATCCAGTGAAAAGGAAATAGCCATCAAAGACTTATTTCTTAAAAACTTTTCATCATAATAAATGATCATGACTGGAAAGACATCCTAAAAGACAGTGATATTATATATTACAAAGGAAGATGGTAAACCTTTGTTCAAGGCCAGTAGTTTGTCATGTTTTTCAAAACTTACTCTACTTTAGTATATTTACATATACTTATTTTTCTGAAATAACTTCTGATTTAATGTACCTTATTATTTATTCTGAGCTAAGTTTATAATTACAAGATTAAATATAAGAAATGGGATTGTACACGGTTCATTGCACAATTTCAGACAATTCAACTTAAATCTCATATTATTAAAGAAAACCTAATTCTTGGTTATTTGTTGCAGCTTATAATCCTCACTATCTTAAATAAACTGGTATTTTTATTCCATGGTGTGTCTAAGTATTCTCATAGATCAAGTGATATTATGCTTCAGGGGTAAGCAAGTGCTTCAAACATTATGTAGAAAAGCAGATATTGCGCACTGGTGATAATGGTTGATATGGGATAAAACTTGCCCCTGTGTAGGCTAGTGTGTTGGTACACTGAATAGTATCACACTGCCTTTAAGAATCACTGTCGTATCTGAGGAGTGAGTAAACTTTATAAGATTTAGTTCATTTTTGCACATCACTGTGAGTTATTCTGAAAAAATGATTGTATTCTCAATAAGCCGTGGAAGATCCTGAGCTAAGGAGAAAATAAATAACATCACCTTCATTGTTTTCAGGCAATTTCTTAAGAATGATCTCATTTAGTTCATGATTACAAAATAGTTTATTATACAGCTGGGTGTAAGATTTAAGGATTGTTACTCCCAGACTGTGAATATTTTACCTGATATTTCTGCTTTGCATGCAGGGTATACCAGAGAATATTAAAAGCAAAAAAGTCTTAGACTTAATCTGATTTTAGAGGTTATTCAAGTTCTTGCACTCTGCTTATTCACGGACTCACAGAACTATTCCCCAGTTTACAAGGGCACCTTTCAGAAATAAAGCAAAATACAATAAAGACCATGATAACTGATTACTCAGGGTTTATTTATTTATTTTTTTACCAAAACTTGATTGATAACTGTGGATAAGACATCAGGGTGCTATCCTTTGAGTGACAGTGTCGAAATGACTTTATTATTTTCTAGAGGAACTGAGAGTAGATTAGAAAGTTAAAAATGTGCCCATTTCAGAAGTATCAATACATCTTGATTATTTCTTACTATTTAGGAATAAACCCAGTTCAGGTTCTAAAATTAATTTGTGGAATGTTGTTTATATGTTTCGCAGCCCTCAGCTGTGCCAAGAAATGTCCTTTCCTGCCTATTTACTATTTACTGCCTTCATTCTCAGATTTCAGTAACTCTGTCATTGGCAAAATCCCTTGTTTGCAATTGCGATTTGGTTCTTCTTCCCGTATTTTTGTGAGTATTTGTATAAACTATTTTGATGTTACAGAAAGACAAATCACATTTATTTCATTTCTTGGGTTACCACCTTTGACAAGTGGGTCTATGTATCTGAGTACCCCGGAGAGCTAGAGTTGGAGCAGCGTGTAAAACATTCGAAGCCAAGCAGCAAAGCTGTTGACCATCCTAGGAGGTAGGAAAGAAACCGAGTGCCTGTTATTCTGTCCATTTCCGTCACAGGCAGCAAGCAATTCTGTCCTCAGAAGAAAACTGTTGTAGAGTCATGGACACTGGACTAGGAATTAGAAGACTCAGTTTTCAGTTTGGGCTCCACACTAACTCACTCTTTGGTGTGGAGGTATGGCAGACACATTGTAGGTTCACAGATTCGGTACTTGATCACAGGGTAGACCCTGCAGTACTTAGAAGGGAAATGACTCTCAAGTCATTTCCAGGAACTGATGGAGCAACTGGAGCTGTGGTACCATTTTGGTTTTATGGAATCATTTTGTTTTTTGACCAAATACCTTGCATTTCTGAGCAATTCAGGACAATAGAGGGATCAGGGAAGGGGAAGGGAAGAAAGAAAGGGAAGGCACTGATATTTCTGGTGAAAATTTTCAAAAATGACACCCAGCTAGGTCCTAACTTAAGCCTAAAGGGCACAGAATTTCCAGAAGTAGGTTCATGTTTATGGTAATCCTTTAAACAAGTGAGTAAATAATTTCTATTCTCAGCCAGCATTAAGAACCACTGTTTTAGAGTAATTTAATGCTTAAATGCCTTTAAGCATTTCCACTCCCATATATCCTGAAAGAATTTTTAAGAATTAATTTGAAAACTGTGTACATTTGAAATTGATGCTTGATATTTTTCATCATTATTTTTAATTTTTTAAAAAATGCATTTTATTTTTTTAAAGTAATCTCTATACCCAACGTGGGGCTCAAACTCATGACCCTGAGATCAAGAGTCCCATGCTCTACTGACTAAGCCAGTCAGGCACCCCCTCATCATCACTTTAAATAGCTGCAAAAGGGCTATTTATTTTGGCATATTATAAATATTAATATCTTTTAAAGAGACATATTAGTCTTTGAAATCCATCCAATAAAATTTGAATACCACTGTGATTTGAAATTCACCTTCTTTCATTTAAAAACATGCATCCCTAAATGTGAGACAGGAATCCATCAAAATCCTAGAGGAGAACATAGGCAGTAACCTTTTTGACATTGGCCACAGTGACCTCTTTCAAGACATGTCTATTAAGGCAAGGGAAACAAAAGCAAAAATGAACTCTTGGGACTTCGTCAAGATAAAAAGCTTTTGCACAGCAAAGGAAACAGACAACAAAACTAAAAGGCAACCCACAGAATGGGAGAAGATATTTGCAAATGACATTACAGATAAAGGGCTGGTATCCAAGATCTATAAAGAACCTGTCAAACTCAACACCCAAAAAACAAATAATCCAGTCAAGAAATGGGCAGAAGACATGAACAGACACTTCTCCAAAGAAGATACACAAATGGCTAACAGTCACATGAAAAAATGTTCATCATCATTAGCCATCAGGGAAATCCAAATCAAAGTCACAATGAGATACCACCTTATACCAGTTAGAATGGCAAGGAAGGCAGGCAGGAAACAACAAGTGTTGGCGAGGATGTGGAGAAAGGGAAACCCTCTTACACTGTTGGTGGGAATGCAAGCTGGTACAAATACTTCGGAAAATAGTATGGAGGTTCCTCAAGATGTTAAAAATAGAGCTACCCTATGATCCAGCAATTGCATTACTAGGTATTTACCCCAAAGATACAGATGTAGTGAAAAGAAGGGGCACATGCACTCCAATATTCATAGCAGCAATGTCCACAACAGCCAAACTGTGGAAGGAGCCGAGATGCCCTTCAACAGTCGAATGGATAAGAAGATGTGGTTCATATACACAATGGAATATTACTTAGCCATCAGAAAGGATGAATACCCACCAGTTGCATTAACATGGATGGAACTGGAGGGGATTATGCTAAGTGAAATAAGTCAAGCAGAGAGAGACAATTATCATATGGTTTCATTCATATGTGGAACATAAGAAATAGCACAGAAGACCACAGGGGAAGGGAGGGAAAACTGAATGGGAAGAAATCAGAGAGGGAGACAAACCATGAGAGACTCTGGACTCCGGGAACCAAACTGAGGGTTACAAAAGGGGAGGTGGTGGAGGGATGGGGTAACCAGGTGATGGGTATTAAGGAGGGCACATGTGGTGATGAGCACTGGGTGTTATATGCAACTAATGAATTGTTAAACACTACATCAAAAACTAATGATGTACTATATGCTGGTTAATTGAACATAATAAAATAAAATAAATTAAAATAAGTATGTTGCAAAAATAAATAAATAAAATAAAAAACATTCATCCCTTCAAAATGAAGCAAGTTCACAACTCAGATTTACTATTTATCACTTTAATAGCAATGCTGTAAGCTACATTAAAATCAGGACCCAAATCTTTGACCACCAAATCTTTGTTTTTGAATATGTCTTTCCAGATTAAAGAAAGCATCAAAGTGCAGTGTGAGCAATAAGGCAACTCATTTTCATCCGTGCACCATGCACACCACCAACATCCAAAGAAATATTCCTGTGCCATTCCCAGTGCAATCCGAGATTAACTTGGATAAAGGCTTTTGAAGTCTTGAAAATTTCTCAACAATGGTATTCCTAGGCAAGTCTTAACAAGCCAAATAGCAAATATATATCATTAACTGGGAATAATTGGAAACATCTGTGGCTCCATCCATGTGAAGGCACATGTTTTAACTTCAAAAATTTTTTTTTACCACAATCTGTTAAACAATGATTTCCATTATTTTATGCACTCTAAAACATACAAAGTTTTCTGGATAGGGAATAGATATGACTGAAGGATGAACGTGACAGTGATCCTGTTTTTAGCTATGAACAGTGCACCAGGTATTAAGGCCTTTTCTAAAGTCATTTATGATGTTCCTGCTAATTTGTATATGGTTTCTAAGCCAATTTTAATAGTTGCAGAAAATAGTAAGCTTATTAACGTTTTTATTACCAGTATCCTCTGCTGGTATCCTAAAAATATTAATCATCGATCTGCTGTGAACTTAGAAGTGTGTTGGAAGTAAAGGAAATAAAAGAAAACAAAACCCAGCGATTTTGGTTGGAGAGGCTTAGCTTAAATTTAGAGATATTAGTCCTCTGGAGGTAACCAGAAAAAAGAGGGATTACGTACTTGTTTGTTTGTTTTTTCCCATGTATTATTTGAAACTGTAACATATATTTTAAAATATAAAGTTACTTCAGTACTGCTATAAATATTTTTCCTTAAAGCTTATTTATTTACATTTATTTACATTTCCTTAAAGCTTATTTATTTACATTTCCTTGTAAAACACCCTCCACGTTCCATCCTATTGGTCACAGGAAGTGAGGTATAATGTGTGTCTAAAAACTATGAGGCACACACACCTCCATTCCCCTCACCCACGGCAGACATGGCTAATTAATCATGGCATTCTTTGCCACTGAGGAACTCTGAATTTGGGGGTTTCAGGAATCCATTTCCCACCAGCTGCTGCTGGCATGCAGGCTGCAGCCTATTTCCTATCCTTGGTACCAGAGGAAAACTTCGGTCAGCATGTCCATCCTCCCTATTTACTAGCTAAGACCTCTTGGGAAAGGCTTTTAACCCATTTTGCAGCCCTCACAGGACTGTTACACAAATCAAAAGATTTAATTCCTGTGAACACATTTTTGTAAACCAGGCAGTTGCAATCACATGTTTGAAGAAATTGGCTTAATTCTTTTGTAATGCGAACAATACCATCTCTGTAGTTGATCTCCTCCCTGGCTTTTCCCATATATATTTATTTGATCTATTTTGAAAGTGTGGGTTTTTTGTTTTGTTTTGTTTTTTTTGTTTGTTGGTTGGTTTTATTAAAGTTGTGCACACCTGTATTCCTTTTGAATGCGATATCTGATACTAACTAGAAGAAAATGCTGCTGAAGGAGGAGAAGGCCAGAAGTCTCACACCTGGCTCATCATTACGGTGTTCTAGCAGTCCTCTCTGCTCGGCTGGAGGCTGTGTGATTAATAGCCCTTCTTCCCAATTATGTGGATATTATACTCGTCTTCCTTTGGCTGTAGATGGAAGATATCTTATGTATGTGCGATGCAAATGTGGGCTTTGTGAATGCTAATTTCCAAATCAGCTAGGAGTTGATTGGCAGAAAACCGAACAACAGGGCTACAGGATTGCCAGGGGTCAGGAATCTGTGAAAGAAAAGCTGAATGAAGTTGGAGGAAATGAGCTAGAGAGATTTGGAGTGAGTCAAGAGCAGTAGCTGGGCGAGCAGACCCTTGGGAAAGCAGATCCAAGCGAGATACCCTGGAAGAGAGGGCAGCTTCAAAGACGTGTGGAAGCAAGGAGAAGCAGGAGTTTAGCTGACTTTACAGAAAACAAGGTGGAGCTAAGAAGACAACATTAAGCCAGAAATTGCCCAAATAGTATTCTCTGTCTACCATGTCCCCAAAATGTACCTATTTGCACCTGGTTTGTATCCTGAGGAACCTCGCCCTATTTTTGATTGTGACATCGTCAAAGTCAGGGATCCTGTCATTTGTTTCTCAGATGCCAGCAGGCGACAAGCCCTCAGGAAGAGTTCACTGGACCCGACTGAACTGAATGTTGGATTGTCTGGGGGGGTTTTGCGTAACATGAAAAGGGGAGGGGCAGAGATTCAAGACACCATTTCATCTCTTAATCATGACAACAGAAGTGATCAGAATGACTATAGGAAAATCTAGTTGGAAGGCTTCCAATTAGTAGGCAGAGTAAATTGTTCACAAAAAGTCCCATTTTGGTTTCCATTCTAAAACTCTACTTAAGATATTCTAGGTTTTCTGCACAGCAGATGCTTTCAGCCTCGAGGCTGGCTAGACAACAGCAAGCCCAAAGACAGAAAGGGTTTTGAAAATTCTCCCAGTAACTGGCTTGGGTACACTGCTGCTAACTGACTCTCCGGTGATCCACAGTCAGGACTGCGAAAGAAAAATGCCTCCTGGGCGGAAGAACAGGTGGAAAGGGGAGAAGTAAAGAGACCACATCCTGTGACGGTTTGCTCAAACTATTTCTCTACTCAAATAGGGGCAATGTAGACAGCAGTGAGAGCCAGGTGCTTGAATTATCAGTCACATCTGTTCTTAGGGACCCTCCTTCCCTCTTCCTTGCACTCTAGCCACTTCGCATTTACAGATGATTTTACTTTGGGCAGTATGTCAGCCTCATGGCCATTATGTATTTTTTTTTAAGCAAATACCTGTCTGCCAAAATTTTATGTGGGTATAATAAATCTATGAATATAGTTTATACATACACACATTAATTCAACTAACTCTCTAAAACAGTCATATATAACTATCCATGCACATAAACTATATCCTTACAGCATCCTTGACATACAAGTGGAAGTTTTCCAAAATGTGTGGGTTCAGTAAAACAGGGACTTCCAATGAGGGGATGTTTTATATAAAATTCCTCTCTAACACATTATCTGTCCCCAAATGCCAGAAACGTTTTATTTTTCCTTTGTGAGAATGAATACTTAATCCAAATGGATTTTAAATAATGAAATGACTTTTTCCATCCCATCAAATCTAACTTATTTTTATTTCAAGATAATTAAAATGAACAGTTTTAGAGTTTAAGAGTATTGTAGAAGGGTGTATTTTTTTTTAAGATTTTATGTATTTATTTGACAGAGAGAGACACACAGAGAGAGGGAACAGAAGCAGGGGTAGCGGGAGAGGGGGAAGCAGGCTTCCTGTGGAGCAGGGAGCCCAATGAGGGGCTCAATCCCAGGACCTTGGGACCATGACCAGAGCCGAAGGCAGACGCTTAACGACTGAGCCCCCCAGGCGCCCCAGAAGGGTGTATTTGTTAAGAAATGTCTCAGGTTGCACATATTCAGGGGAGATCACTCAATGCTTTAGCCAAAACATAATTCAAATATTGTGGAAATAATTTATGCTGACCTCCCAAAATTTACATTCTCCCTTCTTCTTGGCCATTTTGCGGTTGGGTGGGACTGTGTGACTAGTTCTAGACAATGAACTGTAAACAATGAGCTTCTCTTCCCAAGGAGAAGCATTTTTGTGCCAGTGTAGATCCTCCATATCTGTGCTCTCTGGCATGGCAACCCGTGATGACTGAGATGATGGCCTCTCCACCAACCTTGTTTTCTTAGTGACAGTGATTGACAGAACTTTCTACTGATCCATAAGAATAAACCGTTATAGTTTTTAGTCACAATGATTTGTTAATGTTTACTAGCACGGAATACTTAGCCTACTGTAATTTATGTGTGTGTATGTATATGTACATGTGCATGTATATATACATTCTTCATTAAAAAAATCTAGTAACTATCTATTAGTTATATAATCTAATACATATACATTCATATGGTTTTATTAGTTCCAGAAGAATTTTATGTGAACTAATTGATGCCATTCTATCCAGAACATGTTATGTCTTGTTATTTAAGAATTGTGAGTTAACATCACTCCCAAAGTAATTAACTGAGGAAAGACTCAAAAAGCAGATTCCATTTGCATTATTTGTTATTAACAATCTTGAGGCTATGCACAGCAGTTTCAGATCTATATGGAGTCTAAGAAAAATATATGTAGATCTGTACATATAGGATATGTAAGAAATAAATGGAGACATGTACAATAAAGTTGCCTTTATAAGTCCTATAAAATGATGCATTTAGGCTTAGTAAAAGTCCTTCTTGAGAAAGGATGTGTTTATCTCTTTGTCATAGTGATACAACATAATACGTTTTTTAAAAAGATTTATTTATTAGAGAGAGAGAGAGTGCACGAGTCAGGGGAGGAGCAGAGGGAGAGGGAGAGAGAGAGAACCCCTAGCAGACTCCCTGCTTAGCAAGTAGCCTTACTCGGGGCTCGATCCCATGACCCCAAGATCATGACCTGAGCCGAAATCAAGAGTGGGATGCTCAACCAACTGAGCCACCCAGGCACGCCATAAAATAATATGTTCTATATAACAGACATATATTACAAATATGTTCTATAAATACTGGATACAAACACAAAGGAATCATTTATAACTCTTACTGCCCCCTGGTAGAGGGAGGGTTCTTTTTCAGTTTAATACTATGATAAATGGAGGCATGATAGTCCTAGAAGTAGAATTTATGAAAAGCTGAATTGTTTTGAAAAAGAGGAGAAATGATAGAAGGTGATGCATTGTACTTTGGGAAAGTCTAGGAAGAAGAATATGAGCAGAGAGGAGAATTCCCAGGGCTAGCAGCACAGACAGAAAGAAGCAATAGGGGGGAAATATCTATTGAAATCTTATAAATTTAGGCATCATAGCATGTTAGTTGTGAAGACTCTCTGATCTTTTTGCAGGAGTCTTTGGAAAGGTCTTATTTACCAAAAGCCAAATGATCAAAATTTGACTGGTTGGATTTCTTACATAAAATGCTGAAGATACCAAAGCCTATTTACTGATTTACTGACTGATGACATTTTACTTTGCCCTGGTTTAACCTAACAAATCCCTATAGAAAGAGGCATTAATTAGAAAAAAGCAAATAGCCACACTTTATCCACAGATTCCATTTGTGTGCACTAAATTTGCATGGAAATAAAACAATTCCAGAAGCACTAGAAGGAGTGGTTGGTGGTCAACACTTACTGCGAGGACAATCTGGAGGGAACTATGAGCCACTTCTATGTACTGGTACTCCAGAAAACACCCTGAGACCGTGATGTAGCGATGGTCTTCTGGGGCCCAGTCTGGTGCAGGTGTCACTGATGTCACCGTACATCCTGGTCCATTCTCCATCCACCAAGATCGGTGCATTGAAATATTAAAAGTCAGGATAAGGTCTGTTTCCTGCAAGAAGGCAATTTATAAGGATGAGAATTACTTTATAAATGTTAGTCAGCTTATTTGGGACTGACTTGGAGTTTTCCAATTGGAAATGTGGGTTTTTCCCCCCTTCCCCTCACCGTATTATGGACAGAAAGGAAGCATCCCAAGTAAAACTATTAGTTCCACTTGAAAGTTATGTACCTATAGATTCCATTTATGAGGTTGCCTGACTACAATAATATAAATAAAAATATTTATTAGTAAAATTATCAATGACTGGCATTAATTGTAGCACTGAAGAGTCCTTACTTGTGGGGACTTAAAATATTACAAAAGGAATGATTTAAACTATTTAATCATGTGAAGTTCATCTTATTTTAAATCAGCTACTTATTCAACCTCAGAATATTTACCTTTTACGCATTTAAATATTAAAGTTGTATTTCAATTTGGCAAAATTTAACATAATGTGACTAAAGCTAAAATTTGTAAGATCTTTACTCAATAAAACATATTACTTGGTCATAATATTTCTTAGGAAATATTAGCAAAATCTTCCAGGGTGGAGATAATAAGTCAACAACTCTTTAGATGAAGTTCAGCATGTTAGGTAATGGGTAGCTATAAATGGAATAGAAGGTAGATTTCTGCACTTAGAGAACTTATAATCACATACACAAGCATGGAGCTATTAATAGCACAGAGACACATGTTTTCTTCCAGAAAGAGAATGATTAAAAGGAATACAGCAAACATAATCTGTTACACAGCAAGTCAAGAGAAGATGAATCCTAACAGAGAGGGTCAGTGGGAGAAAATGGAATTATTTCATTCTCAGTGGTAGTGCTACAAGATAATAAATACCAAATATCCTCACTCCCGAAACTAGGTGCTGGATTAACTAGGCAGATCCTGCATAGAAAATATCTTAAAAGAGGTTTTGTGACCTTGAACACTCACTCACACCGAATGCCTGAAAGGATTCAGCTGAAGTGGCCAGGGGGTTTGGAGATTGGAAGGATGATTCCTCTGGTATGAGTACCTGATCTCCATGGAGGGAGGGAGTAAATTCTCTTTCTTTCCAGCCTATTGACAAAGGCTTCAAAGTATCTCTTGCAGCCTGGGAGATATAGCAGACTAGTTTCTGGCTCAGGCCCAATAAATCTTAAAAGCAAGCCTATGGGTAGAGCTACCTGCAAATGGCCAAACAAAAAGTGTCTACACTTTTTGATTACATTAATTGGTTTTTGAATGTTGAACCAGTCTTGTATATCTGACATAAATCCCTCTTGGTTGTGGTGTGTAATTCTTTTCGTACATTGTCGGATTCTTTTTGCTAATATTTTATTGAGGATATTCGCATCTATATTTATAAGAGATATTGATCTGTAGTTTTCTTTTCCTGTAATGTCTGTGTCTGGTTTGGGTATTAGATTAATGCTTGCTTCATGGAATGATTTAGAAAGTTTTCCATCTGCTTCTCTCTTCTGGAAGAGGTTGTGGAAAGTTGGCATGATTTCTTAAATGTTTGGTAGATTTACCAGTGAACCCATTTGGACCTGATATTTTCTGTTTTGGAAAGTTATTAATTATTGGTTCAATTTCTTTAATAGATAGAGGCCTATTAAAATTGTCTATTTCTTCTTGTGTGAGTTTTGGTAGATTGTGTCTTTGAAGGAATTTGTCTAGGTTAACTAGGTTATTAAATTTGTGGGCATAGAGTTGTTAATAATATTCCTTTATTACCCTTTCAGTGTTCACGGGATCTGTAGTGATGCCCCCTCTTCCATTTCTGATATTAGTAACTTGTGTCTTCTCTAATTTTTTTTCAGCGTGGCTAAAGGCTTATCAATTTTATTGATCTTTTTAAAGAACCAGGTTTTTTTTTTAAGATTTTATTTATTTGACAGAGAGAGACACAGCAAGAGAGGGAACACAAGCAGGGGGAGTGGGAGAGGGAGAAGCAGGCTTCTGGCTGAGCAGGGAGCCCGATGTGGGACTCGATCCCAGGACCCGGGGATCATGACCTGAGCCAAAGGCAGACGCTTAATGACTGAGCCACTCAATGACTGAGCCACTCAGGCACCCCTAAAGAACCTGCTTTTGATTTAATTGATTTTCTCCATTGTTTTTCTGTTCTGAATTTTATTTCTGCTCTAATTTTTATTATTTCTTTTCTTTTGGTTTACTTTGGATTTAATTTGCCCTGCTTTTTCCAGTACCTTAAGATAGAAGCTTGGTTATTGATTTTAGATCTTTCTTCTTTTTCTAATATAAGCATTCAAATCTATAAATTTCCTTCTAAACACTGCTTTCACTGCACTGCATAGTTTGATATGTTGTATTTTCATTTAATTTATTAAAAATAAGTTTTAGCTTCTCTTGAGATTTCTTTTTTGATCCATGTGTTATTTAGAAATGTACCTTTAATTACCGAGTATTTGGGGATTTTCCAATTATCTGTTATTGATTTCTTTACTTTTTTGTGGCATATTTTTCACTATCTTTCTGTACTCTTTCTATCACTAATTCTTTTTAAACTGACCAACGGAACTGTAAAAACTCATTCAATATTAACTTGTACATGGTCTAACACTTTAGAACCAATCAGTTCCTTTTTTGTCTGTTTTTTCCTGGGGGCCTCTGAACTGGAATCCCACAGTCTTCTGCTCTCATCAGTCTCTATGCAACTGATGCATAAATTTGGACATGGGGCTTCACTTAATATCATCAGTTCTCTCTTATGTGGATCCCCAGTTTCCTGTATTTGACTAAGATGACCTTAACATTCCCCTCAGTTTGACTAAACAGGTTTCTTCCTGAGTACAGCCCTTGACCTCACTTTCCTTAGAGCATTTTCTTTAGAAAACTTGCAATTATAAATTCTTCCTTTGCTCCTTTGTCAACGTCTAGTGCGTTGGGGTCCCTGGGTAAGGGTCGCGAAATCACCAGGACACAGGGGATGCAGAGCAAAGGCAGCACTTGCAACTGCATACTGCCATTTATTTCTTGACATCTTATATACTCTTTACAATCAAAATATATTGTTACTGATTAACAATGTAAGCATTAAGATATCCCGATACTTCTTTACGCAAGAGAGGACAAAAACAAATCAACTCCGGTTGCACCGGAATAATTACATATCTTAAGTAAATCTCATTCTCTGATCAGCTTTTGTGCAAAGGTACTTCATGACCCATTCCCCGAAACTACATAGAGATAGAATCAAATCCTATGCAGGAATGCTGAGATTAGACAACACCCCGCATATACATTTGAAGCAGGATGTTATCTGATCATTACACTTCCGCACACGGAGCCATTCTCTCTGGTGAGCGTCACAAGGAACAATTTATTAGAAACATCAGGAGCCATTTCTCAGCTGACCGGATGCCTGAGGCATAGGCACACAACAAGGCGAGGGAGACTTTTCCCCCTCTCAGACCTGGGCGTTCCCGACCTTACCCTGCGTGCGCCACAGCACACAAACAATCACGGCCACAGAGGGCTCACATGCCTGTGTTGGCCTCACTCCTTCAAGATGTAAATTTTCTAAAACTCAGGAATGTCTTTCTCCAAGGCCCTGGAAGCCATTTCTTTGAAATGTAATTGTCAAGAAAGATAGCATCATCATCTCTCAGTCTCTGTGGATGGGTAGAAGCCTAACCCTGAGAAGCAACAATTAACAAACACAGATGGCCTAATCACATTGACGAACCTCCCCCACAATGTCCTTGGGTACTTTTCAATTAGCTCAGCCCAGCATTTACAAATCCTCCCAACTTTTGTTTTAGTGGAATTGATTTTAAGTTCTCTCTCTTGTTGCGACAGTCATAAACAAAATATTTCTTACTGTTTAACTTGGGGTTGAGCTCAGTTCTATACTGACATCTCTCTTCCCTACTACAGCAGTTAAGAAAACCTGTCTTGCCATTTTTAACAATTGTCCAGTGAAATTTTTCTTAACAGCTCTCATGTCTCTTACTAGGTTTCTCCCTTGTTTCGCAGAGTACAAAATTCACTAGTTTCCTAAGAATAGGTGAATGATGTTAAGCCTTATGTGTTTTCATTCAGCTTTTATATTAATTGATTGATATTTTGGCTGGATATATGCTTCTTGGTTGAAGATGATTTCCTCTCAGAGTGGGTGAATATTTCTCCATTATCTTCTGGTTTCTATTATAACAGTTAAGAAACTTGATACCATTTTGTTTCCTGCAATTTTTTATGTAACCTGTTTTCTTTTTTCTGTTCTCTTACATTATTTTGTTTTCAATAGTGAAATATTTCAAAAACATTGAAAACTGTAGAGGGTATTACAGCAATATCATTATACCCATCACTCAGCCTCATTAAATCTGATGCTATATTTGCTTGCTGCCATTCTTTTCATAAAATTTTATACATATAAATAATGCTGCCTCTGTATTCCTCTTAAATATTATTTCCCTCTCTCTTTCTCCATAGATAATTACTATCATGATTTTGGATTAATAGTCTCATGAAAGTTTTTTATAGTTTTACTAAATGTTTACATATTCATTAATAACATAAAATATTGTTTTTAGGTTTTAAAATGTGTATAATCACTCATGTGGAATCTAAAAAAACAAAACAAATGAATAAACAAAAAACAAACAAACAGCAGAATCAGACTTGTAAATACAGAGAACTGATGGTTGCCAGAGGGGAGGTGGATGGGTGGGATGGGCAAAATGGGTGAAGGGGAGTGGGAGATACAGGCTTCCAGTTATGGAGTGAATAAGTCATGGGAGTGAAAGGCACAGTATAGGGCATATAGTTGGTGATATTCCAATAGCATTGTATGGTGACAGACGGTAGCTACACTTATGGTGAGCATAGCATAATGTGTAGAGATGTTGAATCACTATATCATACCCCTGAAACTAATGTAATGTTGTGTATCAACTATACTCAAATAATACATTTAAAATGAAAAAAATAAAATAAAATGCGTAAAATGTGTGTACCCTCTAACTTATTTTGGTTCCATATGATATTTTTGAAGTTTATATAAGTAGAAAATCTTCTTGTAGCTTCAGGTTGTGAAGTTCTATAAGCAGTACTTTGATGGCTTTTTTTTTTTCATTTAGTTTATAGAGCATTTGGAGGGCCTTTCAATCATGAGACTGTTCCTTCCATTCCAGAAAACATTCTTGCATTTTATCTTAAATTGTTACCTCTTCTCTACTTTTTCTGTTACTGTAGAAATTTCTCTTAGTCAGACATTTGACTTCCAGGATTGACCTCTTACTTTCTTATTTTTCTTTCCCATTGTTCATATCTTACATTTCTCTTGACTCCCTTGGAGATTTTCTTTCCCAACTCCTCACAGTGTTATATTGAACTATATATTTTATTTTTAAAATTTTGAATTTTTAAGAGTTAATTATTCTTCTCTAATCACTGCTGCTGTATAGCTAATATTTTTTAATTGTTTCTGGGCTATAACTTTTCTTAGTTTTCTGAATTATTATTTTTTAAAAATTGTGTTTCCCACATTGGTTTTGTTTTATCTGAGTTAATTATTTTTACTAAACAAATAAGTAGATAAATAAGTAAATAATAATAAAATAATTATCAAGCCTCTACTATGTGTCATATGCAACATTCCTGCCTTTGAGTGTTCATCATGCAGTAGCGAAAATGAACAACAAATACATAAATACATAAAAATATCAGTATAGAAATTAACATATGGAGAAAAATAAATTCAAGTAAAGAAACAGGATAACTGAGAATTGAGTCATGGGGGAATGTAACGCTATTTAAATACAATGGTAAAAAAAAAATCTCCTATTATTTTGTGTTAAAAGAGTCCTGAATGGGGCGCCTGGGTGGTTCAGTGGGTTAAGTGTCTGCCTTGGCTCAGGTCATGATCCCAGGGCTCCCTGCTCAGTGGGGAGTCTGCTTCTCCCTTTGTCCCTCTCCCCTCCCCCTGCTTGTGCTCTCTCTCAAATAAATAAATAAAATATTTAAAAAAGAGATAGAGTCCTGAATAAAGTATAGGAGTGAACAGAGTAAAGATGGGGAAGAGCATTCCCAGCAGAGGGAACAGCTGGTTGGAATGCCCTGAAGATTTTTTGTTACATTTAATTTTGTCTGACTTTCCTGTTGGGAGTCTTTCCTTAAAAGTCTGGAGATCCCTGGTTGTTCTTTCATATCCAAGAGGAGAAAGTAAAGCTTGAGTGGCAGTTATTATGCATTAGTGAGGTAGTCAGCTAGTATCCTTCACATATGATGACTGGGCAGTGCCTTCCAAATGCTAGATCTGTATGGATCTGTAGGACTTTGTTCTGGGTCTTCTAGCCTACTAATGGCATAGGGTAGGCACCAGACCACAGAATGCTTGGCCTGAACTGGGAAGGAATTGCTGGTTTTGCTACATTGTATGCACTTTTTTTTCCCCCCAGTATGCAGCCTTTAAGTTAATCCTCATGTGTTCAGAAATTTAGCCCATACTTGCCGTGTGAAATTTAGCCCATACTTGCCGTGTCTCAAGAGTCTCACTTGTCCAGCGGAGAAGCCTGGCTGTATAAATTAAAGGAAGAACCTGGGGCAGTCTAAATTCTCTTTGAACAGATTATTCAGTCCATTCTCGTTTTCAGTCCTGTGCCCCACACACTCTGGCTACTTCTAAATCCTGACTTTTGAAGGGCTTGATATAGGTCAAATCTGTACATTGGAACTGCTCTTATTGGAACCCATAAACTTTAGGCTTTTCTACTCTGCTAAGTCACTTGCCAATCCTGCATCTACTTTCTATCTTCTGAAAACTGCTGATACTTCTTGTCCTTTTTCCTCCTCTCCTATTTTCTTTTACTGTTAGTTTATAATTTTTTTATTCTTTAATATTACTATAGAGGAGTTTAGGGATAAAAATGTAAGTAAGTGCATATCTTCAACCAGCAATCATTAACTGGCATTATCTTATATTCTTATATTCTCATATATATATATATATATATATATATATATATATATATATATATATATAATCTTATATTCTCATTTATCTTCCTGTAGACATTTAAACAAAGAACTTTGTTTTTGATGTGCATGTGTGTATTCTTTTAACCACAAAATATAAATTTCTTGTTGTAAAACAGACAATAGAAAGGTCTTGAAGTTCCCTTTTAATACAACAGAAATTTCTGTGTGATCTGCTCCACGCATAATCAATAGGTTATTTAATTTCCACATATTTTGTAAGTTTGAGCTCAAAATTATAAGAACTTTTGAGACAAAGAACAAGTCTTGATAGCACAAAATAAGAGAGAAAACTATACCAAATCTTGTGAATTCTGCATGGATTCATATTGAAAAACATACAAAATGGTCTCATAATTGTAAGATTTTAAAAGTTTTAAATCTAAAGAAAACTTTCATAATTATATGTTCAGATCAGTACAATAACAAAACCCCCCTTTGTATCAATGTATTTATTCACTTCTCTTAGTAAGTCTCCAAAAAGTTCAGATTGAAGGACCCCATTATCGGTCATGTCAATTTTCAAAATAACAGGGTCTGATGTGTTACATGAAAGTTGTTATTAGCCACTAAAAAGTTGTTTCTGACAGGGGCTATATGGATTCAGGTCAACACAAGAACCCTAATTGCTCAACAAATAATAAGCATTTGGTTAAAAAAAAAAAAACGACAAGCAAATGAGAAAAAGATACTAGTAACATCTCGAAATTTCAATAAAAAGCTAAAATTTACTTTCACAATTTTATGGCATTTGAAGAAGAGCATAGATGCATATATCTGTTCTAAGAGTAAGCAATGGAGAATCTATTGCAGAGATTAGAAGGTGAAGGGTGGGAGAGAAATTTTGAGTTGCAGTTTAAAAAATCTGAAATGTGAGTTCTTAGATTCTCGGAGTTTTCTGTGATTTTGTTCTTTTGGAATAATAATATTGAAAATGGATACTTTCTCATTTCTAGACTGCTTAGTCACTATCAGAAAGGCTAGAAACTGTACTTTATAATAAGGCAATTAGGTTACAATCAGCAGCATAGTTGCAAACACATAATAAATTATTCATAACTATACGTAAAGCCATAAAGATGGGAAGTGATGGAAGATGTGATCCCTAACATTATGGGGCTTATTGTCTCTTTTTGAGGACAAGGTATAAAGATGAAATGTAGCAGTACAAGGAAGCATTTGATAAGTACCTGAAGAGAGGTGTGGACAGTCTACGCACAGGACTTTGGAGGGTGTGCTGCCTGTGTACTCTGGTGGGGACAGCCTCCTGGAGATGGGAACTCTATCTGGGGCCTGAAAAAAGGCCAGGCTTACATAGGCTCACAGCCTGGGGGGGAGACCATTTTAAGTGAAGGGCCTAAATAATCAAAATTGCAGAGCTATGAGTATTTGTATATTTAAGAACTTGTATATTTCAGTAGCCTTAATTTTATGAGGTGAGAGTGTTGTGAGAAGGCGCAGTATAAAATGGCTTTGGGAAGATCTTGATTTGGGGCTGGATTGAGCAGGGACTTAAATGCCAGAACAAACATCCCAGCTTATTGAAAGATTTTTGATCAACAACAGGATGTCAGCATTGTCAAGCATGAACCAAGAGGTGTTGCAATAAATGTTAGTCTGCTGCAGGATTGGGGTGGGGCAGTGCAGGAAACATGATGGAGACCATTATGGGTGCTGTTTTAAGCAATAGTCATTACGGAGGTAATGAATGACTTATGCTATAAAATTCAAATGCTGGACCTTATTCACCCCAGACTACTGTCCTGAGTTCTATAAGGGTTGAGGGAGGCAGGACTCAAACCGCTGGTTTCAGCAGTCAGAGGAAGAATGGGAACAAGTCAGCATTCTCCTCTCCTTACTTTCAAATATGCTTCTGGTGATAATATTAGAGGAATGCCAGCAAGCACATTTAATGGAAAGAAGCAAATTTTAAAAACAAAAATGCTCTGGGAGGTCCAAATATATTAATAAAAGCATGCACATTTTGGGGTGCCTGGGTGGCTCAGTCGGTTAAGCGTCCTACTCTTGATTTTGGCTCAGGTGATGATCTCAGGTTCTGAGATTGAGCCCTGAGACGGCTCCCAACTCCGCCCCCCACTCCACCCCGCTCTCTCTCTCTCTCTCTCTCTCTCAAAAGAAAAAAACGCATACATATTTAGTTGTTAGGACTCAGAGAAGTACTTAGGAAAGCTTGGGATTGAATGATATTCTGTATTAGCCAATGATGCAGGAGTTGGAATAGTGGGGAAAGCTATATTTGAAACCAAGAATCCCTTTTTTTCAATGAACTCTTATTTATTTACAGCCAATATATACTGGGTTACAGTTTAAAATAACACCAGAAAGCATCATTCTATTTCTTATTGCCAATATCTAAATATGGATACCAATTAATAGGAAATGCTGAAAATTTTAAAAAAATTATCGTCATCCATGGCTTGTTTCCTGCTGGTGAACTTAATATTCTAGCCCTAAATATAGCTGTGTTTTTTTGTTAGGATATGCACAGATCTATGCAAATCTACATATAAAAACTGCACTGGTAAATTTATCCTGGTAACGTATGAAAATCAGCGGCAGCAAATTATATTGTTCAAGATGCCAAGAAGAAGAAGTTGAGCAAATATAGATTTCAGAAGATAAGAAAAATCACAAATGCGCTTTATTTAACAGGTTGAATGAATCTTGCATATGTAGGAATGCAGCCCAGAACATAAGGAAATTCCTACCTACCAACTCCAAAATCCAAAGATATGATTCATCCTGCTATATGATGAACTTAAGGGAAGTAGATGGCGTATCAAATATACATCCGTGCCCTTACTTTCTTTTAGAATCTTCAACTATGGGCAACTTTGGGATTTGGATGATTATGGATCATAATTCAATAAAACACCATAGCTGGTGTTAACTCCAGTTCTTAGTTCTTGTCATTAATTATTCAAGAAAATATTTTTACAAATATTTCTGTGAGTGTGGAAAACATTACAACCATTGCTCTAAAAACAGATGAGGGAAATCTGATGGAATTCGGGTTGTTAAAATTTAGACTTTAAGCACAAGATGTGTTTCTTCTCACTATATAGAAAGATTC
This sequence comes from Phoca vitulina, assembly GCF_004348235.1. Lineage (NCBI taxonomy): Eukaryota > Metazoa > Chordata > Mammalia > Carnivora > Phocidae > Phoca > Phoca vitulina. Next base: position 38,274,704 of record NW_022589712.1, read on the forward strand.
ACTAAAGATTTAATATAAAATGTTTAAATTTCATTGCCATTATATATTTTCATTGTTTCTTGACTGAAAACAGGTTTCTCATGTCTGTGGTCCAACAAAGGCCTTTATTTCACTTTTCCAAATCTTATCCTGACTGCCTTCTTAGTCCAGATAAATGTTTTATGTTCCCTCACAATAGGTCTGCACTTTCTGCATTCTGAGCATTGCTGCAAAATAGCATTTTAATAAAATCCTCCTCAGTACCTCCTATTAACATCCTGTATATCTCTCTGCATTGAAATTAATACTCTGGGCTACTCCTTCTAAGAAGCTTTTCCTGATTAACTCCATTCCCTTTTCAGCACCACAATGTTATACCTAGTACTTCTTTATATATGTATATGAATAGCAGTATTATCTTGGTTAATTGCTTTCTTCTTACGGGTAAAGGAGGATGTGAAGCCCCAAGTATAGTCACTGTTGCTGATCAAAAAACTCATATTAGGGCGCCTGGGTGGCTCAGCCGTTAAGCGTCTGCCTTCGGCTCAGGTCATGATCCCAGGGTCCTAGGATCAAGCCCCGCATCGGGCTCCCTGCTGGGCAGGAAGCCTGTTTCTCCCTCTCCCACTCCCCCTGCTTGTGTTCCTGCTCTCGCTATCTCTCTCTCTGTCAAATAAATAAATAAAATCTTAAAAAAAAAAACAAAACCTCATATTAATTCTCAGCTGAAGAAGAAAGTTTGCTTCTGAACAGTAGAGAATTTTGTTTTAAGGTGATCCTTGTAATGTTCTGAAAGAGAAGGAAGGAGGGGAGGAGAAGGAAAGGGAAGCAAAAGAAGGACTGGAAAATAATTCAATAAGGAAGCCTCTGTGCTAATGTTAAAGTTAATCGAAACTTCAGGCTCGAAAGTCCTAATTTTTTTTTTAACCTTCTAAAGTTAGGACTCATCAGCTATGAGTAGGATCCAAGTTTGGCAAAATGAGTCTTCTCTCTTTCACACCCTTACTAGCAGATGCTAGAGGCAGAATTTTCTCAGTTGGTTACAACAATGAAAGATCAACTTCTCACTGACTTTATAGTTTTCCATGTACTGAAACCTCTTCAGGCAGCTTTTCCTGCTGTTTTCTCACTTCCTGTTTGTTCCTTCCCTGCAGGTATCTCTTCCCATCTTGTGAGTGTTCCTTTCCTGTCTAAGAGCTTTGAACAGCGATCTGCATTCACTCTAGGGGTTTAGGGAGGCAAAGAACAGGTTAGCTCTTTCAAGAGACCGTTACTGCTGTTTTAGCACTCACCTGAAGGCCACCACTTCCTTTGTTTATAAAGCACATTTCTGTGGATTTTTAGTTGGCATGGAGGCACACAGGTGCTGATGATATTGAAGGCTTGGAAATATCTAAGGAACACTGAAATGTCCTCTAATAGTTCCCCACTATTACTGCCATTTTCCCAACTACGTGTGCAGCCCACCCCCAGTCCTGACACTGTCATTTTCCCAAGGTCAGAAATTCTGACTTGGATAGCATCTGTGCTTGCCTCCACAGATTTTAGCTTGTCAAGGACTGAATTGGGAGCCTGATCTCACTTTGATCCATAGTTCAAAATGTCTCTGTTAAATTTGTTACCAGAGATGCTGATAAAGTCTAATGTTCTTTCCTTTGTTCATTCTCTTGGAAGAGAACAGATCGTGAGAAAAATGACCAAAAAATGGTAGCAAGAGTTATTGTTAATGTTAATGTTATTGATGATGGACTTCATAGTAATTTTTCAGTTATGGAGAATGACCATAATTGGAGATAAAATGAAATACTAATCAATAGAAATTTTCTCTATAAATCTCTATAAATCTTTTCATTTTGAAGATAAGTGTCTCCCAGTCCATTATGAATTCTGCAACTTATTGTTAAATTTGAGGCCATACATACTGCAAAGAAGAAAGGAGGTAAAGTTTATGTATTCATTACCTAGTATATGCTACAACAACATTTAAGAGGTAGGGATTACTATCCTTATTTAACAGAAGGAAAAAAAAATGAGACTGAGTGCATTTATAACTCTATCAAGTTATTTTTTATTAAGGATAAAACTAAATTTCAAAACTGACTTCATGCCTTCTTACTGGACCTCATTGCCTCTTAAGAAAATTTTTTTGGTCACCTAATCGATCATTGCCAAAACACCGTACTTGGTATTCTTTAGGAGAATGTACTAGAATAAAAAATGGCAGACACAGAATTCATATAACTTATTTCAAAAATTTCTAAATGCTGTTCAGAAACCTACTCAGCACTATATAAGACCTTGACATGTCCTCTTAGGTGGTTTGTCGACTCTAATCCAAAATTCACAGTACCTTGCATTTATAGTACAGTTCTATTTGCCATGCATTTGGATGAAGAAGCTTTTAAAGATATTTTAGTTGTACTTTATCATCATGAGAGAATTTTTTTTTAAGTGATAAGATTTGTTTCTTGTCTTGTTTTATCCTGGCAAGTACATAGATCAATACTGCTTAGAATTTGTGGAGACAAATATAAATAAACCTCTAAGTCTAAATAAAACACCTTTAAGTACATGTACCTATTTCATTTGGTTTGCTTCCAGAGTGCTCTTTGCAGCTTTTGTAACACACAAGGCCAAGAGGCTACTGGTGGAAAGGTCGCTGTCTCGAAGAAAACATTAAAAAACAGAGAAAAATACTTGTCATCACATCATAGAGAGAGAGCACTTAGTTTCTTAGTCTCCTTTAGGAAGAGAGGATATTCTCCCCAGAAGTGTAAGGGAAGACAGAATTAGAAGTTGGAGGCACGAATACGGGGAAAGAAAGAAACAGTTCACTCATTTTTGGGGCAGTGTGGGAGAGATGAGAGTGGAGCAGTAGTACCTTAGATAATAGTTCATTCTAGAAATGGTGCTGACATTGCTGCTGCATCCCCCAAACCTAGTTCTATTTAAAGGATCTGCTTCCTTCCAACTTATTTTTTTCACTTTGCCTATAAAAAGGATGCATCATTATCAGAATATTCTTGTCTATTTATTGATGATTCTCCTCTTAAGAGTATCCAAAAATGACTTGAGAAGTCCTGTGAGAAGGAATAGCTTAATAATTCCCCCTCCCAAAGTGGTTGTGCAGAGCCATAAGCCAGGGGGCCATTTAATTTATGTACGTTAGCATGTCCAATATGAAACTGGAAATCACAGAGAGAAACATTGTGTTATAATTTTAAGTTACAGGTAGATTTTTGTTAAGCTGCTTCAATAAAGGAATAATAAGATGACCAGCTATTTTCCTGCAGTGAACATAAGGAACTGTTGACATCTAGGGTTCTCATACACCTAAGAGATCTTTATAGCTTTATGATCAGCCTCTTGGTTTTGGGCTTTGCATCTGAAAACAGACACTGATAAAACTGCATCCTGACACTGTGTCCAGGGTTGTTGTGGGAACTAAAAATCAAGTTGTGAGGAAACTTGAGAGGAATTTGGGTTGAATTATCTGGAAAAGAATGAGAGGGACCCTTATAATTGTCTTCAAATGGTTAAAGAAATATCAAAAGTCAGAGTGATAAGACTCATCATTTATGGTTAACTTGAGGGTGGCAGTCCAAGATCCAAGCTGATGAATTTATCTGGAAGTTAAGGCTGATCAGCCTCAAAGGATTAGAAGTGCATCCAAATAGAATGGGTAGTGTTCTGCATAATGAAGTCCTATAGCTAGTGGTTTTCAAGCAAAGGTTGGATGGCCCTTTAAGAGTGAGGGGCTATACTCAAAACTTGTACGGTCTCTTCCCTCACAATGATTCTGTGATTATATGAGTAGAGAGAGACTAAAGATCACGCTTGATATGATTCTGTTGCCTCGGGTTATTCAGGGCCACTTAAATGGACAGGGGAATGTGAACTTCCGAAGTACATGTGAAATAACTTAGAAAAATACACTATAATTTTAAGGCTACAAACGACTAGTTTATGCTCTACTGCTAAAAATCTGCCCCCACTGACAACTACTTAAATACTACACCATGCTGTATTTGACAATGGTTATATATAAATTCTCAGCATCAGGGCACTTGGAGAATCTCTTTAGCAGTATCAAAATCACTTAAACACTCTTGTGAAAAGGAGCAATTTTAATAAATTTTCACCAGTGGTTGCTCATAGTTAGAATCAAGGGAGTGACTTGAATTTACACAACGAATCCGGAAAGATTCCTACAAAAATCCAAGCAACCTAAGAATTAAATCTCATTAGACTACTAAAAAAAGTCACTTACTGTTATAGAAAATAGCCACATGATTTTGAGTACCCTCGTGCTTTAAAAAATTCAGTCATAGAAGAACTGAAATTCACTGTGAATCCTAAGGCTAAACTCAAACCTGACGTGTTTGACTCCTCTCACTCTAAAATGTAGTAATTAATTTTCCCTGGTGCTGCATTGTCACTTAGCATGGATTGAAGCTTTAGTGTTTATTAACTGTATAATTTGATTTCTCCCTAGTTGAGTCCATGTTAATCATTCTCCATAAAGAGAGATGTATGTGTCTGGCTGAGGTCACTGAGAATAAGAGAAAAGGAAAAAGTAAAAGTATTTCATGTTCAGGAAAATTTTGAAAGAGCTCATGTAATTCATAGGAATCACCTTTTTTTTCTCCCCCTCTTCTGGTCTAAATTACCCAGGTAATTATGTAATTTCTCTGCTCTGTTTGCCAGTAGAAACAGGGAGTCAAGATGGTGGGAAAAGTAAAAGACTGTGAGTAAGAAAATATGAGCTCATGACCATGGGCATCATTCTCTATATTGCTTTTTCATTCAGTAATACAGAGGAGATATGACCATCTCTTTCCAGGTAATTGAATACTAGAGAAGTAAAATGGGAACTGTTACCTGTAATAAGGATGAATTTAGTCTTAGTGGTAAAGCTCTGTAGGGTACTGAAATAATGAGATTTCTGAAGATCCATAATAATTAACCATTTTCATCTGAAGAATCCTACCTTTGACTGAGGATTAGCACACACAGTTCAGAACTCTTTCCCATCACTTTAAGATACTTCCCACTATGGCCCAGGACAGCTTTCACAATCTTATTGCCCAGATCCTGTACCCTGGCTACTCCACCGTGTCACTTGGTCTGTAGTACTCCCCGGAACCCTTGCATCACCTCTGCCCGAGCGTAAGGAGCCTACATTTGCCTGTGTATATCTCCAAACATAATACTGGCTTATTTCCCTTGCTCTAGACCTTCTCTCCGCTGGAACCTAACACCCCAGGCTCTGTACATGGAGCCACAGTACCTACGGGACGTTTCTTCCTATGCTACTTGTGCTCTTGCTTGTGTTTCCTGATGTCACGATTGGCTTCGGATCCTGGGCCTCACAGTCCTTCTGTGCCAATTGCTTTTCTAGACCCAGTGCACATCAGCATAAATCCTAGAGTCTAAATATATTCCATAACTAATTACTGGTATAAGTAGCTCTTGACTATGACAAGCATCTAATAGAGCTTCTGAATTGAATTATTGAGTCAATAGATTTCATGTACATAAAATGAATGTATTGTGGTCACGTGAGCTCTCTCTTTATAACTTGGTTTAACATTTCTTTTTGACTAAAATGGATTTCTGGAAAATATAACAGTTTTTGCAATATCTTAATGCTGGAAAAATGTTGATGTGTATCAGATTTAAACCATAAACAAAGAGAGGCTAGAGGAATTGAATAAGAAACTTGTGTTCAATTAGATTAATGACTACAAGTAAGTATATCTTTATTTCTCTTAAGCTCCAGGGTACTTATTTTCTTCTTCGGTGGAAACAGCAAACAATATTTCTCCTGTGCACATGGGTAAATTATTCCTTCCCATGGGCCAAAATAAGTAAGAAAAAAAATCTTGATACACTAGTTTTGGGGGGCATAATTTGAGATGGGAAATATTATTGAGTATGAATTTGGGGGCTAGTAAAGTTTGACAGAAATCATTTCAGAGTGTTCTGGAGGCAAATGATAAACTGCTTATCAGTGTCTGAGAAAAAGACCTAAAATTGCAAAAGTTAGTTTTGGGGGCAAAAGTCCCTTGAAAGTGGGAAGACTGTTCTGGTTCTGTTCTGGACTTTTGACCCCCCCTCTCCTCTGTGAGATTGTTATACCCCTGAGGCTTACTTCTTAGATGAATGAATTAAGAGAAAAGTAGAAGTATTTATTTCCCACTCTTCAGGTTTTCAGAGATGAAAAAGAATTTCCACTTCATCCCTCCTCAGGAAAAAAGGATGGGAGAAATAAACCTCCCACATCTCTCCTTCCTCTTAGCCTCATCACTTCCACGAAGAATGACTTATTTGATGGATAAGTTTGGAAAAGAGGTTGAGTGTGCTCAGATCAGTCATTCCTCTCCTCTTATTTGGAGCCAGATTATCTGCAGAATGCATAGGATCTTTACTACTCCACAGGGTGAAATTGGAGGCACATGCTATATCTTCTTTATATCAATATTTATGTGGATATTTTATAAGGATACATTCATATTTTATATTGTTATCTTTTATAAAAATATACAACTCAACAGAATTTATGCCTGGTAGCTGAATGATACTGGACTGGAGAATGGGGAATGGAAAAAGGAGGACCAGGGCAAGTATTGGAGAGAAGTCTATACTACCCAAAGAGCCCACCATGCCCACAGCCCGCTTTTGAGGAATGCTGAGTTGGGACCCCAAATCCCTGTCCACTGCTAATTGGACAATAAATATAAACCTTATACTAGATAAGGATCAACAGAACCAGTTAGATCCTGTCTCTTGCCCAGGTTGAACACAGTACATATCGATAAATTTAACTGTATGTCACTAAAATATCCATATCCAAGTCATTTATGGTATTCTAAATATGTCTCGGTTCCTGGAAACTGGAAAGTGCCTAACTATTTCATGAAAATTAATTAAGATTATAGTTCTTCAAAATAATGAAGGCCATCACTGTAGAGGATAAAATGATAAGTAAGACATGATTATAGACTTCAAAGACTGTATAATCTGATACGCTGTCAATACAAGTAATTACATCATGAAGTAGAATGTGTCTATAACCCTAGTAAAGATAAAGCAAAACAAAAAAAACACACCACTTTTGAAATTAAGGTCACATCCTGTTGTGTTATGATGAAAGGCTTAATAGGGGAGTTGGTATTTTAAGTAGGCCTTATAAGACAGAGAAGATTTAAGTAGGAAGAGATATTAGAGGGAATTGTGGGTGAAGGTACAAAGTGAACAAAAGAATTCCAAAAAGGAATATTTAAGAAATGGTGAGTAGGTCTGTGGAGCCACAGTGGATTGCATTTGCATCTGTGTGTATGTGTATAACCTAATTATGCATGATTATGTGAGAGTGTGCGTGTGCAAACGTGAGTGTGTGTAAATATGCGTGTGTGTGAGTGTGTGCACGTGCCCCTGGGAAAATCACTGTGGGGTGGTGAGGCAGTGGAGTGGGGTGGGCTAGAGAGAAGATGAGAGTCATGGGGCACTAAGGCAGAAACAGCTGAGATGATGAAGTACCTTGGGACCAAAGGGGCATTCTTTTGACTATAACACCCACCAGTACCCAGGACTTTTGCACAAGCCAGGGAGACAGTGTGGGTGATTGAAGATTTAGACTTGCATTGCACAAGAAAAGATGAAGGATGGAGACACACATGTGCTGACAGCTTTACAGACATTATCTCAATTCATTCTCATTACAATCCTTTAGAGGGAATCTTCTTACACAGGGGGAGAGAAAACTGTCACTGAGCAATTAAGTGACTTGCTAAAGGACAGGTAGGACCTGGATGGAACTCCGACTTGTCTTATTCCTAAGCTACTGGTTTCTCCCCAACATTAGAGACTTGCAAATTTTAATTGCTTGCATACTTTCTTCCTTGGTTTGCCTTATTACCACTTGTATTAGTCTCTTATTATTTTTCTTGCAATTAACTTACACTTTAAATTTAAGTTATAATTACTTATTTTGAAAAGGAAATTCATATCACTATTTGATATACTGGTTATGCTTTTTTTAATAAAAATTTAGAATTCTTGTATAACATAGAATCCTCTAGCTAGCACAAAAGGCTAAGAAAAAGCCCACTCTCCCGCCCCTCCCAAAGATTCTGGCCTGGCTTTGCTCTGAATGAAGACACAGGGCTTGGTGAGCCAAACTAAGACTGTATTTTAGTCTCTACCTCAGACAAGTGCCTTGGAGCAGGGTACAACCTACATAGCTTTATGTGGTGGCCCTGAATATACCCATTAAATTAAAAAACAACAACAACAACAACAAAAACCAACCCTGCCTGACCATGTACCCCCAGAAATAATCTAGCACTCTTTTGGAAATACTGCATTTCACAGAATAAGAGGGGGCCCATCAGTTGTCTTGATATCTGTGAATTCGCCTTTTAGACTCCTACTTATGTATGGGAGCATTTAATGAGGCATGAGTCATTTCACAGAATGGATTTCCTGGATGTTTAATGCATCTTTAAATGCGTGTTAGATGGATAGATTTACACACTTGGTTATGTAAATGCTGCTTCTTTGGTCCCTGAATCTCCACTGTATAATACTGATGATAACAGCTCAGCTATCCCCGGACCTGCCCCTGATATGATTATATCATGACTCCATGATTCATTTACTGCATATATTATCAGAAGTTTCAGTATTTCATCCATTCAGAGCCTCAACATTCCCACAGACTCAGGAGGGAGCTTTTTGAATGCGACTTTTGGAATCTGGCCCTTCACCACTGCTTTTACCCTACTTACTGTATTCCTACTTAGCTCAGACCCTGGCAATTACTTTCTCTTTAGACGGTCATGCAAGAAGCAAACAGTATTTTTTTCTGTTTTTGAGTGGTATCAAAAATAAAGTAAATCTGATTATGATCATTACTTTTTTTAAAGAAGACAATGTGTTACAATAGAAAGAGTAGGGACTTGGGAATAAGACACACTTTGAATCTAGCATTTGATGGTTTCTAACTGTGCAATCTTAGCTAAGTTAATTCACCTTTCTGTCTTCCTTTTTTAAATGTGGATAATACTTTTACGTTTTTTCCGTGGGGCCAAAAACCATAAAGCATCTACGGCACAAGGTGGGTGCTCAATGAAAAGAATTTTTCTCTTTTCATAATAACTTTAAATCTTGTTAAAAGTGAAGGGAGATAAGCTATTCAAGGGTTTTGAAAAATACTTTTGATGTGCCACTGGATCCTATCCAACTATTTGGTATCTGATTATCGAACTAACTGGCTATTTCCTGCTTGCTATCATTTCAAGCAACACCTCCTGCCTAAATAAAAAATGAAACAAGGGACTATGATTTTACATTCTTGAATCATAAAATGTAGCATTTTTCTTCGCTGGTCGCTAGGGTCACAGCCTCAGTGCAAAGCAGGATCTGCTGTGGCAGGGAGAACAACTTTGCTTAAGAAACTGACGTGTAATCAAGTCTCCTAAGCAACTGACTGCTGCCCGTACAGGTTAAGAAGATTTCTAAGAGAGAATATGTTCCAGGGAAAGAAAGAAATTACACTCAACTATGGCTGTGCGATTTACGTTTTAGACTCTTTGATGACTGTGTTTAGTTCCTAAGTGGAATGAAGGAAACGCTTGTGTCAGGAAGACGGAGGAGGCAAACACAAATCAATATTGCAGAGGATGCTCAAGGAAATGACTTTTCTCCTTCGTGGTATTTTTGATCTGTGAATGATGCACCTTAGCAATTTAACTCTCTTCCTTTAGAACAAAATAAATATCCCAAAACTGGATTTGAGAAAGCTAGAAGTGAAGATGGAAAATTTTAAGAAATTAAGCACTACAAATGAGCCAGCAGAGTGTATTGAAACGATCAGGTGAGAACATACAATGATGAATTATTTTTAATTAAATAACTTGTAACCATTTGCTCAAGTGATATCTTCAGATTCAAACCTCTAATTTTAACAGGTACCTACTTTGATTCAAGACAAATAAATCCACACCACAAATAGACTCAAACTTTTTGAGAACAACATATTGCCCAAATTAAAAGTCCTACTGTAAAAAGTGTAATTCTGTTTGCTGCTTTTGAGAAGGTGCAGAATAAATAATATTCTGGCTTCATTTGTAAGACTTTCCTCAGAGTTGGGATTTTGGGAAAAAAAAAAAGGTGTACCAATGAGCAGATCAAAACGTTGAGTTTAGCTTCTGCTAGATGTTCGCTAGACATTCTTTCACTTCAAGCCATCTCACCATCTCAGGATAGGATAAGAAAATTGGCATTTAAGCATTGGAACTGAGCTCACTTTCTTCTCTCATTTGTGTAATCCTTAGAGTCTTAAAGCCACAAAGGACCTCAGAAATTATATTATTTGCTGGTAAGTAGCAGAACTAGATGAAAGTCCCAAATCTCCTAAATCTTATTGCATCTTTTAAAACATTTTTATTCTCCTAGAGTGGACAAATTATGCACTCTTGTCCTACTGCCCTTATAGAGATCATCATGCAAACAAAATGTCCTCCCTTTTTTCTTCCTTTCTTCAACATCTGGAGCAGGCTATGATTACTTTTATTGATCCCTTAGACTGATGTATGCATCTAACATAAGAGTCTAGGGAAGTTTTCTCTTTTGAAGAGGTTGTAACGGGGTCTCCATTATTATTAGCTGACTGACATCCCTTTCTCTTTTCTGATAACAGGAATCACCTTGCCCTGTGATGTTAAGTTGACTAATCACAGTACTTCATCCTCCTAAACACAGTGATTTAGAAAAGGGAAAGGCCCAGTTTCAAGTAGGGACAATCAGCATCCATTTTGGAGGACTGAAGTGAACCTCAGAGAAAGAGTATGTCTCCTTCTGAGATTGAATATACTGACGACCGAAAAAGTCTGCAGAGGCCTACTGGCATCTCTCCTACCATCGCAGGGGGCATGGCTGGGAGGGAAGCAATAACATAGAAGAAAACAAGTCAGAAAAACAGTAGAAAGGGAAAGACAAATTCCTGATGGGTTCACCTCATTTGTATCATTGGATTCTGCTGATCCCGAAATGAGCACATCCTTAGATTTTCTAGTTCACAAGCCAATACCGTCCCTTTTTTTTCTCCCTAAGCCAGTTTGAGTTGGGTTCTTGTCACTGGTTTAAAAGAGTTTCAATACAATATTATTCTTTATTTGCATCCTCAAATTTTCTACAGCTAACTGCACTTGTTATTATGCCCAGTCATCCTTCTCTATAACTTTAAGATCTAAGAAACCATGCCTCTTCTTTTCTCTTTTCTTTTCTACTTAAAAATTTCAGTAGTGTGTATTGTGCCCTGAGGAATTACTTTTGGTCTTCTGCTGAAATCCATACATGTTTTCAGAGATTCCTGTTCTCACAGCCAAGTGTTCCCTTTCTCCACAGATGAGAAGTCCACCCAACTCCTTCCCTTGCAGCCCACTCATGCATGTGACTAGCCGAAGAAGATTCTAAAGTGAAAACTCCAAATGGGTTTTATTTCCCAGGATAAAATGACTAGAAGCTGAGGAACAAAGAGCATTGTTGTGGGTGAAATGATGCCCCCCTCAAATATATCCATGTCTGAACCCCCAGAATGTATGAATGTGGCTTATTTAGAAAAAGGATCTTTGCAGATGTAATTAAGTTAAAGATCTCAAGATAAGATCATCCTGGTTATTCAGGTCTGCTCTAAATCCAAGGACAAATGTCCTTATAAAAGCCAGAAAAGAAGACATAGACACACAGAAGACTCTGTGGACTATGTCTACAGGACTATGTCCAAGGAATGCGTGGAGCGACCAGAGCTGGAAGAGGCAAGGAAGGACTCCTTCCTACCGCCCCCAGAGAGGGAGGATGGCCCTTCCCATACCTTGATTTCAGACTACTATCTCCAAAACTGTGTGAGAACAAATTTCTGTTTATGGTAATTTTTATGGCAGCCACAGGAAATGAATACAAGTGTATAAAACATAAATGCGAAAACCAATTATTTCAGAACAAATGAATGGATTAGGTTGTTATTTTTGTCACTGAGGTTCCCAGCCTGGGACACAGCCCTGGTCTGCCCTTGGACAGAATTAATTCTGGAGCAAGAAGAGGGAGGGCAAATGGATGCAAAGCAGAGATGAAAGGGAATACCTCCAGTCAGAGTGCGGGAGACGTTTTCAAATATAAGCAAAGTCTTATTTGGGGATCTCTTCTTTCTCAAATTCTTCATGAGAAAAGAAATATTTTCTCTTCCAATCGAACTGGAATATTTTCTTGAGGCAGTGATATATAGTAAAATGTGCATGAACTCTGTAATCAGGCAGGCCTGGGTGCAGATTACAGCTTCAGCCTCAGCTCTGGGATCTTGAACTGTCTCTGATCCAATCAGAGCAAATGAGACTTCTGATCAGTCTGAGAAAGAAACCCTTGCTCTCCTCTTACAGATTCAAATGTGAGAAGAATGTAGTGTTAAGAGTCATTGATTTATCTTCTGACTCTGAAGGGACATCTGGTCTTAGAATAAGGCCAACCAGAAAAATTGAAACCCAGATTGGGAGAGAAGTAAGACACTGGTTACATGATTTACGGTTTCCAATTCTGTTCTGTGGTGTCCTCCAGACTTTTTAGTTACAAGACCCAGTAAATTACATTTTGTCCAAGACACTTTACCCAAAGACTGTTGATACACAATGTAAAGTCACTTAATATAATTCTTGAAATGTAGTACATACATTATAAATATTAGTATCTTATTAGCCTGGAATTCCATCAATGAATTTCCAAAGAAAGTGTCTTAAAGTAGTGGTTTTTCAGCCTTGGCTGCACATTAGAATCACCTGAACAGTTTTTAAAAGCTCCTGATGACCAGTAGCATTCTATACTGATTAAATCAGTCTCTAGGAGTGAGACTCGGGCTTTGCTATGTTCTTAAAGCTCCCCAAGTGATTCCAATGTGCAGCCAAAGCTGAGAACCACTGTTTTATGGCTCACAAACAGATTTGAGGGGAAAGGGCAGGGGGTGGGGGTGGGGGTGGGGGGAAGGAAGGTTTTTACTTTAAACAGCAACCCTAAGTATTGCCTATTTATTGTGTCAAGATTTTGAAGTTCACTACCTCTGTGGAGACAGCTTCTAATCTTATTTTTGTTCCCTCTGGCAAATTGTTGCTAGTTTTCTTTAGCAGAGTCGAGAATATCTTCTTAGCCTTGGTAGGCTATGCTCATTTATTTTTATTCTGTGAAAAACCCTCCAAGCTTTTGAGCTCGTTATTTTATTAGGGACTAATAAATTTAACTTAACCATACACACTTCTAAAAAGCTTAGCGTTCCATATGAGGCAGGCCAACAGACTGTGTTATCTTTAAAGCTTTCAGCTTAGCTTATGAAATGTATTAGTGTTACATTAATATCCAATGTTAAATTGTGTGCAAATTATGGGGGTTTTTTTTTGGTTTTTTTTAGATCCCAGCCTCTGTGACCATATAATACTGAAGATCACTTATCATGAACACTGGAAACTTCTAGAACAGTGGGAATTTGAAGCTAGCATGTGGCAAAAGAAAGAATTCTGAGTGTAGGGTCATAAAACAAGTTTTTCTACCACTAAGTAGCTTTGTTTGCCAACTTGAACTTCAGTTTTTCTCATTTGTTAAATTAAGTGAGTAATATTTCCATCTGTAAATCTTACGGGATAAATAAACCATAGTTATTTGCATGAATAAGTTTTGTAAACCAATCATAAGGATAAAATATAAGTTAGAATTTTTGGAAAGAGTAGGATTACTATACATATGAGTTTTGCCTGCATGATTCGAATAATAAAGATGGTTAATAAATAGTAAAGTAATGCTTATCCAAAAAGTCATGCCTTCCAGATCAAAGAAGAATCAAACCTGCAAAAAGCATCTGGGTCTATGGTACTCTCTCATCTTTTCTGTTTAACATCAGTGTGCCAAAGGGAAAGTACTTTAATATTTGTAGGCATCTGTAGGCCAGGCAGTTTTAAAACATCACTTATTAGTTTCACATTATTTTTTTGACTACCTGACTGTACGAGGCACTTCTCATTTAAACCTCACAACAGGGAGATGAGGAACCCAAGGCCAGCTCAGGGATATTAAGAAATGTAAGGCTATGTTGCAAATCAACGGCAAAACTAGAATTTAAAATCAGGTCTAACTCTCTAGCTATTTGTCTGCAATGATGTTACACTGATCCCCAGTTCTAGTACAAAACAGGTTTTCATCTAAAAAGGGGTAGGAAACATTGATGATTGTCACACTTTTTTCCCCCCTACCAATTGCTTGTTTAGAAGGTACAATTCAATGCAGGAACTGTGGTGGTGCAGATTTCTTGTTCACCCTAGCCAGACCCTTAGTCAGATTTTAGTTTGTCATCATAGCATCTCCCTACTCTCATTACCAGAGTAGTACTGCTTTTTAAGGGACACTGGCCTCCATAAAAGGATGGGATTTAACAAAATGTCTACCTTCTTGTTCCTAAGTACCAATACTTCTTTTAAGAGTTTTGAATTTTTTTTTCTCCCTCACGCGAAGTGGAATTACCAGGTCAAATAACTGAATGCTTTTAACTCTTAAATTTGTTTTAGGGACCATATTGTGAACATGAAATGTTTTATTCTTTAGGGACCATACTGTGAACATGAAATGTTTTATTCTCTCAGTTTCACAACAAAGATATTGGAGGCTTAGGAATTTTCAGATAATGGAAGAAACATATTTCAGAATAAGTTACAACCATTTCTTTTACCCACAATCTCCAAATAGTCCTACTGGCGTCCAAGAAATGTAGAAAATAATTTATCTGATAGAAATCCTCCTCCATTTTAACAGGAATGGAATCATAATGCTAAGGTGGCACCGTCTGAGAATCTTTGAAAACCTAAGGAAATGTGGTCCCTCCCAAGCTCAGATACTTATTATGTCTCTTTGATCCTCAGGTAATAAATTGAAATTGAAAATAATTTTGTCTTCATGTTCTAATTATGCAATTTAATTCTTTTCCTTAAATGTGATGATTAATGTGGAAACCTTTCCAGGAACTTTTGGGAGGAGAGGAAGTTTTTTTCTATTTTTTCAAAAAAAGACTTGTAGAAATCTTAGATGAAATGCAGTCTTATTTTAGATTCACCCAAAGGAAACCAGTGCTTTATTTAAAAAACTCATGTACACAGAAACACCTGGCCCAGAAGATGATTACCATATCAACAATGTCACAACAAACTATTCAGAAGAAATGCTTTATGAATATATGAACCATGTTTCTGCCTTTTTCACATTTAGTGGGCCTGCAATCTTAACATGTGTCTCAAAACCATCTTTTGATTGAACTAATTCCTCCCCCCCAATTAAGGCATTAAAATAATCTATGAATTTGCTCTTCATAGTCACCAAGTTCCCCATGCTTCTAAGTATCTTTGTTTTTGGAATTGTAGAATGTACCATTCCTTTTGAAATTTAGATTCATCAACAAAGTGGTTTCAGACTTATTGACTCCTGTTTGGAGAACAAATGTATATTTTATTTATTTATTTATTTATTTATTTATTTATTTATATGTGGGCTCAGGTCTTGAACTCATGACCATGAGATCGAGACCTGAGCTGAGGTGAAGAGCAGGATGCTTAACGACTGAGCCACCCAGGCACCCCAGGAGAACAAACTTATAAAGTGAATATACTGGCAGTAACTTCTAAGTAGCTATACATAAATACAGAAAGGAATTTGTAGGGAAATGCAAAAGGGAGAATTTGTTCTTCACTGAAACAATCCAAAATAAGATATTAATGACCTTACTACTAGAGTCATTCTATGAAAATTACTGAAGAAGAATTAGTGAATTTCAAAGAGGTGCTATTGCTGACATAAACTTGTACAGAAATTGTGCCCCTTTACTCATTATATTGCTCATTTTGAATAAAATATTTGCTTTTGCATTCATTTGTCCAACTACAAGAAACAAATGCCCCATTCTCTGCCTTCTCTACTCCAAATTTGTCTGTAAGCACTGTTTCTTAAGCCCAAGTATTCCTTAGAATTCTCCCATTTGGATGTAGGGGTTCAGCTGGGTATTTGAATTATTCAAGATAGTCACAAATACAAAAAAATATTAATCTTCTATTAGGCCTACATTTATTAATATGTCTCCTCAGTACAACTCTTCTCATATATGGTAGTCAAATCATAGAGGGTTAGCATAGTCACTACTTGTGGGGCCCCACTAAGGTTTTAGAATTTATCCCACTCACAATTTTTGTAAGCTGTGTATATCCTATTTGTTCATTTATCTAACAATCCTTTTGGACATGAGTGAGTCCTTGCACTAAAGGAGTCAATAATTCAGCAAATAAGGCAGCTAACATATGCTTATGAAGTACTATAATATGAGCTAGAACCTGATAGTTACATAAAAATATAAAATTATGCTGAAGAGATTTGCATGAAAAGAAGATGGGAGAAGGATTCAGTGTCGATGTTATTTAAGCTGCTCCTTGAGGGATATTTAGGAATTCATTAAGGAGAAAAAGAGAAAAAAAATGGTTTGACCAATGCTATTGGGCAAGTGTGAGATACGTCTGGGTTATAGAAAACAGTGGGATTTGTATTGTGTAGATGAGTCAGAAAAGTGTGAGAATAGATAGAAAATTACCTTGGAACCAGATCAAGGAAAACCTTGCATCTAGGAGGAATAACTTTTGTTTTTATGTCTCTTATTTTAAAATACCTGTTACCGAGCACTGACTACGTACCAGGCACTAAGAGAGCTACGTTATTTGTAAGATATCTATCAATTCTCATAATGATTCTTTGAGATAGATATTATTATATTTAATAAGTGACAAAACTAATATTCAGATAAACATTTTGCCCAAGTTAGTTATAAAGCTGTTCGGTGACAGATCTTGAACTCAAACCCGAATTTACTTGTCTCAAATGGCTGTTCTTTCCATTGCACCATACTCCTGGATATTGTTCTTCAGGAAATGGAGGGCTGTTGAATACTTCTGCAGGAGGGCATATCATGACCATAACCATTCTCTTACACGACCACAGCTATGCACCAAAGAGGATAATGTCAGTCGTGTGGAGGACGAGGAGTAAGGTTTTAAATAAATGTAGCCCTGAGGCAAGGAAAGTTTTACCCAGAAAGATGACAGTAGAGAATAAGTCAGAGAGGTAATAAGAATACACAAAAAAATATAACTTGTGCTTTGAATACTTTAAATAGAAATAGATTTTGGATTCTGATATGGTCTAGTAAGCTACCACTACACCAACACTCCTGCAAATAAGAACCACAAAGTTTAGACAAAATACAAAAAGTCTGAAGGCATTGGAAAGTGAAGAAAGGCAGGCAAAAGTAGAGAGGATTTAACACTTGGAGGAAGACGACGGCACAATGCAAGTGGCATATAAAATTAGAATAAAAACCCACTGAATTTCTGGTCAGAAGAATAAGAGAACAGGGCTGAAGGCAACAATAGATGTTGGGAAGTAAAGGAAGACCACAAAAAGGAGACAGCCAGAGGGGAATATCCCCAAATTCTGCGTATAAATCTGCCTAAATCTCTAGCTGTGTCATGAACCACAAGAGCTGACTCCAAGTAGTAGAATGAAGAATTAAAGAACCAAATAGAGATTTGAGCTACTGCTCAAGGGACAGAATTTGACTCATGGTTTGAATCCAATGAAGTTAACTGTCTACCAAAACTATAATAAATGGGAGTGAAATAAATAAATAAAAATAAATAAATAAATAAATAAAACTAATAAATAAATGGGAGTGAAATCTTCAGAGTAGATTCTGTTATCTTCAGAGTAAAAATAACAGAATCCTAAGTCTCCACGATATAAAAATGACAATATTCAGGGTAAAGCCCACATATGGAGATTCAAGAAAAAAATTACTCATTTGGAAGAGAAAAACAATCAACTGAAAACAACCTTGTAATAACTCAGATTTTAGAGCTAGCAGATAGGTTTTAAAGCAGCTGATATAACACTGAATCATGGGAATAAAAATATCCTTACAGCAAATGAAAAGATAAGAAATATCAGCATAGAAGTAAAACAATTTTTTTAAAAAAAGAACCAAATGAGAATTCTGGAACCAAAAAACAAGTATCTGAAAAATAATACCCACTGGACAAGTTTAATAGCAGATAAAGATGGCAGAAAAATGAGTAAAAATGAAGAGAGAGCAATAAAAAGTATGTAATCTGAATAACAGAAGGACTAAAAAGAGAAAAAATGACCAGAACCTTAGGAATTTGTGTTACTATTTCAAAACTTTTAACAGCCAAAAGAAAATGTGTGAGATCTATGTGATGGAATATTACACAGCCATAAAAAAGGATGAAATCTTGCGATTTGTGACCACATGGATGGACCTAGAGGGTATCATGCTAAGTGAAATAGATCAGACTGAGAAAGACAAATACTGTATGATTTCACTCATATGTGGAATCTAAAGAACAAAACAAATGAATAAACAAACAAAAAAGTAGAATACAGAGAACAAACTAAGAGTTGCTAGAGGGAAGGGAGTAGCATGATGGGCAAAATCGGTGCAGGGGAGTGGGAGACACAGGCTACCAGTAATGGAATGGATAAGTCACAGGAATAAAAGGCACAGCATGAGGAATATAGTCAATGATATTATAATAGCATTGTATGGAGGCAGATGTGGTCACATAGAATAAGGTATAGAGGATGTTGAATCACTATGTCATACACCTGAAATGAATGTAACACTGTGTGTCAACTATATTCAAGTACAATTTTTTTTTAAGTTCTAATATCCATGCAATTGTAATCCCAAAAGGAGAGGAAAAAGAAATTGGAGGGTGCCTGGGTGGCTCAGTCGCTAAGTGTCTGCCTTCAGCTCGGGTCATGATCCCAGGGTCCTGGGATTGAGCCCCACATCGGGCTCCCTGCTCAGTGGGAAGCTGCTTCTCCCTCTCCCACTGCCCCTGCTTGTGTTCCCTCTCTTGCTGTGTGTCTCTCTCTGTCAAGTAAATAAATAAAATCTTTAAAAAAAGAAAAAAAAAAAGAAAAAGAAATTGGGTCAGAAAAAATATTTGAAGAAACTATGGCTGAAAATTTCCCAAATCTGGGGGAAAGATACATAAATTCAAGAAGGATAAAAATGAAGAAAACCTTATATAGGCACTTCATGGATAAGCTGCTAAAAAGCAAAGGTAAATACATTTTTCATGACAGACTACATCAGAAACAATGTAATTGAGATTACTTGCTTAAAATCAGCATTGCAATTAAGTTGAAAAATTGAAGTGGCAGCAAATGTGAACAAGTCTCATGTATTTATTCCACATACATTTCATGGTATCTTCCATGTTTCAGGCACCGTACTAAGTATTGGACAAAGAGTGATGAACAAAATGAAGTTTTTGTCTTTCTGAATCTTACATTCTTGTGGGAAATTAAAAAAAGAAATTAAAGATTTACTTTTCAGTAATTCTGCTTGAAGTCCTTACATATATATTGGGTCAGCATAGCTTGAAAGATACTCAAGGTGCTATTATATTTAGGCCTTCTCTTACTCCAAAAGTAACTGAGCATTGACCTATATAAAATGATTATTTAGATTCTCTTGGTAAATTGTCTACATTTAGAAATAGGTTGATGAATGGAGTGTTACACAAAGAAAAGCCAGCTGGATCTAGGTAAAAACTCACTGGGTAATGACTCCATTAATGGCCTCATCCAGAAACCTGGCCCTCTGCTCTGAATGACCAGACATTTCTTGGTATCCATGGCTTTTGTGTTCCGAGTGTTGATTTATGTTAACTAAATGTCAAACAAAATTGGGGTACTTATTTATTAATTTACAATGGGAAATAATACTTATATAGACTAGAATAGTCACACTGGCAGGATATCCTCCCTGTGGGAAAGCACATAGGACGCCAAATCATAATCAGAAACCCATTTTAATTTTCCACAAGAAATCACTGTGATAGCGACAGGCAATATTCAGAGTATAGATCCTCAGTGCCCTTTCTTCCAGAGGCAGACATCATAAAATATAATCAGAAGGTAGCTTGGTGGGCAGAAAGTCAGAAAAGGGAGTTAGATGAATGGAGGTTCTAATAGCGTCAGGACAAGATAACCTGATGAATTCATCTCACTATCTCACAATGGTCTTGTTATTGATATGGAAATACTGAAAGTGCTCAGCCTCACTTCCCGCTGGACTGTGCTTGCGTGGGCTCTGCCACCAGCTGTGCTCTCACGCTCCCTTTTCTCTTCTTCTAATTATTTCCACGTCTGCACATGCATGCTTTGGAGATATTGTCACATTCAAAAAGTTACATTCCAGTCCTGCTGGCATGAGAACTACCTGCTCTCTTTCAGCTGACTTTGTATTTCTTGGCTCTTGAACATGTCAATTTGATAGTGTAATTCCCAAAAGATTATCTTATTTCCCTTACTTTTGTAGTTGGTTCTTCCCAAATTCAGATATTCTTTTAGACTCTCCCATGCAAATAATACATAATAACCACATCAGTAATCATCATCAGAGATACATAATTGGAAATGATTTGAAGTTATATTCTAAAATGTCTACTGACTTCTGGGTATTGTGATTATATCTTTCCTGGACTTCTTTTTTCTTTTAATCCATATATTCATAAAGCTTAAAAGTGATCTTAGAGATCATCTGACTCAATAGCTTCTTTTATAGGAGAGGAAGGTTCTGCCCCAGAGATTTTTAAGCCATATAATATGTAAGTTGTACATAGTGGAAACTAAAGTCGGGGTCCACTGACTTCAGCCTCCCCTATTCTCTGCTGCCTTTGGGGCATAAGACTTGAAGAATTAGATTTCCACAGAGATTTACCCTGTACACTACAGGCTGGTAACTCCATCTTTTGAATATTTTACCATAGGGTAAGCACGTGAAAAGAAGTAAGTTCAAGTTAGTCAATATTGCTGTTAAGTATTGTGAATTCAACTTATCTGAAATAAATTGCTGCTGTATCACAAATAATAAGGAAGGGAAGAATTTCTCCTTTAATTAATGCAAAGCAACCTGTATTACTTGATTCTGGATTTTTTTCCCCTAGCAGTTTTCACATAAAAGCCGTGTTCCTGTAAATAAGACCTTTAACTATTTCAAAGAGATGGAGTGATTCAGATGAAATCTCAGCACAAATTAAATAATCAAAACCAGGATATGTATAAATTATGGAAGAAGGTGAATATTTATTTGAGCTATAAATGGCAATCTTTATATGAACTTTGAGAATGAATGGTAGTTCTAAGAAGAAGAAATTAAAACATAACAGTAGAAATACCCACTATTTGTTTCTCGTAAGACTGAAATTCAATTGATGCCCACACATGACACTTCTCTCGTAAGTCAGATTGAAATTCAACTGATGCCCACACATACGGTAGAATTTAAGGTTGATAAAAGAAATTTTTTTTTTCTAAATTGTACTGGCAGTAAAACACTCAAGATTCCCCCCCCCCCAATCTTGAGTCTTTGTCACATTATGGGGACCTCAGGATAGAATGGCTGGTCCAGTTTAGCCCATTTGTATGCCTCAAGGGAGTCACACTTAAGCAATCTTAGACAAGTTCATTACATTATAAACAGCCAGCACAAGGGAGGCCAAATTTCTTTTAGTATCTATGTCTATATATCTCTTTGGTTACACACACACACACACACACACACACACGTGACTTTCTCATTCTGTTCTATCTATTCTGTCTATAAAACAGGATGTTCACCTACTTGTTTTTAATACTATTTATTTTCTTATCTCCTTTATTTTCCAAGATGTAAATAATTCCCATTCCTTTAACTAATGACTTAGGCCAGATTTCCAGCTCTTTCATGCCCTAAAGAAGATGACCAAGCTATTAATAACAATAACAACTTAATGAAATATTATTTTAAAAAGGAGAATTTGGATAATATTCAAATGAGCTAGTTCTAGTTTAAAAAATAGAGTTAAGGACACTTGGTCAAACCTCTGGCATAAAATAGTGTTTTCTAAATTTTTCTAAGTGGCCTTTGATTTAACACAATTAAATGTTTTTTAGATTGAAGTCAGGAATTCAATAATGATAAGAAAATTCTATCCTTTATATGTATACTTAATAAAATAAGACAATAATGATGCATAAGGTTACAACAGAACTTGTTCTGAGTCAGCTTTTCTGATTTATAAATATTCTATTGATAGTTAAGTAAATTTTCCATGAAAAAAAACCTTATAAAATATACTACATCAGAAGTGTCATTTAGAATTTTTTTCATTTTTTTATTTCACCTGGTGTGGTCAAATGTACTGAACTCGGGGAAGTGAAATAAGTAAAGCTGCTATCCGCTTCCTCTTTCAATGTGAATCTAGAGAGAGCAAGGTTGTGTTTTGGAGATAGGCCCTAATGACACTTGCACAGTGCAGAAAACTTGTGTCAAAGAGCAATATTATGAGCTTATAGCCAAGTGTGTGATAATACTGCATTTAAAAGTGAGAAGAGTCAGAGTTTACTAATGAAAGTGAGTGAAATGGTAACATAGCCAATATTTTACTGAGTACAGATAATTTCACTCTGGAAAAGATACTAGAGCACCTTATGCTATGACAAATACCAAGTCAAAACCATAAAAACGCAGTACTCATTCCAACGCATATTTAATCTAAATGCAAGGCATGAAATGGTATGAGAATCAAACTTCATGCACATACTTTCTCATTCGTTTATCAAACTGACATATTTTGAGTTTGATGTGTCAGACATTGGAATAAGTTCTGGATAATATAACACAAGATTATAAACTTTGTGCCTTGAGTAAGCCCACAGTTTAGAAGGATGAGTAAGTAGATATTATAATACACTATCCTATGCATTTTTTTAAAGATTTATTTATGTCAGAGAGAGAGAGAGCACGTGTGTGTGCGTGCACAAGTGGGGGGAGGGGCAGAGGGAGAAAGAGAATTCCAAGCAGACCCCCCACTGACGTGTAGCCTGACTCAGGACTAGATCCCGGGTCCCTGAGACCATGACCCTGAGATCATGACCCTGAGATCATGAGCTGAGCTGAAACCAAGCGCTGGATGCTCAACCAATTGAGCCACCCAGGTGCCCCTGTCCTAAGCATTTGTGAGTGAAAGGTCAAATACAGCAATTTGTCTTAGAGAGCAAATACTTGACAGTGCTATGAACCTCCTATGGCCCAGGGAAAGGAAAGCACAGCTAGGCAAAGCCAGCTTCACAGGGAAGCGGATGTGAGAAATAGTAACAATAAGAAGGGGATGTGAGCTAAATCATTAATTTAAACTTAGCACTACACTGGGTTTGCTACATGGCTAGAAATCTTCCATGCACTTTTATCTACCAATTAATTTTTTTAAAGATTTTATTTATTTGAGAGAGAGAGAGAGAGAATGAGAGAGAGCATGAGAGGGGGGAGGGTCAGAGGGAGAAGCAGACTTCCTGACGAGCAGGGAGCGAGATGCAAGACTCAATCCTGGGACTCTAGGATTATCACCTGAGCTGAAGGCAGTCACTTAACCAATTGAGCCACACAGGCGCCCATATCTATCAATTAATTTAAACTTCAAACTTATCCTGTACAAAAATAAAGAAAATTCTATCCTTTATATGTATACTTTGTAAAGTGTCTTTTGTAAAGATAGGAAACTGAAGCACTATTGTCTCTATTGTAAAGTTAGGAAACTGAGGCACAAGTTCACAGGTAGTAAGGGATAGAGATAGAGAAAAAAAAAAAACCCAGGCATTCTGGCCCCAGAGTTTAAGCCCTCAACAACAACTCCATTCTCTTTCCTTCCCCCTCTTTTTTTTCAGGTAAACAATCTCAGACACATGGATTCGAAATCTTTGAGTTCAAAAGGGGTGGGGCATGTCCATGGAAAAGTGACAGGTGTGGGGCTGCGGGAGGCCAGGTGCACACTGGTGAGAGGATAGGAGGGGGGTGGGAGACAGGTAGCGACAGACTGGGGACCCACCATCATCTTCACTCATCCTCCTGTCCCCCTACGTCAAATGTTCAAGATGCCCTTTTAAATTTCTCATACATCAGAACTTCTAGGGGGCCAACAACTGAATGAGTTTTAGAAATATTCGATTAAACAATTCTTAACATTTGGAGATTCTATGATTTCTCTTCATCTCAGAATCTTCCAGAACATCCTATAAAACCGTTCTATGGCCAATGATGAAAAATAAAACAAAACTGATGTTAGCCTTAAGCTTTGTAATGATTATTTTGGCTTTCTTTTCTTCTTTTTTTAATTTTTTTTTTTTTTTTTTTTTACTTTCCAAATTAGGTCAAAAGAGGATTTTTGCCATCTCTTGCAGCTACAAGAAAGAGTATTTATTTTCCTTCATCAGATCATTTCAAGTGAGGGGAAATATTGGTCAGGTAACTAGGAGCACTGTTTGCATTCCAGACAACAACCGAAATTAGAGGTGGCTTTCTGGTTTCTTGCCTCACCCATATATCTTCTCCCTGAACAATTCCTATGTTCACTTACATTGAGGTTTCCAAGCTCTTAAGCCACAAATACTCCCAAACCCAGAGTTTCACCAAACAAACCACAACATAATAAGAGACAGCTGATTTTCAGCCATTAAGAGAATACACCACAGACTGACAAAACTTCATGGACATATGTACTTCCTCACTCAAATGTCATTAACACTATCACCCTGTAGCCAGGTGACAGTGGGGTGAAGAATTAGAGTCTGTAGGCACCTGCCTGTGGTCAGCGATGTTGCCTAATCAACATCTTGACCCTCTAGGTCAGCTTTTCCATTCCCGAAATCATGTCAAAACTGTCAGCCTCAGGGCTGGATGTGAGCCACAGAAATATTTTGTTTGTCAGGCACAATGTTTTAAAAAAATATCTCAAATTGTTTGCCAACATTTAAAACTCAGACGTTTCCATAAAATATTGGAATGCCTAGCTTCTTTGGAGAACTTGGAAGATTTGACAACATAGGGTTCATTAGGAACTCAACTGGAACGGAGTGGCCACAGATCCCTTTAGGGAAGGCACATTCTCCACGCTCAGCACCATCCTGGGACTTCACCACCAGACTGCCTGCTTAGCTCCAGCAGATTTTTGAATTCTCTTCCTCTGCTGCTTCTGCTGCTTCAGATGGTTAGACTCCCCTCCCCTCCAAATATATTGCCATTTATTATCTCCATCTTCTTAAAGGGGAAGATAACGAAGATAATTGGGTTCATTTTACAGAACATTTATTGAGTACCTGGTTTGTGCCAGTAATCTGTTAAGTGCTAAAGGTAGGGGGGAGTTCATATGAGTAAATGTCGTCTCTACCCTTAAAAAGCCTGCAGACTAATGGTGGAAGAAAACAGATATTGACAAGAGATCATGGTAAAGCCAAAAATTTGATTCATTTGGTAATGAAAACACAAATTTTATCACAGGCAGTTCTCTTTTTAGCTTACGCTTGTAAGAAAGACATATCAATCTATATATATATATATATATATATATACACACACACATACACATATGCACGTATTTATTCATATATGGGCAAACACATATGTGTGTATACGTGTATAACAAAGAGTAAGATTAAGTTTTGCAATACAGTGTGACAGTAGTAACTTGAAGATCATAGTTATATAATAAAATCATACTTTATCATAATCATTTAAAATGAACATTAGAGTCTAGTGTCTTTACAGAATCCATCTGAATTATTCCAAAACTCATATAAATTATGAGTGACAACAGGTTTTCACAGCATTCCAAGTTCAATCCTCTCTATCCCATTTCATTTGTCTTCCAGAAATGACTCTAAGTCCAACAAAACTCCAAACTTTCCCTTCCATAATTTCACTTTCCCCTATTGCTGACAGTTGATCCTTACTCACATTGATGAATGACCTGACAGTGCCATCTGCTTTAGTAGCATAGGAAATGATTGTTAATTCCCCACTTACGTGAGCCAACTTTATCCTAGTTAATTGTTGACCGATTTAACTAGGGTCCTTTCTTGAAATGTAGTTCAAAATTATAAATATGGATTCTAAACCCCCTCTTTGGAAGAAGCAAGAATGGGGCTGGTGATATGAACACTGACACAGATGATAAGTTCACTGATTATTACTATTTACTATTACTGATTTACTATGACTATTACTGACTTCATGAAGATAAGACTATCATAAGTTCTCTTTCCTTCTACTTCTCCACTTTTCCTCATTCCATTTACCTTACTACTAGAGTTATTTTTTGAAAAGGGTATATTATTATTTCCATTATTACTATGCACTTATCATTTATATAAAATGCTAGAAATTATGAAATTTTAATTTTCTTCCTTGATGCTAAGTTCCATTTTGATATCCCTAATGGATGTACAATTAAAGAAGATGTTGGTAAATTTTACAAAGCTTTTCAATACTTCAATGCAAAACTCCTTTGATAGCTGAGTTTTTAAAAATCTACAGTGTTGAAGACTATAGCACTGAGATATTACTAAATGGAAAGAGCAAGTAAAGGTGTGATTGGGAACTTACTCAAACTTTCACTTCTGCTCCTTCACCCTGTAAAAAAAAATTACTCTTTTTTGGACAGAAAATGAAGTTGGCATGAAATTAAAAAAAAAAAAAGAAAGAAAAAGCAGAAGTCTTCTGGGAAAAGCAAGCCCCAGGATGTTATCTGCTTTTCTTTGCTCTGAGATCAAGGTATTTCCAAGAAATAGAATATTTATGAGTACAGAGTTGTAGGAGGTGAGAAGAGGTACTATCACTTTGGGAGGGTTTAAAATAGAGGCCAAATGGAAATTTTAAATATGTATAAAACCTAAGTGATGAAAAACAGCACCAACCTAACTTGAGATCCTTACTTTGAAATTTTTTTTCCGAAAGTCCAAACCCTTATGTTTCAAAAGCTTTTGTATCCCCAAAGAGTTCATCTCAGAAAAATATGTGTACATTAGGAATACCACACAGAAACAAAACCACTGGGGGCATAGGCCACCTCACCCTCCCTGCTATAGCAACCCCACTGAAAAGACTGTCCCTTGTTCTGTAATATCTATAAACTAAACGGATTCAGTACAAACATTATCAGCAAACACAAATAATTTTAAAGGAAATCATGTTGTACATTACAAAGTTATTTTTCTCTTTTAGGTAGCTGTAGTAACCTGTCCTAAATTCATGAAATAGAGGGTTCTTCAGAGTAATCCATAAAGAAAAATTCTGATACAGAATCCCTTTTTCTCATCATTTTATATGGCAAAATTTGAGCTCAAAAATCTACTGGGGAAATACCCCCATGAAATTCCCCATAGTACAATTTGAAATACTGTGTATTCCATCTTCAATTAATTTTGGCATGTTTCAGTACATGGGGAGCCAACATCTCTTTCCCCCTCTCCGACTTGTAGTTTGGAATTATTAATGGGAAATGTGCTTAATTATATTCAGTTTAGCACTTTGTTGTACGTAGTCTTGTATTGTTCTCTAATTGTGCTCTAAATCTTGCTTTCCATCAAGGTTGCATGCTACAGAGGAAGAAAATATGTCATGTACTTTATTTCTTTTAACTCAGCTATGCCATTTTTAAATAGTACCATGAAAACAGTAAAGGCTCAGTAAATGCTTATTAATCATGACCCTCAAAGCTCTCTAACTACACCACTAACTACTAACTTTCTTACAGACTCAGGGAATAAAAGTAACAACCAGTCCATAACTCTCCTTAATATTTCAAATTATTTGTTTGTATAAAACATTTTTTCTTTTACTTTCTTTTTACATTTCCTAACAACTACAAAGATTGAATTCAGTTGTTAAAATACTATTACAAAGCTACACGGAATAGGGGTTATTACATTTATGCCGTGAAAGGGTCTCTTTACATGTTTGATTCACTTATGAACCCAGTGTGACAAGAGGAAGCCCAGGTGTGTCTGTTCCTCTGTTCATTCATTTGACAAATATTAATGGATGTCTTCCCTGCATAAGACATTCTGCTAGGAGCTGTTCAGGATACCAGAATGCATCAGCAGAGATCTTGCCCTCAAGTCTTATGATATTTTGTTGTAAGGAATAGAGTCAAAGGCAGGTGGTAAGGCCATTGAGTTTAGAGCCCTGAAATCTGTAACCAACAGATTCTTACAGCATGACATGCAAATGAATAAAGTAACTGGGAGGGTAGATTTCATTTCTGAACTCAAATAAATAAAATGCTTAGAGAAGTACCTTTTAGTTGGGGAAAACTGATGTATTGTCACTTTTCCGTTTTTATATTTTTACTTTAATATTAAGTATCAATATTAAAACACATTTGGTGTTTTTTTGATGAAGATAATGAGGCAAAACTATCAGAAATGGAGAAAAAGATCTAGTGATGATCCATCTATTTCTCATGAGAAGAGGAGGAAGGCAGAGAAAGAACAGAACAGAAAAGAGGGGAGGGAGGGACAGAGACTCTGGGAAAGAAAGAACTTTAGAAAGCCTGAAAATGCTTTAATTCAACCCAAATTTATGAATAAAATGCAAATTGTGGAGGGTTTTGACACTTGTTAAGACAACAAATGAGCCAGAGGAAGGTCTAAGAAGGAATGTAGTAGCAGTTAGGGATTATACAACATTATTTTAGTATTTGTATTTAATTAATTAATTTTTTAAAAGATTTATTTATTTTGAGAGAGAGAGAGATAGTGCCTGAGTGGGGTGGAGGGGCAGAGGGAGAGGGAGAGAATCTCAAGCAGAGGTTCTCAGCCTGGCAAGGGGCTCCATCTCACGGCCCTGAGATCATGACTTGAGCCGAAACCAAGAGTCAGAGGCCCCACCGACTGAGCCACCCAGGTGCCTGGTATTTGTATTTAATTTAAATCAGTGCTTGTCAAAATGTAATGTGAATATGAATCACTTAAGGAGTTAGTTAAAATTTCATGTTCTTGGGCCTTGGAGTTTCTAATTCAGTAGGTCTGGGGTGGGGTCTGGCAATCATCCAGTGGTCTTCAGCTATGAGAACTCTAAGAAATGCTGCTTGCTACTCTACTCTGGTCTAGCCCTTGCAGAGAAAGCTATCGCCTTGATCCTCAAAGAAAAAACGTGTCCGTTACACTCTTTACATCTCAGACCTACAGTTGTGGCATGGCCATCCTCCGACGGTAGCAAACCCCAAATAGCTGAGACTGTCTTGAGACGGTAGCTAAGCCCCTGTGAAGTTAGTTTTGTGACACTTCATTTCCTGAAACCAACATTGCTGAGATCTATCTTGGATTGATTCTTTTGAGTTTAGGTAAGGGGAAATGGTCATATTTATTTGGTCACTCTAGGGTGACCACACATCTCAGTTTTCCCAGGACAGTCTGCTTAGCCCTGTTGTTCCATTTTCTTGTTTCTTTTCACTCTTGAAGTGTACCAGTTTGGACAATAAATTATATGGTCATCCTATGTAAATATAATAGAAAGGAAGAAATAACTGATACTATGAAAACCCTAATTTGTAGAACAACTCAATGAGGAATGATAGATTTTGATGCAGCTTATTTAATCAAATATTCTATTTTATAACTTTAATAATTTTAAGCTGATTTAACAGACACAGAATAAGTTAAATTGAAGTAATTTGTTAATTCTATTTACGAGACAGTTGAAATGAATAATTCTTGATTTATTTCTCTGAGAAGAATGAAATATTGTTAACCAAAATGTATGTAATGAAAGTGGAGATGCAGAAAATTAAGGAAAATTAATATCAAAATTGACTATCAACAAAACCATTTCAAATGACAATAGTAATATGAGTACATACTTCGATAAGAGTACAATTTTGCTTTGAAGGCAGACATGACACATAACTGTGCAGAATCATTTTCAGTAGCAGAGAAGAGGGAAAATATCAAGATACCTGGAGTTATTAGATCTTTTGGAATAAAAGTATGTGGCTTTTGTGGGTTTGGGTTCATTTAATCTTTGTGACTGCTCTTTTCTTCTTCTGTAAACTGGGGATCACATCTCCTAACAGGGTTGTTGTGATGATTAAATTATAAAGGTGAAATAAAGTAGCACATATTATAAATGATTTATAACTTCTGGTTGCAAAGCATGAGCCTGTCTAATCTTTATACTCTATTATGCCCATTGTTCAGTGTTTTTATAAGTAGATGACTAGATGTCATTAGATGAGATCTTTTAATTAGGTATGACCGTAGTTGATTCTTTTTAGGTGTATTGATTTTAGGTCAAAGACCATTAGCAGCAATTATTATACATAAGGACATTGTGGAGATAGAGGGGACACAAAGGGGCTTGGTCTCATGGGGCTTGTAAACAGTGCAAGTTCTACATAAGAGAATGGAGGTGACACAGGCCAGGAAATCTTTAAATTTTCATCCTCAAATTCACATTTTAGAAAAAGAAATGTGGATCAACAATGTCTGAGTTTCCAAAGTAGGGAGTTAAAAGAAGAACAAAGAACAAAAGAGTAATTTTGCAGAAAATAAAAGCAAAAAATAAAAAAATGCTTCACCATCATAGTTTCTAGCCTCTTCCTTAGGGTTTTTTTCTTTCTCTTTTTCATATACTGTCTTCCTTTCTCCTTTTCTTATGCAGAGCACTTTATGCCTTATGTCAATTCTCAAAATTCATATAAAAATGGCTTATGATATGCTATCAAAGTAAGTTATTTGTAAGAGAATTTTGGTATTAGCTGTTAGGTAATCATCATTTATACCTATTACAAATAGGAAACTGCATTAATGAACCAGAATAAAATGATGTTTAATATAAAATACAAACATAATTTTTATGTAAAGAAACCTTTGAGACTATTTAGCCTCACACTATCAAATATAAATTTTTTTCTCAAACGCAGTTAGTATGAAACACTTACTCATGTAAGCTCAGTTTTAGAATTAAAAACACCTGAAACCACACACAACCTTAGAGTCAGTCTACTCCAGTCCTTCATTTATTCCTCATCTATCCAGTATATTTAGATTTATGGAGTCCCAAACAAACACTAGGGACAAATGTAGAAGACCCCAAATGGCAGCCTGTGGGCAGATTTAGCATCCAGTTATGTTCTATGATGTCTATACAATGGTGCTAACACCTAAAAGTTAGGAGATTCACATTAATATCCAAATGTATACTTTTTTTTTTTAAATTAGAAGACAGCACTAATTCTAAATTCCTACTTTTTTTTTTTTTTTTAAAAGTTTTTATTTATTTATTTGAAAGAGAGAGAATGAGAGAAAGAGAGAGCACATGAGAAGGGGGAGGGTCAGAGAGAGAAGCAGACTCCCCGCTGAGCAGGGAGCCCGATGTGGGACTCGATCCCGCGATTCCAGGATCATGACCTGAGCCGAAGGCAGTCACTTAACCAACTGAGCCACCCAGGCGCCCTCTAAATTCCTACTTGAGGAGCAAATGTCTGGACCCAATTTGCTGTTGTCCCCACTGGCTGGGCTCTCCAGTTTGCTATATAGCCTGTCAATTCTCATTATCTGACCATTAATAAAACTTTTTCAATCATTTGCTTTGTCTGGCTCATGTCAGTTGTAAGCATCATTGGAATTCCTTCATTTTTCCCTCATCTTTATTGCCCACACCCTAGTCCAAACTGCCATTGTCAGTAGCCTGGATATCTTCAGCAGCCTTCCAACTGGTACCAATGGTTTCTGTCTTGCCCTGCTGCCCATATTTCCTAATCAAATAGCCACTCTTCAGATATATACCACACTTTCTATGATAAAAATCTGACCATGTCACAATGGCTCCCCTCTTCCTGGGCTGGGCCTTCTCTTTACTTCTGCAACACCCATGGTTGGCACTTCTGAACTGTATACTCTAACTATGGGAAATAAGCTTGAAATGTGGCATTTCTAAGAGTATTAAGATAAAAACATTTGTCTCAGATAGACAAGCTGATTAATTTGAAAAAGAAGCTTACTCACTAATCCAGCACTTCAGGAGCACAGAATCCTGTAAGAACTATGCAGGGTAGTTGTCAATGGACACAGGCATCAGAGCTTGAGTTCAAAAGATCAGAATCAATAGTATTAGAGGGCATTCTTTCCAAAGCATGGTAATGGTATAACTCCCCTTGGGTTTAATGGAAGTCATGAAGCTAACATGCCATGTAACCTTTTAAAAATGGAAGGATTAGCATTCAACTGGAGCTGCCTCGTGGTGCGTCTATTGACAGAGCATTATGCATAGAGCTTGAATTGATCAGAGTGACTTAAATTTCTTCTCTTTCCTCTGATGTAAACTGAGTACTATATTAACCTCCCTGCCTATATGGTAATGACTTGGACACTCAAAATGGAACTCGATGGGGATTCAAAAAATACCATCTGAAGCAGGAGCTTTGGGAGATTTTATTTAGTCTGATGATTCTTCTTCACGGTTTCATTTAAGAAAAATATAGAGAAGGCTTATTAAGTGCAGGTCACTGTTATTTATTGACAAAAATATTTCTGATCAAAACTGAGAGACTACTTCCTTTTCTTCGACCCACGAAAATACTTGTTTTCCAAAAAGGTGAAACTGAATTATTATCTACAGGGGGTGTACATGAATTTTTTTCTGTGACATATTAAAATAAAGGGAATTAATTAAACTATTCTGCAATTGTAAAAATTCAAATATTAATTTTATGCTAGACAAATTTAACCCTTTGGATTCTATTTGCTGCTACCCATGGATTCCTCAAATACTGAAATAATTTCAAAGTAAATTATTTACTTTTAAATAGCTAAACATCTAAACATATAAGTGAGAATACCAAAAAAATGAATTTTAAACATGAGTTCCTGAAAATAAATATTTTTAGTAGGGTTCTGTCACATAAAATGTTTAATATGACATAAATCATGATTCAAAAATAAATTTCCTTTGTAAAAATAAAATTTAGGTTCAATAAGGTTGACTGCTTTTATATTATGTATTACAGCACATAAATATGCCATTGGTTTCAGATGCTTTTATGGGTTGCCTTGAAAAATAGTTGTTTCCACTTGAAAAAGTTACATATATGGATGGCATTTAGAATTTAGCTGGATGCTAACCTCTAAATGTTCACTGTGTCTATGGGTGCCCAAAAGCAGTCACTTATTACATCCTCCTATAAACAATCCCTGAACTGCAGTGATGGCATCCAGTCACATCACAGCTGCTTGCTTTGCTGAAGTGACCATTAACACTCTCTTGGACTCACTGTGACATGGTTCGCACTCAAACAGTGGTCCAATCCTTCTGCTTTCACATATATTCCCCAACATAATGAAATCCATTGGGAGCCCTGGAAATCTTAAGCAGCACAGATTCGAGAAGTCATGCTGCCAGATCCCTTAACAGGCTATTTGATGCTCTGACCAGTTTTGACTTCGAGAGAGCCTCTGACACAAACAGAGCATACCCTGTATATTTCAGAGCATTGTGTTCTATTTCACCATACCCCAAGGATGTCACTTATCATCACCTTGGTCACGCAGAGCTGAAAGAACAGGAGAGGTAGATATTCTCTGCCATTCACAGCTGGGCTCCCTTTTGGCTGCGAAAGAAGCTACTTGACGCGTTGTGGACCATTTCTTAGCCATTCAATGATATTCAAAGAAGAGCAAAGAGCACCTTTCATAAAAACGGCATTTCAACTACTCTATCTTTTCTTATTTCTAGCCCTCCCCCGAGAAGTATCCACTATCCTAATAGATGATCAGTTTTGAAGGGGACTCAGGGTACAAGGTCCATAGCTGTGTCTCTGCCTTCACAAAGATTAAAAATGATTTCTAACTATTTTGAGCTGCAATACCATGTGCTTTCTTTCCGCAGGGGATTTCTATGGGATCTATTGCAGGGAAGAAAGACTAAATGGAACCATGTCTTGCTCCAATTAAATATGTTTTACTAAAATCCATACTCACTTGAGGCTGTAAACAGAGGATTTTTTTCCTACAGTCTCCATGCCTCAAAATCAGTTTCTTATCTTTCATCCATTAGTTTATTTTACCTAATTTACCCTTAGTTTTTCTTACTCCTCATCACCTTTTTACTCAAGTTCTTAGTTTTCAATATTATCTATATTACGATTAAAAATGTAGGATGAAATCTCTAGGACCTAATAGGGGTTTGGCAGAAACCAAAGACAGGAAGTAATCATTAGGTTTTCTAAAGGAGACCAATGGTTGAGAAGAGGCTGTCTGCATGCTCTGTGATGAAATTTTAGGTTCTTTGGGCACCTGTGTGGTTCAGTTGGTTAAGCGTCTGCCTTCAGCTCAGTTCATGATCCTGGAGTCCTAGGATTGAGCCCCACATCAGGGTCCCTGCTCAGCAGGGAGTCCACTTCTCCCTCTTCCTCTACCCCTCCCTTTGCTCCTGCTCTCTCACTCATTCTCTCTTAAATAAATAAATAAATAAATAAATAAATAAAATCTTCTTTAAAAAAAAGAAATTTTAGGTTCTTGAAAGAACTACAGTGGAATATTAGGTTGAAAGACAGAAAATAGATTTGTATAACTCATTTCCTTTATGAATTTGAATATTAGTCCCCTTAAGGTGAATCTAGAAATATTTGATTTATTTTCTTCCTGAACAAAGAGATAAGGGGAAGAGGGATCTCTAAATAAAACTTTAGGAGCATGTGTGCATATATCCTTAAGAGGGGGCCAAGTAGAAATGAACAGAAGATCTATGAATTAGGAAGTTATGTTCCAATCATGACTCTGTTAATAAACAACTTGTGAACTTGGTCATGTGGTTTAGTCTATTATTTCTTTTGGACTTTAGTTTCCTATGTTAAATAGTATGTGTTTTTTTTTAATTCAAAATATTCACTGGACTTCTCTCTTGGGTTTATTCCTATGGGGTCCACCTTGGTGCTCCTCTCTGAAAGGAGCAAACTTCCAACTCCATTCCCACCTGGTCTGGCTGTGAACTTGCTTTGCACAATGGAATGTGAGTGGAAGTGATACATGCTACATCCAAGCAGAAACATCAAGACCTTTCACACGGTTGTGCCATTATTCCCTTTTCTTCTGCATCAAGACCATATATCTCAGTAAAGGGATATTAACTATGAAGAGAAAAGATGCCAACAAAGCACATTTTTTCCCCATGAATTTTAAGCCTACTGGTAGTTTAGATATTTATTAATTCACAAAGTGATGTAGAGTTGACAGTTTTAAAGGATTATGATAAAACCAAAAAAGTTTTATGTTTTTGATTCCTTATGAAAGAGAAAGTAGATAATTATAATTTTAAACATTCAATTAATTGGGGAGATATAACTAATAAACATGAGGCATTCCAATCAACAAGATCCACAACTACTTTTTCCTGGAAAGGCAATAATTAAAATGGTTTCAACTGTAGTTTCTCAGAAGTACTTTTTAAGGAAGAAGTTACTCTATCTAGGTAATTTTTCATAAAATGAACTTCCGCTTTGAATTTTCTCAGAAAAGGTTAGACAGCTTCAAAGTTAGATGTTTTAAGAAGGAAGAACTAATGACTATTTGACAGATTTAAAATGTCGTACTTGACAGCATGGTTATAGCTGTTTGATAGTAAGACTTAGATGTTCTGCTTTATTGAATGTCAGGCAGCAGAGCTGAAAGATCATCCGAATAACTTCTCTTTTTTAAAACCAGCAATTTTTCATCTAAAAGCACAAGAGTAGTTTTAATCAAATGATGACCCCTAATATCTGTTATAGCTCTAAAACTCTATGGTTTTATGAGCTCAAACCATTTGTTCAGGGTTAGAGGAATTTTGGTTCTGTTATTTCACTCTGAACTAGAAGTCTGGATATCCAAAGTCTCTAAGAAAGCTGGCGGTGGCTCTGAGGCAGATAAGTAAATAATCTTCTAACTACCTTTTCAAATATTAACGCATTAAGAACATGCATTATTGGTTGCTATTCCCAATGCATTTTCACTGCAACACACGAGTACAATTTATTTTTCATGAAAATGGTGTTAAATGAATGAAATGAGCATTTCCATCTAATTTCATATTCCAATTATTACTCATTCAGGTACAGAGGATGATAGTAGGGTTGCCAGATAAAATAGAGGATGCTCATTTAATTTTAAATTGCAGATAAACAATAAATAACATTTTAGTGTATCTCCAAATATTGCATGGCTCTCCTAACACCTTCGTCTGATTAAGTAGGTTTTCAGTCATTTGCCAGTTATCAAGAGTTTTAATCTAATTATGAAGAAAGATCCTGTTCATTTTTATTTATTTTATTTATTTTATTTTATTTTATTTTATTTTATTTTATTTTATTTTAATTCTGTTCATTTTTAAACTTCTGGAATTTGGATGGCATGATGGCTAATTTTATGTGTCAGCCTGACTGGGCCACAGGGTACCCAGGTATTTGGTTAAATATTATTTCTGGATGTGCGTGTGAGGAGGTTTCTGCATGAGATTAACATTTGAATCAGTATACTGAGTAAAGCAGATTAGCCTTCTCAGTGTGGGTGGGCACCATCCAATCTATTGAAGGCCTGACAGGAACCAAAAGGCTGAGGAAGGGAGAATTAGCTTTCTCTGCCTAACTGTACTTGAGCTAGAACATCAATCTTCTCCTGCCTTTGGATTTGGACGTGGACTAAAACTTATGCCATCAGCTTTCCTGCTTCTCAGGCCTTTGGACTCAGACTGAAACTATATCACCTGTGGCTTTCATGGGTCTGGACTTCTCAGCCTCTCTATTTAGGTGAGTAAATTCCTTCTAATGAATCTCTTTATATATATATATATATATATATATATATATATACACATCCTATTGGTTCTACTTCTCTGGAGAACCCTGACTAACACAGATATGATGGAGAAAGAAGAAATACCCATTTTTTATATAATTGAAAACAACAAAGTTGCTATGCCCTCTGTTGTCCTGCTCTGTTGATCTCACTTATTGTGTATGGACTTGTTGGGGGTGGGTGACCTCCATATGCTCTGCTACTGAGGAGGACTCAGTCTCAAGCATTAGTCCTAAGCATAGGTTGTCCCTTCTGACCTAGCAGCCATCACCTGGAGTTCTCACGTGGCATTCCTTTCTCGCTACCCTGCAAGTCTTCAACAAGCAATCTCATCCATACTCTAGGACCGAGTTCTGAGCAAGTATGGTGATATTCACCTCACATACACTTTGGGCACTGGGAACTCTAGGGCATAATATTTGATGCCTTCTCCCTACCTTACCAGTATTCCTTCCCATATTCAGATAGTACCTAAACAAGTCAGCAAGACCTAGGTCATGCAGACATCAAGTGGAAGACCAAGGCATCAATCTTTCCCTCTCGTAGACAACTAAACATGATCAGTAATTTTGTTGGGGTTCTCATTCACCTTTTTTTTACCCAAGGAGAACCAGCAATTCTAGCATAACCAGGAAGGAGCAGGCAGGGTCTGTGGTCACTGGGAGGTCATATGAAAGTGAGACAAGGAAACCGAAGGGGACCACATGAAAAAAACTGCTTTTTTTGCTCCTTTTCCTGCTTCTATTCTTGCTAGGACCTGCACCCCAGCCCTACACATGGCTTATAGTACAAATAATGTATGTCCTCCTTGTAAAGGTCAAGGCGTTAATGATTTCTTTGGAGCCTTCCAACACAATAGATAACATCTAAGGAGTGACCAGGAGGGGTTATAGTGAACATTTTCCAAGACCACTGACTCCAGACACCTTGAGGCCAAGACCCCTGGTTCCAGGGCATAAGTGACTTATGGAGGACATCTGAGCACTCAACCTTGTTTTGACCAGTTCCTGGGTGCCTGAGAGGACACGTATATCAGATCCTCAACAAAAACCCCACACCCCAAGCAAAGATGAGACTCCTTCTTCCCTTTCTGAGTCTCTTAGATGCTCTGTCTGTATCTGCACTCTCCCTATGTCTTCAATAAACTCTGCTCTCACTTCCTCTCAGATCACATTTGATTTCTATCTTCCATGGAGCCAAGGATCCTCTTGGCTGATCCTGCGGGACCAGTCTGCATTAACAGGAGAGCCACTGTCCATGGATATTGCACTCTGTCAAATGGAGAAACGCTCACACTCCCCTCCCTCTCCTTCCTATCCTCCACTTCCCCATTCCACTCTCCCCCCCACCCCCCAATTCCCACTTTAAATTTGTGATGGTCAAGGCCGCCAAATAAGTTTGGTCTCTCTAGTTGCCAGGAACCTGGCAGTTGTACATTAAGAAATAGGTCTTGTTTGAAATTGGCTCTGGGGAACTCAGTAACATCATCATTCTCAAAGCTCTGCCATAATCTTTGCACTACTCACTATTTACCTGGGTGAGAAAGATGTCAATAAGCAACACATGACATCATATTAGCACAAAGAGGCTAAATTTTAATAGAAGTTGAATTCCCTATTAATGTTTAATTTTTGCTTTTATTTCCCTTCCTTTCCCCCAAAGTGTATGCATTAAAGTAAATTTAACATTGTTTTGAGGAAAAAAACATACCTCCAAGAAGTTCCCTGAGATATCTGGAGGCACACTGGGGTTTCACCAAACCAGGGTTGGTGATCACTTGCTCACAAATGATTGTTCTCTCAGATCCTCAGTAGGGGCTGGGCTGGGGGCCTGACCACAAAACAAAGAGTTTTTCTGCAGTTGTCAGACCACCAGGTGGCTCAGAAGTCAAGTCCTGCCATGTTAGCACAACCAGGAGGGGGCAGACAGGGTCTGTGGACATGTCCAGATAAAGGCTATGGTGCCCCATTTGAAGCAGTGTTAAAGAGGAGATCAGGCTCTGAGGTTGCAGTCAAAGGTAAGAGGTCAAGATAAAGTAGAAAAATACAGAGATCAGAATCTAGGCAAGGAGTCTGAATGATAATTATGGGCATCAGTAATAAGAAGAAAGACTGATACTGAATAATAATCAGCCTTGTGAAAAGAAGCTGATTGATGATTTTTAATCTCAGTTGAGTCTTTAGGATGGCCCCAAAATCTTCTTATGTAAACCCAGAGGGCTCTTCTTTGATTCTTCTTTTATTTCAAACTTTTAGATTCCTCTTCAAACTTCTGACACAACTACTTTTCACTTTTCTCTCAGTAGACAACACTGACTCTCATTTCACTGAGCTCATCAGGAGAAAATATCTCAGTTTTCTTCCTGAGCAACCATATTTATACACTGCCTGTCCTTATCTTTTCAGCTGCCCTCCTGTGGCAGGTGAGGAGGTGCTTTTCTTCTGGTCTAATGCAATCCCTGCCCTTTTCTCTCAATCTCCAGCCTCTCCCATTCTCCTCTCTCTTGATCTGGCACAAATAAATATACTAAAGTCTTTCTATTTAAAAAAACAAAACAAAACAAAAAACACACCTCACATTTCCCTCTAGCTATAGTCATTTCTCCTTCCACTCCCAACCAGAATCTGATAGTCTCACTTACTCATGTCCTCTATTCCGCAAACCTCCAGATGACTGTGTCAAATATTAAGTCTTACTGCTCCCTGGATATATTTCTAGCTACATCAACCTCCTCTTTCTGACACTTTAGTCCTTATTCTAAAGGAACTTTCTGCAGCATTTTATAAGGCTGACATTCCCCCCCCCAAAAAAAACCACACCTTTTAAAAAACTTTTCTCCTAATACCTTGATTGTCTGAATTCCTGTCTACTATGTTTCATCTTTCTTAGGCTCTTCTCTTGCCTCCTCTTAAATGTTGATCTGCTCAGGGCTTTGTTCTTGGCTTAATCATCATTTCACCCTATTTGCTCTATTTATGTTTAAGTTGATTTAATAATTTAAATTCATGACTTTCACTGTACTGAAGACTCTTCAAGTCACAGCTCTAGGCAGATGTGTTTTGTTGTGTTGAGTTCTGTGTATCTGACTGGTTGTCCTGCAGGAGGCCCACTTCCGACTTGACGAGTCCAAAACACAATTTCTCTGCTGCGCTCACCTCCCCTCTCTTCCCTCACGCTGACCTTAACCTCCTCCTATAGTCTGCATCTCTGCCAGTAAAAGATTTCATGCCAAGAATGGTACAAGGCACTTCAAATGCACTAACTCATTTAATCTGTATAGTAACCCTGTGCCTTAGAAACTCTAATTATGACAAAATATAATAGCATCAGTAAATACCTACTTACTCAAAACATGAACCTGGAGTTTACTTCAGGCTCTTCTCCCACTAATACCCTAAATATTTCCCAAGTCCTAGTTAATCTACTTCCATAATATCTCTCAAATTCTCCCTTTATCTCCAGTCTAAGTGAGTACAGCCTTAAGTCATGGGTAGCAATAGCTTCTGGAACACCTTCCACAATGGAGTCACAGTGATCGAAAATTCAAATCTTACTTTCTCTCAACGTTCAAAATCCTTGAGTAGCTCCCTGTAGCTTTTAGAATAAAGTTCAAATTTCTTAGCATAGAAGACTCTTCATGAACTGATCTCTTTCTATTTTTCTGCCAATTTTCTCACTTTGAAAGGAGGTACCTTTCCCTCTTTCAGCTTCCTTAGAGGTCCATACACTATGAACTTCCACCATTTGAGAACTAAGGTAAAGGCATCTTCCACCTCTGCTTGCACAGCTCCCTCCCCCACTTTCTCCTTCTCAGACTAAATGGTAAGACTGGGGAAAAGATCAGTAGAACTTAAAAACTGGGATACATGCACAGTGGTACTGCCAGATGACATCAATCTTGTGGAAAACAAAGTTGTTAGGCAAGGGGGTAAAAGAGTAAGGTCATGAAGAAAAAGAAGCATGCTGGAAATCCCTTAATTCTTTCTCCACCTTTGGCCTTTTAGTAGGTGAGGCACACAAAAAAAACCAAAAACCAAAAAACAAAAAACTCATCATCGCCTTTGGACGGCTGAACAACAAAGCATTGCCATTAGAGTAAAGACAAATTTCAGTTAGAAGTTGAGGTGGAAGAATTGTTCTGGGAGGAGACTAAGGATTAGAAGAGCCTGTTTACAATGGGAGTGAAGTTCCAGAGGGCACAAGGATGGGAGGATGTCAGCAGAGGGAAGGATAAATTGTTCTGCTGACAGAATATAAGAAGAGATCTTTGGAGAGACTTCCATTTGGACTTTGGTAGAGGAACAGCTAGCCTCAAGTTCAAAGCAGTTATGCTACCTACCACTTTTGAATTCTTATCACATGCCCAGCACTTGTCCAAGTACTTTAAATGGAATATTCTGCTCTTATTTTACCTCAGGCAGAAAACGAAACAGAGGAACACCCTCTTACATAGCTATAAACTTACAGAGCTACAAAGTGGCAACTCTAGGTGCAAATTTAAGCACTCCAGGATGAGAACCGGATTGTGAAGTGAGCATATTGCTAGCATGGCTTGGGCCCAAGTATTGGTGAATAAATATTTTCATTGCCTCTGCAACTTGGTTCTGGGTAAAAAGAATGTGAATTAGATCTCTTTAAAATTCTCTGAAGTAGAGGTTTCCAAAGCTTTATGGCTCAGGCAAACTTTAGCTTTCCTCATAGTCAGTCTATGCCCTTTCCACAGTTAAGTGTTAGGAATCAAAATAATTATGCAAAAGATTATGCAAAATGACTCATTATGGTTTAAAGAGTGACTTGCATATTTCTGGGGTTAAGAGATTCCTCAATTCCTGCATTTTGCCAATGACACTAGCCATGTATTAATGTAAATCTCCGCTGAAACATTTTCTTGCATGTAACAGATACCAGTGGAGAAAACATTATGTATATGAGTACATAATCATATGAAAACAATTATCTAAACTTTTGAAAACTGGCCAAAACCTTATGTACCTTTTTGTTGTTTGTTTTGTTTTGTTTTGCCCCCGAGGCTAATGAATATAACCTCTATCAGACTCCAAATTTAGCTCAAACTCTACAGTCAAGGACATTTTCATTAGAGTGGCCTTTCTTCATCCTCATTAAAGTTGAGCAAGCATCAAGTCTTGACTCTTTTGGGGTTATTCTCTGAAGAAGAAAGGTTGGTATAGTGAAAAGTGTATGGATTTTTTATTCATCAAGACCTAACCTTAGCTTTATTTTTTATTAACTACGTAACCTTAGGAAGGTTACTAAAATTCTA
This sequence comes from Phoca vitulina, assembly GCF_004348235.1. Taxonomy (NCBI): domain Eukaryota; kingdom Metazoa; phylum Chordata; class Mammalia; order Carnivora; family Phocidae; genus Phoca; species Phoca vitulina. Next base: position 38,316,762 of record NW_022589712.1, read on the forward strand.
AGCTGTGATTCCTTAAGTGGTTAGGTCTTTACCTGAGACCACAACCCTGCTCAGTTCCTCACCCTTCCCTTTCCCACTTCACTCCCTCAGTAAGAGGTTTTTCTTGAAGTATACTCCCCCAATAAATCCTACACATGGAATCCTTATCCCAAACTACTTCAAGGGAACTTGACCTATGACACTTGGCACACTCCCACTGTTGTTTCATTGTTGGTACTGGAGATGGTGGTGGTGGGGGTTTTTGTTTATTTGTTTTGATTTGGTTTTAAGCTATGAATTTCCTTTTCTCTGAACACCTGGTTGATCCCCTGACCTTGACCATTGCTCTTTCTTCTGGATTTCTGATGTAGTTGGAATATACTTAATATTGTAACAACTACACATTTTCATTGTGACCCTGTGCATGTCTCATCCCTAGACTGCACGCTCCAAGAGGGCACGGCAAACATTTTCCTTTTTTTAGCCTCAGAGCTTCGCAGAGTTCCTTATTCACAGAGAATGTGAAATAACAGTGGAGTATACAATGATGGAGGAAGAGAAAGAAGAGGAAAGTATTTATTACCTATCTGGTTCTCTATTATTTTTTTATTATTTTTTTAAGATTTTATTTATTTATTTGACAGAGAGAGAGACAGCAAGAGAGGGAACACAAGCAGGGGGAATGGGAGAGGGAGAAGCAGGCTTCCTGCAGAGCAGGGAGTCCGATGCGGGGCTCGATCCCAGGACCCTGGGATCATGACCTGGGCCGAAGGCAGACGCTTAACGACTGAGCCACCCAGGCGCCCCTGGTTCTCTATTATTTTTATTAGTACCCTCAGCAACAGCAGTGTCAAAAACAAGAACAACAAAACCCTTTCAAATTGCTTTTGTAATGGACAAGAGGCAGAAAATTGTATGTGTAATGGGCAGTGACAAGTACTGATAGGAGAAGGGAGGGTCTAAACCAGTCTCAGGAGAAGAAAAGGTAGAGGCTGAGTGGAAATGACTCAAGGCTGTGAGAACATCCCCAAAAGAACATACTGACTTGTAGGCTTGCCTCTCAGAGTTCTTCACTCCTTCATCTTCCTGCCTTTTCCACATTCAATTTCATACCCTCTGTAGAGTTTTCTTCTCTACCCCTCACACCCAGTCTGATCAGCTTTTTTCTTCCTTTCTGTCACAGGGACCTTTCTGATCTCCTTCCTTCAAGAGTTTCTTGCCCCAGACCAGCAAAATCTAGAGCTATAAACAACTGACTTATAAATGACCTTGGGCTGAATCCATGGTTTTCCTTACAGCGATGGTACATTCCAATTTGTGACACCGCAGACTTTGAAAACAATCATGTGCTTGTCATTTCTTGACTTCTCTAGAGTTTCCCAATTTCTCACAAGGGAAGTGGGCACCAGTGTCCATGATCTTCAGGCTCACACTGACCCTAACAAAAAGCAAAGTCCTGCACCTGCCCTGTTGGTGATGGCTGGGATTGCTCTTTGCTGCTAATAGACCTAGTGCCTCTCTCATAGAAGCAAGAAATCCAAACATGATGTAACCCTTGAGTGACTGCATTCTCTATTCTTACCTTGTTGATCCAGTTAGGGCCTTTTCAGTTTTTCTTCATGCATCCCAATTACCAACTGGAACCTAGGCACCTTGGGGGTGCCCCAACATGCTTCTCTGGATCTTGAAGACTTTGGCCAGCTTTGTTATCTACTTCCTGTGGGCTGATGGAAGTTGTTCCTTCCTTTCTTAAACCTCCTGTGAAGCCACTGACTAAAGTCCTCTTATGAAGAACCCATGCCAATGCTCTCCCTGTGATTTTGAAAGTCACCTAAGACTTGAATTTCTCACTTTCTCCCACCCCCTGGAAATACCACCCTAATGCTTGCCACAGACATGAAGCATGTGCCAGGAGCCACAAAGCCACTAACCCCCATCGTAAGGTGAAAATGGCATCCCTCCCGCTCCCAGATTCTTGGTTCCTACATGTTCTGTCCCTGAGATCTAAGTATATCCCCTGACAGAGTCGGTTCTGAAATGAAGATATATAGTGTCATCATTTCATATATTTCTTTCAAGCAATGAGAGCATGGGACTGTGCAGACTTCAGTCATCTATATAAAATGGATTTCAAAATTCCTAACGCAGTTAACATGCCATGCATCCAAAGTACAAGTTCCTTGCAATTCTAGTTCATTGGGACAGAGTCCTGACACTGGGTATGACCCCAAACCTCTGAGCACAGAAGTATTTGTCACAAAACGTCAGCATTGAAGAATAGCCTTAGGGTCTCAGGGAAGAAACTGACTGCTACAATTTAGCACATAATTATTGATTTGTTTACCATCTGGGTTTCCCAACTCAGTCAATAGCTCAGGTCAGGGCAGCAGCAAAATAGAGGGGAATGGACATGAGTTTACATCAGAAGTAACACAGGTGAGAAGTAATGACTGAGCATCTGGCAAGTAGTGGGGAGAGGAACAAAAGCAGGAGCATTTTGCTGCATTTTGGGGAACATTTTAAGAATTAATAGACAGTTCTGACATTCGAAGATATAATCCCACCTCACGTTTTCATGTTTTGAAATTACCATGTATATATCTTGTCATTGAGTCTACTTAATATTACTTTATTTTTCCTGGAAGACTTCTTTTTGAAGCAATGGGATTTCCTAATATGAAGTCTTACAATGGAGGAAATGTGGTATTAATAGTCACCCCAAATTATTAAGAAGAGCTTAAACTGTATTTGAAGTTTTTCTTTCTTTCTTTCTTTTTTTTTTACTTAGGGAGATCTTACAATATTTAATAAATATTAGAATATCTCTTATAGGGGAAAGAGGTTAAATAAGTAGTTTTGAAGATTATTGAAATTTTAGCTCAGTTATCTGGAAAATTCACTTATTGAATTCTCCAGCAGCAGCAGTAAAATGAGGCTTTATGCTGAAAAATCCCTACTTCTTCAGTGTTTGTTTTCCTTTAACAAGCAAAAACATTCTGCAGAATGACCTATATTTTGTTAAAGCATTTTTGCACAGACAATTTCTGTTCCTTTCATATTGATTTATAAAAGTTAGCATGCTATATTTAACTACATAAATACATATTTCTCTGATTCATAAGTTTACCTTTTGCCTTTTGCTTTTAAATGATTATATACTAGAGAGATGTATCTATTCTATATACAGATGAATGAGGAACATAGTATCATTATAAGGAAGCATTAAAAAGGTGTAATATATTATTTACCATAATGAGAAAGTACCCAAAATAGATCACTGAAGTAGATTCTCCCAATTGCAAACAATACTTTTTTTATTATAAGTCAAGATAGGAAATACTTTCCAGAGGTTGCACAAACAGACTAAACCACAGAGATAACATTATTTCAGATAAATGATCAATCTCTCTATGGTCCCTGAGGCTTATTTTAAAGGATCTTTCAGCTGGGGGTACACTAGAAAGTCTGTGATGCATGTAATAGAATCAAGATCTCTATTACAATCCCAAATTGGTAGCACCTCTGAGTATCTCTGGGTTCACTTTCTTGAGAAGGATATATGGGCCCAAATAACTTACCATAGCTCACCCAATTATTAGTACACATAACTGAAAGTGAATTTCATGTATTGAGCTGACCTGTGTTCCAGGTTCACTTTAGAACCTGATAAATCATTTTAAATGATGACAAAAATTCAAAAATAATAAATCCAAAGAAAACATAAATAAATAATGTTAAGTAAATAATACATAGTTATTACTATAACAATTATTCATACAGGCCTCAGATTTTTAAATTCTTATGGTCAATTTTTTTCCAAGTTCTAATTGTCCATGAATATTTATTTTATTTTATTATGTTATGTTAATCACCATACATTACATCATTAGTTTTTGATGTAGTGTTCCATGATTCATTGTTTGCGTATAACACCCAGTGCTCCATTCAATACATGCCCTCTTTAATACCCATCACCAGGCTAACCCATCCTCCCACCCCCTCCCTTCTAGAACCCTCAGTTTGTTTCTCAGAGTCCATAGTCTCTCATGGTTTGTCTCCCCCTCCGATTCCCCCCCTTCATTTTTCCCTTCCTACTATCTTCTTCTTCTTTTTTTTTTTTTAACATATAATGTATTATTTGTTTCAGAGGTACAGGTCTGTGATTCAACAGTCTTACACAATTCACAGCGCTCACCATAGCACATACTCTCCCCAATGTCTATCACCCAGCCACCCCCTCCCTCCCACCCCCCACCACTCCAGCAACTCTCAGTTTGTTTCCTGAGATTAAGAATTCCATGAATATTTTTTAAATAAATGACACTCTTAAGTTATGGGAATCTTAGTAAAGATTCTTAGCAATTCTTGGAAGCAGAGAGATGGAAAGGGTGTAGAAAAGTAAATTAAAGGAGATTCATATTTACAGCTATAGTATACACCATCATTTTGATAGAAGTAATTTTTTCTTTTCTTTTTTTTTTTTTTTTTAAAGTAGGTTCCACGCCCAACCTGGGGCTTGAACTCATGACTCTGAGATCAAGAGTCAGATGCTCTACTGACTGAGCCAGCCAGGCACGCTGATAGAAGTAATTTTTAATGAATTATCTTTCCATGATGCTGTGTTAGGCACCATTCATTGATAATTAAACAGACATGATCCCTGGCTGCTATAAAATTTGTACCTAGGAGAAATCACTGAGACCTCAATGATATGTAGTCATGTGGATATTGAAATGGAACTTACATGATTTACTTGGGCCATGTACAAGCAATGGAGCATACTCATTTAGTGATTTCTTGCAGGAAAAGGAGTTTTCTGGAGATAGCGCTATTAGGAGGATTGAACACTTGCTGGAAAATGGTCTTTTTATAAGCCCAGCTAGTTACGCTTTGTTAGGTTCCAACATGTTTAAATTTTTCATTAAAAAAAGGAGTTGATTGTAATATGAGCAGAGATGTTTCCTTTCCCATTTCTGTTTCTACCAGGAGAGATTTTTCCTAAAGCAATCCAGCCTCTTTCCCTATCCCCTACTCTTCCAGTGGAGGCGGCGTGAGTTGTCTCATTGGAGATTTGGAAGAGGCCCAAGACACCTGTGGCTCAGTTTCAGCACAAGCCTTCTCTCTAGGGTCTACCTGCAGAGAGTGTGTGTTCTGACTTGTCTCAGCCAGTCAAGTGAGCTGAGGCTTGGTGCCCTGCCTCTGGGCAGGCCAACTTTTGTGGGTCACAACCTGTGACTTCAGTAATTTGTCCACAGATGAACACTACATCTTCTGGTATTAGCTTTCGCAGTAGTAAGTTCTATAATCTTAGGTCTTACATTTAGGTCTCCAATTCATTTTGACTTAATTTTTGTATACGGTTTGGGAAATGGATCTTCTTTGACTCAGTACTACACTCAATAAGTATTAGTTTCTTAAAGGTTATTGGTAATGTGCAAATATTTGCCATCTATCAGTGAAATTTTCATTGTTTGTTACAGTAAAATGTATTGGTCTATCTTGGATTTTACATGGATATTTTACCTATACATGATTTTATGAAATCATATATTGTTCATTTGGAAAATATGGGTTCACTGAACTATTTAGGTTTTCCAAAATCTTGACATATTTCATTTATAAAATGTCAAAAAATCGGGACGCCTGGGTGGCTCAGTCGGTTGGGCGGCTGCCTTCGTCTCAGGTCATGATCCCAGTGCCCTGGGATCGAGTCCCACATCGGGCTCCTTGCTCAGCAGGGAGCCTGTTTCTCCCTCTGCCTGCAGCTCCCCCTGCTTGTACTCTCACTTACTCTCTCTTGCCCACGCTCTCTCTCTCTCTAACAAATAAATAAATAAAAAAATCTTAAAAATAAATAAAATTTCAAAAAATCATAGATTTTAATATTATCAAGAATCTCATCAAAAATATCTTTATATATTTGCAAGTTGTCAAGCTCACAGTCAAACTTGTTGATACCAGTTTCAAAAAATTCTAATTTTTTGCTTGAAAGTTCAAATGTTGTCATTGGCATCAAATTTAAGTTTTTGCCTTGAAGTGACATATGCTTTTGTTCATTCTCAACAAAAATGTCTGCCAAATATCTAAGTTTGTATAACCATATTTTATCTGTCAGTCGTTCTTCAAAGTAAGTATCATGTTCTATAAAAAAAAGTGGCTAGTTCAGTTTGCAACTCAATCACACAAATGTTTTTTCCTTCAGACAGCATCATACTTCATCCAATATGCAATAGAAGTATTTTATGCATGCTGCCTAGGTTGTCACACAGAACATTGAAAAAGATGTGTCATCGGGGTTGAAATTTAATAAATTAATAATTTTTACTGCTTGATCAAGGATCTTCCTAAGTGAAACTGGCTTTCTTATTCTTTTCGGTGAGTTGGGGTTTAGATTCTCAGTACTGTGAGGTCTCTGGGTCACGGAGACCGGCACAGTCAATACTACCTACCATCCTTGCAAAGATTTAGGAGTCTGGTGTTATACAACAAGCTTACAGAAGACGTTGCTGGCCTTCATTCTTTTCAGAAGAAGACATTTTGCAGTTTAGCTCTAGATGGCATTCACGTCTTGTATCTCTGATAGAGACCCACGGCAGATTTTTATACACTGATATTGAGGTACTCCAATGAATCTCTGATTCTTCTGTCTGTGAGAGACGTTCTGGATGAATTTGCCACTCAGTATATCTTAAGATGGTGACAGGTAGACAAGTTGTAAAAACTAGTATTAATCTACCTTTCACTATGTACTAGGCATTCTGTGTACTTAGAAAAAATTAGTAACTCCAATAAGCCCGTGAGATGTGTTGAAATTTATAGATGAGGTAATTTGACTCAGAAAGGTTAAGTAGCCCAAGACGGCACTTCTAATTTAATTTAAGTGGAATTAAACCCAGATCTGTCAGATGCTAAAGCCCATAGATTTTCCATTTTCACCAATATTTTTCCAAGTTATTTTTGTGTTTTAGCAGAAAGTTTTTCAATAAAACTTAAAGCAGAACACTAAAATGTTAAAGCTCCTCATATTGCATCAGCATCCATGAAATTCTCATCAAATATCTGAAGAATCTCAGAAGCACTTCCAAAAGGCTCTGTAGATAGAATACAGCTGCCCCGTGGCTCTCTACGCTACTGGCTGTCTTTGTTGACATCTGTTACTTGCCTTTTTGGCCTGTCCCTCTCTCTCTCTTTTTAAATTGTCCCCAGTGCCCAAGATTGTTCATGGCAATGCATGGGGCTTTTCCATTTTCTATTCAGGCTGAAGGAACTGCTTCTGGTTGTATCTCTCTTTTGTAGATTTACCTGCACATGAGTGGAAAAGCCTCGGTTAGCAGAGCAAACAAACCTCTACTCTTTTGTTATCTAAACTGGAATACACAGTGGCTTTTCCACCCAGCCTGACTCCGAATAAAATTAGTTGTACTGTCACAAGGATTTGAGTGGACCATTTTACCTAAAAGGAGAATTGAATATTAGTGCAACACCTTCTATATATCACATACTGTGCTATACATCATCTATAAATTTAATATACATTATACTCTGCTGAGTGCTCTGTGCTTTATGCCAGGCCTCAGCTTCAGATCTGAGAGGGGGATTGTGCCGAATTGTTCTGCCTTAAAATTAATCTTACTTTTCTTTTTTTTGGTGTGAAACTATAAAAAGATTAAAAACAGGAAGAAAAATCATGAGCAAGTTTGCATCTTAGAAGTATAATCTGTCAAGAATTTAAAGTAATTAGATGGGAGATAAGGCTGGAAGCAAGAAGACCATTTCAAGAGTCCAGAAAAAGGGGGTAAAATATGAGGAGTCAGCTTAAACAGTTCAACAAGAAGGCAGAAGAGGGAAGTAAATAGAAAGTCAGGAGAGAGGGAATCAATAGGTCTCAACTCATGGAATATGGAAGAAACAATTAAGACTTCCCAGCTCTTAGTTCCACCAACTCCAATAGGAAATACTGAAGGAAAGGCATATGCTAGGGCTGGAACACAGCAAACAAGATCGCATAACACTGACAGCACATGAGCGGTGAACTGTTCCACATGTTTATGTCCATGGTGTGCCACTGACTGGGGTTAAACACATAATCTTTCTATTCATAGTTCAAAAAGAGCTTTTGACATAAATGGGTATTAAATCTTACCAAATATTTCTATAAAATTAATTGATAAGATTATCTAATTGAAGTTCATATTATAAAATATCCTGGGGTGCCTGGGTGGCTCAGTCGTTAAGCGTCTGCCTTCAGCTCAGGTCATGATCCCAGGGTCCTGGGATCGAGTCCCACATCGGGCTCCCTGCTCCGCGGGAAGCCTGCTTCTCCCTCTCCCACTCCCCCTGCTTCTGTTCCTGTTCTCGCTATCTCTCTCTCTGTCAAATAAAATCTTTAAAAAAAATAAAATAAAATAAAATAAAATAAAATAAAATATCCTGATACTGATCTAACCTTACATTCCTGGGATACACCTTATATAGTCATGGTGAATTAGGAAGTTTTCAATATAATTAGATTATATTTGGTAGGGCTTTACAGACATTTTTAGTGCAACTATTCATAATTGGGGCAATTTCCCTTTCTGTGTGCCATTTTTGTCATTTTGGGTATTCAACCTTTGTAAGAGATTAGGTTAAAATGAAGGATTAGCTTCTTTTTGAAAATAAATAACTTACCAGTAACATTAACTGGGACCTGACATTTTCTGAGAAGTATTTCTTATTTTCTACATCTTTAATTAAAGTATTATTCATTCTACTTCCTCTTGCATTAACTTGGTAAATTTATACTTCACAAAATTTCATCTTTTTAAAATTTACTATTTTTTTAGAGAGAGAGTGTGTGCATGAGCCAGGGAGGGTGGGGGGAGGCAGAGGCAGAGAGAGAATCTTTAGATGGCTCTAGGGCCAGCACAGACATGGGGCTTGATCTCACAACCCTGAGATCATGACCTGAGCAGAAATCAAGAGTTGGATGCTTAACCGACTCAGCCACCCAGGTACCTGCAAATTTTATCTTTTCAATTAAAAAATGCCCAATTCTTCCTTAAGTCTTAAATTCTTTGCTATGACCATTGCTCTCCCTCTTATCTTTTTGTCCATGTTTAATTGAAATATAATTACCAAGGTTGTTTATAGCATTTTAATTATTTTTTATTAATTGTATCTCTTGTAAAAAAAAACAGACTGGGTTAAAACCAAAAGACTCCTTACTCCTTGATAAGAAAGTTGAAATTGTTTCAGAAGTACAGGTCTGTGATTCATCAGTCTTACACAATTCACAGCGCTCACCATAGCACATACCCCAAATAATACATTATATGTTAAAAAAAAAAAAAAAAGAAGATAGTAGGAAGGGAAAAATGAAGGAGGGGAAATCAGAGGGGGAGATGAACCATGAGAGACTATGGACTCTGAGAAACAAACTGAGGGTTCTAGAGGGGAGGGGGGTGGGAGGATGGGTTAGCCCGGTGATGGGTATTAAAGAGGGCACGTACTGCATGGAGCACTGGGTGTTATATGCAAACAATGAATTGTGGAACACCACATCAAAAACTAATGATGTAATGTACGGTGATTAACATAACATAATTAAAAAAAAAGGAAGTTTAAATTGCTTATATTTACTGTCAAAATATGAAATAAACTTGAACTGACTTCTCCATCTTTCTTTCACACTCATTTTTGTTTCACATTTAAATAATGTTTTAGTTCTATATTTCCTGTCTAACTTATTGTGTTAATAAATCTTATTAAATCAATGTTTATTTAATTCCAAAATTTGAAAACAAAAAAAATTGAAAACAAAACAATAACTGAAGCATTCCATTTATGGAAGGTGATGAGTTTAACTATTTTTCCTTCCCTATTCCATTTCCCTTATTCTGGTCTCTATATTTGGGGATCAGAAACCTCACTAAAAAAATGAAATCTTTATTTTCTAGATTTCTTTGACTACCTTTGTTTTCATAGGCAGAACAATCATTTAGTCTTTGTGAGATCAAGAGTTACCTCTCCTATCTGGAATCAGATAGTAATCTGATTTTAATATGTCTTAACCTGGTGGGCAGGATGGAAGAGTGGGTAAAAAACCTGCCCAGTCAATGCAGTTCTAGATTGGCATAAGTCATGATTCTCATGAAGCTGTGGGAGTCCCCTGAATCAGTGGCCTTGCAGCAGGGTAGAAAGGCAGTCCAGAAAAGAGTAGCTGAGTGAGCTGCCACAATAAGGAGGCCTAAATGCATGTCTTGAGAGCCAGAAAGTTCAGGCAAGAAGAGCAAATAAGGAGGAGACCTTTACTAGGTAAATACCTTAGCTGAAAATGTCTCTTTCCGGCATACACTTGGGAAAGGACTGACTGACTTTCAAGACTCTGGAATAGGACAGAGAAACCATTATATTTAGAATACATTTCTTCTACACAACAACATTATTAACTTTGACTCATTTTTTGATCTTCTCCTTGGAAATTTGCCCTGGACATTTTGCACCTTAAAGTCTCCCTTCCTACCCTTTCTCCACTTATCCCTATAGACTCCAGATAAGTCATTGCTTCTCTGTACTTCCTTCATAATTTGTGGGTTATTTATTCCTTTACTGCAATCAACAAGTGAAATTTAGTAACTGTTTACTGTTCTGTTACTTCTGCCAGACTATGAATCTTACAGGTTTGGGGTAATACTCATTTGGGTAATACTCAGTTCATCATTGTATCTAGTAGCTGGCATAGAGTAGGTCCTTAGCAAATGATGCTGTATTGAAAATCACTATGTATTACTAAGAGAAAGCGTAGGGAGAGAAGAGAGGAGAAAACACTTGCATGTCAGGGGGAAGAAAAGAAGCCATTAGAGATAGAGCAGAGTCCTGAACAGTAACAGAGGAACCAGCACAGTGCAGGGTCACAGGTATCAAGAGAGGAAAAGGACTCGAGCTGGGAACACACAGGGGGAAATCATGAATTGTAGGAGAATGAGGACTAGGGAAATGTCACTGGAATTGATAATGGGGTGATCCCTGATCACTTTCAAAGTAGCAGATCAAGTAGACTTGATGGAGACAGAAACCAAATTGCAAGGTCAGAGTGAGTGGGAAAAGAGGAGATGAATAAGGACTAGCTAGTCTGTCTTTGAAAGGTGCATTGGTTGGAAGAAAGAGAGTCAGTAGTATGGAAATTATGAGGTTGAGAATTATTTTGCTCTAGATTAAGAATCCATGTGCATGTTGATAGGCAAAAGAAAAGGAGCCAAAGGAGAGAATGGAATGTACGAAAAATGGATAGTTGATGGAAAGCAGTGGAGCTGGAGAGGAGGGAATAAGACTAAACAAATGTGAGGAGAAGGTGAAAGAAGGTGGAAAAAACAAAACAAAACCATGTTCTATTGTGATAGGGAAGAAGAAAAGTTTTTAACAAGTCAAAATGAAGATAAATCCAGAAGTAGAAACTTTCTTCTGCTCTTTAGGTAGAAAGAAATCTGTGAGAGGGGACATCCATTGGCATCTATCTCCGTAAATTAGGAGTGAAGCCACCCCCTGCTCCTAGAGTGGAGTTGTTGCGGTAGAATTAGGGGCTGAGGAACACAGAGTTTAGAACAGCAGGGAGAGAGTGTTACAAGGAATCAATGAGAAGAGACGTGCAAGATGAAAAGCAGCAATGAGGGCCAATTTAAGAGTAATTAGTATGAATTCTACTTGTGGTCTCAGCTATGGTTTATTGAAATTCTCCAACAGTTTTTGTCATCCTGGGTGGTATTCACACCACATGAGTGAATGAGCATGGATGATCACATGAGTGTGGGATTCTAGACTGTAAGTGGGGGCAATATTGACAGGACTGAGCCTGGATTCCAGACCACAAATGGGAGTGAGGCCAAAATAGGAAACTGTGTAAATGTTAGGAAATGGAAGAGAGAACAGATTAAGAGCTTGTGGTCACAAATAGTGAGTGCTGGGTGCTTATTCATCCTTTTAAGTTGCTTAAATATTTATGGATTTATTTTAATAAAGACTTTCCAGGCAGTTCCCATTTTTTGCCACATATCTAGCAGTAATACTGGAAAACAGAAGTGAACAAAGATCTCATCTTCACTCCCCCCAACCTTATGTTGACTTTTTCCTTAGTGAATAGCCTACATAAATCCCTCTTTCACCACTAGATGACCACCTGCATTTGTAATAGGTTATACAGATTGATTTCATAATGGCTAACTAGAAGTGATGGAACTGATGTGTATTGACAATGATAAATTCAGTATATCAGGGGTTAGAATAACTGAACCCAGATTTTGGAAAGTGACAGAAATCTAACTTAATATTAATTGACTCCAGGAAAGTTAACTTAACCTTTTAAGAATCAGTTTTCTCAACAGTGAGTGGAAATAATATCAGATATCCCAAACAGTTTTAAAAATTGGAAAAGAGGGGTTCCTGGATGGCTCAGTCATTAAGCGTCTGCCTTCGGCTGAAGTCATGATCCCAGGGTCCTGGGATCGAGCCCCGTATCGGGCTCCCTACTCAGCGGGAAGCCTGCTTCTCCCTCTCCCACTCCCCCTGCTTGTGTTCCCTCTCTCTCTGTGTCTCTCTCTATCAAATAAATAAACTATTTAAAAAAATAAAAATAAAAATTGGAAAAGATAATATATATAAAATGTTTAGCATGGCTCCTAGAACTAAGTACATGTTCTGCATCTTGCCCATGGCAATTTTATAGTTCTTGTAAAATTCATTCCTTCATTAGTTAAATATTTATTAAGGGCCTACTAGGTGTCAGTCATTACTTTAAATACTCAATATACAATGATGTGGGAGACTGAATTATTGGCCCCAATTCCTTACCATTCCCTGTATCCATAGCCTTTACTATGTGTTTTTCTGTCCTCCTACTAAAGGGAAAGTGAACCTCCCCACACTGAGACTTCAGACTGAGCCAGATGACTTGCCTTCACTCACAGAACATAGGCTGAAGTTTCAGTGAGCCAGTTCTGTGCCTTGGTCTTAAGAGCCAGCATGGGTTTTTACTCGCTCCATTCTGTTGGGGGTTGAATCTAGCCTGTGGCTTGTTTTTGTATGGCTTATAGAACAAGAATGTTTTTTGCATTTTTAAAGAGTTCTAAAACAAAACCAGCAGCAACACAAATGAAAGGAAGGAAGGAAGGAAGGAAGGAAGGAGACAGAGACCATACATGGTTTGTAAACTTTGTGATCTCTAAAAGAAAAAAAATTACTGACCGTTGGTCTTGATCTCCAACACCAGACAGCCAGAGACTATAAGTGATTCCCACTGAGATCAACAGAGCCGCTCCTGACAACTTCCAGTCATGAGAGAAGTAAATGCTTGCAATTGTTTTGCAGCATTCCAACAAAAGCTAAGTGAAAAATGGAAACATACATGGATCCTACCCTCATGGAGTTCACATTTTGGTTAGGAAGACAGAGAACTATTAAACAATAATGAGAAGAAATATACAAATGCAAATTTTGATAAATGTTATCAATAGAGATATAGAAGATTGGAGGTTTGAAACAAAGTGGGTGTTTGAAATAGTCACTGGAGCAAAAGGAGAGTGAAATGATTGGACGTTCACAGGAACATTTCTGGGTAGTGTTGAAGGCCCAATTAATTAGTGATCATGACTTAGAGTGACATCCTTCTGTCCTATGTCCCATTGTTCAGCTGTTTTGGGGGGATGGGGTTTACAATCACGGTGTGATAACAGAGACAGAAGGTCCAGGAATTTATTTTATTGTCAACAGTTATTGAAATGAGAATGAAATCTAAGCCCAAGAAGAGGCTGGTGAATTTGGAAAATGTTAAGAGGTTAGTGGCTTAAAGGTATTACAGAATTTAAAGAACAAGCTGCCTAAGCATGGTTCACAATGAAGAGTTTATGGTCAAAACGCATTTGCATTGTTGGTTACAGAATACAGGTTTTACAAACTTCATCACAGAAACTCCTCTCTTCCTTCCTTCTTCCTTTTCTTTCTTTCTTTTTCTTCCTTTCTTTCTGAACTTTATAAGACAATATTTTTTGGAAGATGTTCTTGTGTATATGAAATACTAAATTATGACTTTCTTTATACTCAACTATGCCTCCCTAAGAATTCACCCTAGCTTAAGTCTTGAAGATTTAAAATACACATTAGTATACTAAATTTTAAGTCTTACAGTAAAGAGTCTTGTAAAGTTTTATCTAACTCAGCATTGCATAGATGTTTTTGATTACCAAAATCTTTTATTGCTTAATGCCCATTAATACCCTGCAGAGGAAAACATTTTAGTAAACAATAGTGTCAGCTAATCCGTCATATTAATGTGTCTAAGGAAATAGTGTGTCAACAGGAGGAAAAAGGGATTCATGGAGGCAAAAGAGCAGGCCAAGAGCAATTCATTCACTGATTCATGCATTCGACATTTTCTGAGCCCCAGTTACATGCCATTCACTGTAGAACACAAAGTGGAATAAAATATTGCCTCTACCTACAATCTAATTAGAGAGACAGAGACCCAAACTAACAAAAGGAAGAACGGCCACACAGAAAGGTGAGTACTAACAAAAGTCCATGCTGAGTTCTCTCCCAGGAAGGGGACCTGCAAGACTTGGCAGATGGGATAGAGTGGGCCTGAATGAAGGATAAGAAAATGATTTTAGGAGGCGGTAAAAGTTGAATGGGGTTGCCATAGCTGTAATTTACTTTAAAATACTTCAAGACAGACAGGGTAGTACTAATTGCTAGTTTAAGTTTCAATTCTGGGAGCAAATGGGATCTACGAGAATCCTCACTCCAGCAGTGGTTAGTGTTTTATTAGGCGCTCCAGAGGTGGCTACGACAAGTCTTCCATTATCCAGAACTTGGTCAAGACTGTAGGCCATCCTGCTTAGCATAGCAAATATATTCTTCCTGTAGAATTTATTGGTTTTTATTTATCATGAGGAATGTGAGAAGGAGGCTTTCATTGTTCACATTAACAGTATTCAAGATTGGCTAAAACATGTTATAGACACTTGTGATCCTTTTTGTGAGTGGGATCTGAAGTGTTTATCCTTTGGAATCAAGCTTCCTACTTCCTCCCACAGAAATCCTGTATTCAGCCTTTGTTAGGGCTTCATTATCCACTAGCCAATCCCACCAAAAAAACCTATGCAAGGCCAAATCATGTGGGGTCCATCAGTGTCTAAGAAATTCTGTAAAGATGCAGAGGCATAAAACAGCATTATAAATACAAGGCACTTTAAATGCTTTCACACAGAATGAAGAGGGAAGTGAATCTAAAGAGGGAGAGATTAAGTCTCAAGCGCTATTCCCAGAAAATTAGGTCTTAATCACATATTGAGATATAATATCTTTTTAAAATGACGATAGACACATCAGGTTACAGTAGCCTGATAAAAAAGCCATTCAGACGATCCCACTGATTTCTTTTGCTTTGATTATATGTTGGCTTCTCACAGAGATTGTATTAAGGTGAGCTAATGTACTAACCAGTTAATGCAATTATTGGAGTCTCTTTGGAAGTCATATTACTCAGTGAAATATAATGCATTGGCATTCTGGTTTATGTTCAATCTCTTTGGGAAGGCTAATATGAAGCATTCCAATGAGTCTGGTCAATTCTACCTGCACTCAAAGAATCAAGTTTCTGCACATGCAAAGTGGACGGTCACAACCTTGGCTATGGTCACTCCACTGCCCTATGAGATTCTCTCTGCATTCAGTGACATCCTTACACTCCCCAGTCCCAGACAAATCTCTTCCTTTTGTGGTAACAGTTGGAAACATGGAATATGTGGGAGCTGTTACAGACACTGGTGAGATTTGAGAGGTGAAATGTGAGAAGTTTGTATAGTGTGTTAAATAGTAAAAGTTAGTCTGGGAAAATTGGGGGAGAAACAGTAACTGGAGTGAAAATATTCAGGTCCTATTTATTTTACATATATTTAATGCAAAGGATCAGTCTCTAGGAAGATTCAGGTCTTTCTTTTGTGCAACTATTTTGCTAATTATAAACACACTAAACTTGTTTTCATTCTGAAAAAGGTGAAAGGAGCATATGAACGAGAGAGAATGCAATCTGAGAGGAGGTTCAGAGAGGTGATGTACAATGATAATACCAGTGGAAATTTGAATGCAAAATTATTTTTAAAATAGAAAGATTGTCTCAAAATAAGATATTTCAAGGGACTTGATTAGTGTTACTGGTTTTTTTTTAGGTCTCAGTTTATAACTAATCAAAAATAACACTAATGTTCACAAATTATCCAAGGATTCTCATCTTTTTTTTTTTGAAATCTCTAGAGAGACTAGTGTGGAGGTCTCAAAGTGTGATCCAGGGACCCTTTCACAAAATTATTTTCATAAGAATGCTAAAACTTCATCTGCCTCTTTTTTGTTCTTATCTGGTAGTACAGTAGAGTCTTCCAGAAACCACCTGATGTATGATATGGCAACAGAGCGAATGCAGAAGCATATACAAAAATCAATAATCTTCGGGGCACCTGGGTGGCTCAGATGGTTAAGCGTCTGCCTTCGGCTCAGGTCATGATCTCTAGGTCCTGGGATGGAGCCCCATGTCAGGCTCCCTGCTCAGCAGGGAGTCTGCTTCTCCCTCTTCCTCTGTCTCTCCCCACTGCTCTTACTCTCTCTCTCTGTATCTCTCTGTCTCAAATGAATAAATAAAAAATTCTTTTAAAAAAAAATCAATAATCTTCTATGACAGCAGACAGTAAAGAGATTTGCAAAAGGTAAAACAATGTCACTCAAAATTTTCATGAATATTTTTCTTTTGGAAAATAATTATTTTTCATGAAAATATGTTGCCTATAGTAAACTATAATGGCTTATTTTCATTCTTTTTAAATGAATTTATAGATAAAATTTTAAAACATTTTTAGTTTTAATGGTTAATATGGTCATCAATACCCAGATAAACCAAAGCTCTTCAAGGTCCTCAATAATTTTTAAGAGACTAAAGAGATCTTGAAACCAAAAGAGTTTAAGAAATTTCAATATAGTCAAATAAAACTTTGAATATTTGACACTACCCCATTTATTTTCTTCTATCTGAACTAGACTAAACCATGGGAAATAATCAGTTTCATGTGTGCCTTGGCTATTGCAGACTGAGACTGTTGATGGAAGAGGGTCTGAAGGTACTGGTGAATTTGCACTTCATTTTTTATTTGAATGAGATGGTGTCTCAATGGCACTAGGCATGGAGGAAAAAACCTTTTTACTGTTGCTACAATGGTAAATTTCTCTTTTTGATGACTTAGCATATCCAGCATCCATTCCACAGTATTATGTGAATTTCCAGGTGCCGAAATATAAAGGAATTTATGTTGATTGTTAAACTCTCAGAAGTAACTTGAAAAGTCACTACACATTTACATGACTATGAACCTAGCTTTCAGAAAACTCCCAAAGGCACCAGATCCCAGAGACTTAAATCTTAATGGTAAATTTCTTCACAGTGACAGATACTAAAACAGCGCAGAGATAAAGTATGAGATCTGCCCAGTTTGAAGTCAGTTCACTTAAATGTAAGGTACCGTGTGCAGTGTTTTGACTTATTATGTGAAGAATTCATGGCCATGTGTTTGTTGACTGCTATCCAGAGAGCTGACAGCTGCAGA
The DNA here is from genome assembly GCF_004348235.1 of Phoca vitulina. Lineage (NCBI taxonomy): Eukaryota > Metazoa > Chordata > Mammalia > Carnivora > Phocidae > Phoca > Phoca vitulina. Next base: position 38,334,362 of record NW_022589712.1, read on the forward strand.
TGGATCTTGTTAATAATCCAAAGTGCTAAAGGAGCCACCCAGTATATTTTAAAAACATGGGTTATTTTAGCAGAAAACAGTATAAGACTTGTCTCCTTTTAGGATATATTTAGCATTAAAATAATGCAGTAAAATTACAAAACAAAACAAAAACACAACTGTCTCCCATCTTCCCCAGCTTGTAGGGTAAATCTGTACTTCTCTTTTTCCAGTTAGAGAGTAAGAAAAATACAAAACAATACATCTTAAGCACTGTGATCTTTCTCTCATTAAGTCTTGTTATATAGAGAATGGAACTGAGAGAAAGGGCAAGAGAGGTTGGGTGGGAGGGGAGTCAGCTAAGTAACAAAAACTAATTTAATGTTTTTTAAGTATTTTTTCCACAGACCAGATTGCGATTTACAACCTTGCCATTCCATCAAATGCTATGGCACTTCACAAAGCTGCCGAAATGCAAAATTGGCCAGGTTTACCATAATCGCTGGTTGCGAGCAACATGAGATTGCAAATGTCACAGGAAAGAGACGATAAATGGCTGAGGGATATTTATGTACACTATATAGATATGTTGGCTAAACTCCTTGAAAGAAATCTGTTAAAAGCAATTATTTCAGTTACAGATTTGGACCAAAAATGCCTTTTTGTGTTACAGGCATCTGGGATCATTAGGTCTTCTATGGTAGCTTGGTTTCTCTTGCTCAGACCGTTCTCCGGTAATCACTCTGCTTGCCTCAATGTTGCTCTGTGGCCTGAAGCAAGAGAGTGATGCACATCAAGGCTGAGGAGGGCATCGCTGAGGGCTTAGCCTCTGCATCTAGGTGACCTGCCCAGAAATTCTTACTTTACTAGCACCTCTGGGTCTGGAAGGTTGTGGGCCTGGTTAGAATGCCTGATGCCTTAATCAACCACCTACTTCTGAAACATCTTCCAAGAAGCAGAGCCACATGCAGGATGGGAAAGTATTCAAATGGTCTTGGCATGAAATGATAGGTTCCCTCTTTGTCATTTTTCTGTTCTTGATTTAAACAAAGAACGATATTCAGACTGGATTATTCCAATTTTTCCTCTGAGATATAACGTGATAAGCAACAAAAATAATTACATTTCACACCTCTTAGGTTGAAGGTAGAATTTTTCCATAGAGAATTTAGTGTTATGATGAAAATAGCTAATCCTTACATCGTGATTACAGTGTGCTAGGCACAGTTCTCATTTAATCCTTGTAACATACACATGGGGTAGCCTCATTGTTATATTCATTTTAAACACAGGAAAACTGAAATGCAGAGGTTAAATAACTTTACCAAGGTCACACAGATAATAAATATGAGACTCTGGATTCAAACTCAGGCCAGCACAGAGTTCATGCTTTTAGTTATGATGCTATATTGCCTTGTCAATAAATAATACAATACTCAAAAACAAACAGCACATTTGTAATACCATATAAAGTCATTAATCTTATCTTCTGACCTAAAGTTCCTTTGAACCGATACTGACGTTGTTCTTGAGGACTTGACTTAGCACATACTGAAATATGGGCAGATGTATCAGTCAGAATAGGCTAGGTTATGCGGTGGTAACACACAGCCCCATTATCTCAATGGTGTAAGGCATCAGAGATTTTATTTTTCACTCATCTTCCATGTCAATCATAGGCTCCCTGGGGGCTTGGTACTACATTGACATGGTGCTTGCACCAGAACCCTGAATGACCTAGGATTCACTCTACTATAGCATGGTTGGGGAAAGAAAGAATGTGACAGAGCATTTGTCAACCATTAAAACTTTTGCCTGGAGATGATGTATGCCATTTTCCCTCATATTCTATTAGCATAAGAGAATCACATTATCCCACTTAACTCTGAGGGGGAAGTATAGTCATCTCATGTGCCCAGAAGGAGAGAAAATTGGGACTTATATACAAACAGTCCTAAGGACTATTTTAGCAGAGTCACCATGTTAAGGAGGGATTAGTTGAGACAGCCAGGGACAGTCTTTCACCAAGGGCTAGGGACACTGTTCCAGGACACCTGAGAGTCATCTGGTTTCAGCTTACTTCTTTGGGACAACTTTTATGACTTTTCAAAATGAAGTTAGAAGTCCTGTTATATACTCTCATAACACCTGCTTCCTCTTTCATATCACTCATGATATTTGTCATTACTTATTCTCTTCTGCATAAGATTTTATATAAATTCCATGAAGTCAGAGAATGATTTTGTGCTGGTCAATTGCTATATTCAATCTTCTTCTATCCCATCCTGATACTTCAAGAGTTAAATGAGCCCAATAAATATTTATTAAACTAGTAAATACATATTAAGCTAGGAAGAGTAAACAAGGAATGGTATCTGTACCTGGAATATACTTTTGAGCCAGTTTCACATGATTCAACAGATCTTTCCTCCCAGTCAGTCTAAACCCCAGCATAATTTTTGTGGCAAAGAGAATGTTCTATCTTTCCTGCCCACCACCCTTTGGAGCATCTTGAACAGGAGACTGGGTTTTTCACTCCACAAATAAACCTTAAAGGAATACAGATGCAAATATCTGGGAGAGTTATCCCATGAATGAATGATATGAATGACACCAACAAGAATTAAAGTAATTCTTTTCCTGATTTGATAGGGATGGAGACTTAAAAAGCCAGAAGGCTACCCCCTTTTAAAGGGAACGGGAGGGGAATGAAAAAAAAAAAAAAAAAAAAAAAAACCTGAAGTAGAAAGAAGAGTCCAGAGGTGAGATGACTAATTTGGACTTTAAATATTGCCACAAGCCTCAGCTTATATTCACCTATTCAATCAGGGATCTTCTGTTATGTCTTGATTATGTATTTCATGTCCAGAGCTGTCTGAACAGCTTCATGGGAACCGTTGGGCACTACATGTAAATCATGAACAAGACTGAAACCTGGTGCAAGATAATGATAGCAATATGTCTGGCCCTCTTTAAACAGCATCATCACCTGTTGCTTCCCCTGATCGAGCCCTCATCACCATCAGAAACTGCATAAAGAAAGGTTCAGATTTAGGCTGTGTTCCCCTGGGAGAGAGAGTTAGTGGATTTTGAAGCACAAAGCACAACACACTGTCTTTTTTGTTTGATCTAAAAAGCAATGCATTCTGTGTCATGTAATACATGGGTTACTAGGTCATGTGCAAATTTGGGGTAATTACTAATATTTAAACTCACATTTCTATGATAATTTAAGATCACAGTACCTTCACTTTTCATCAGAATGAGTCACTTTAGAAATCTAATAGTTTTAAGTCAAAGTGATATGCTGTTAATAACAGAGGGAAAAGCCTTTCTAATAAGAAACCTTTTCCTTTAAACCAATCATACATAAAAGAACAATGTAGGAAGCTTCTAGTTTTCTTAAGGTAGTCAGGCATCATAAATTATGCTTTATGTCTGACCTCAAATAGAGCTGGATTATCTCAGAGAAGAAGCAAAATAAATGTAAAAAAATTCAGATTACACAGAATCCTGCAGAAAGACCCAAGGTAGAGAAAAGTGACTGATAGTGTTACTTAATTCTTCTTTCTTTTCCTATCAGGGTTCATATTGTCTATAGGGACAGTACTAATTTGTTAAAAATTCAGTTATAGACCACATCAAAAACTAATGATGTATTGTATGGTGATTAATATAACATAATAAAATTAAAAAAATCAGTTATAGTAGTTTGGGCTTTTGTTTTGTTCTGTTTTGTTTTCCTTAATCAGTAGTTGCCTGACCCAAAAGGGAACCTTTGTCCACATACACATTTAGAAAAGTAGAATTACCTTGAAAAAGAAAATTGTGCTTTTTTAGTGTGGGCTACAGAGCTAAATGTAACCCAGAGAATTTTTTTTTTCCTAGGGAAAGGCAAGCTGTCTTTAGAAAAATATCTACTTCTTTGTATCCTGAATATTAAATTCTCAAATGTTAAGATCACATTTCTACTACGTAGGAGTACAGGCATTTCTCCATAAGACTGTTTTTACCATGATTTATTGAAGCCGATCTGTGATAGCACAAGAAAAGTCATCAATATTCGCCTATGTTAATGTTATGTATGAATCTTCTGCATCTTAACTGTGCAATGATATGCATGTGATATCAGCGTCTGAAATACTAGTGGCCAGATCTTTGTTCTGGTGTTTATGAAAGCTAAACACTAACTAGTTCATTGATTGAGACTCCTTTTCCTCATGCAAGATACTTTGAAGTAAAGATAAAGAAAAAAGAATAAGACTTTTCAAACCTATATAAGCATTAAAAATAGTCTCACAATCATATATTTAATTTTAAATTAGAAATTGAACAGCTAAGGTTTGGTTAATTAAATGGGGATTTTTCTTTGTTTTAAAATGGAAACATTCTTCATAGAGCTGAAGGGACACTTGATACAGAGTCTGAAAGCTGGATTCTTAACTCCAGCCTTACCAATTACCAGCTACAGGACCTTAGCAAACTATGAAACTTTAAAATTTCCATTTCTCTATCTGTAAAACATATAACACCTAACTCATGGGGTTTTATGGAGGTTAGTTCTACATTAATTATACCCTACCTACACCTCCAGAGTTCACAATGACTAAAAAGGACATACATGGAATAATATTAATACGTCTTCCTACAAAAGAAAGATGGAAATGACTGAGCATCATATTGGTCTTTGTGCTTCCTGCAAGTCAGGATAAAAGTGGAAATAGGAAGAGATACACAGGCTAATTAAGAGAATGAGGAGGAAGTGGGCTAAAAGTAGGCTAATTTCTCAAAAGATACAGATGTTTTTCTATTATTAGAGTCTACATTTTCACATAGAAAACTCAGTAATATAACAGACAAAATAATTGCAGCAAAATTGGAAGTTTTTATATGACTTGATAAAGGCCAAGGGCACCATTTATGCACCCCACTAAAGGTCAAACTGAATTTGATTCAACTGGCTGGTGATTTAACTTAACACGTAGATAAGAGATTGGAGGCATGGTGATACCAACCTTCACTCAACTTTGATAAAGAGTTCCTTTTTCAGTCTGCTTTTGGCAGGAGCTAAATAGAAGATAATTTTTGGTCCTTTAGTTCCTTTTGTTATATTAGGCAGAGCAGATTGGCCCATATAATTTGTTTAATTTGGAAACCAGTTTAGGTAGGTTGTCTGGATTTTCAAGTGTTACATTTCTGTGAACACCTTAACATACTTTTTGTCTTTTGACTTCTTTGCCTTCTATTAAACCAGAATCATCCATTTGCTTTTGGGAAGTTTAGGATACTTGAAGCAGAAATGCAAAGAAAAACAGAAGGGTTTGATATACAAAAGAGAATTCTTGAGTCATAGGAATACATAGTCTTGAAATCCACGATTTAGATAAAGAGAAGTGATTTCTATTTTTTTAATAATCTCTTTCTATATTAAGAGCCAGTCCTTGCCAAAAATATCATAGAATTTTACTGCCCAACAGTAGAGAGAACTTTGGTAAGTTTTTGTCATACAGTATAGGAGGACAAAGTCCACTTCTTCAACTCTGGAGATTGTGAGACAGGAGCAGAAGAGCCAAGCCATCAGTCATGTCTACAGTCCCAGAGGTGATTGTTGTTTGGCAGGTTTACCAGAAAGCTAGAAGCAGAGGGGACTTTTGCCATGTTCTCTGTTTGGTATCTAGGGACCAGATGCCACCCCACTTAGGGTAGACCTCCACCAACAACAGCCTGTGAACAGTGTGGAAGTGATCTAGTGGTTTCTCTGTAGCCCAAGTAGGTCCTAGAAAGAAGTTGGGATTCTTGGTGGGAATATGCCAGGGGCCCCACAAGAGATGTCATCCTGGGTCTGAAGGTTTCACTGCAGTCTACTCCAGGAGCCTACTAAAAATTAGATCTAGGAAGTGCAGGTAACAAGAGGTGATGACCAAAGTCCCGAAGGCAGGGACTAAGCTCTCAGTTACAACAGCCTGAGGAATTCAACAGTAGACGCCAGCACAGAAAGACCACAGATGAGAATAGCACAGGCCAGTATAAAACCAGAGACTCCCCATTTGCCCACCTGCATGGCTGAGAACCTTGCACTGTTCCCCCCAAAAGCTCAGAAATCATCTTGGGATGAGTCCTGAGTGGAACTTTGAGTTGACAAAAACTGTCCCAAATCTAAACTATTTTTTAACAAAAAAAGATTAAATTACCATTAACTGGTAATTTAAATTAAGTGTCTTTGCTATCCATTGTGGTGGGGTTTAGGAGGAAAAACTAGCATCACTTACATAAAATAATAAATTTATATTTTCTTACAATGTCTGGGGTTATGCGAATAAAATACTGACCCAAAGAACTCAAGAAGACTAAACACGGCTTCTCAATTCTGGAGCTCCTCTGCAAGAGTGCATAGCCAGGCTATTCCAAGACAGCCCGGGGTCCTTCTCTAGAAGAAAGTTTAGATCGGTTTGGGCTCTTGGATAAATATTTGACTGAAACTCTATACTCACACCAGACAATGCAGCAGAAATGGTTTTGGCTTAAAACTGCTTCACACTGGGAGAATAGTTCCCCACACTGGCAGCAGAAAAGTTGGAGCAAGACTGCTCCGAAATGTCTGATTCAGAGCAGCATTGATTCTCAGTGTGCCTGCCAGGAGTAGTTGGCTGTACAATAGACCCCCAGGAAAGGGAATGAGTTCCCTTGCTTGATGGAGTTATTTGGAACTGACCAACTGAATTGTGAAGAAAGTTTAGCAAAGACAATAATTTTAGTTTTTGACATAATTACAGTTGAGCTATCATTTCTGTCTGCAGCTATATACCAAGATCAACTGCCTCTGGGGGATGCTCCTGGTTTACGATAGTAAAATTCTGTCATTGGCATAAAGGAAACACTTATCATCTTCCCATTTTCCTGTTGTAAAAGAGCATACTCCGGTCTCAAAACAACAACAAAAAGCCAGTTTATTTATGAAGTGTGTGATAAAGAGAAGATGGGCTTCTGGTGATTCAACAGAATAATGTTTTAGGAAGTGCCTGTTAAGTTATACCTCTTCTTCCACCTCCCTTAGGAAAACAATGTTGGCTAATTCTAAATACTTTTCACCAGATGCAGGTAAAACCTTTAGAGTTGGACAGGCTGGAGATTAAATTAAATCCTGCTCTATAGTATTGGTCAAGTTACTTCTTTGATGTAAATGCAGCTAAAAAACAGGGCTAGTGTTCCAAAACTAATACTTCATTGGGTTTCTGTGAAGATCAACTGAAGTAAGTATCTAAAACCCCTAAGTCTCTGGTACGCAGTAAATGTTCAATAAATGTTAGCTCAGTCCCTGTTATGGTAACTTAGGGGTCATAACATAATCCTGGCCGAAATTCTGAAAACAAATCTGAAACTGCTTGAGATTCTGCCCCATATGGACTCATTGCCAAATTTCAAAACCTTTTACCAAAGGAACTCTGGTTTTGAAATTACTCCTCTGCTTGTTATTGAACATTTTTGAGGACACAGAAAGGACTAGGAATTAGATAGACACTTCTATTTCCTTAAAACATTCCAGAGGGAAGGTTTTGTTTTTGTCTTTCAATCAAGAAAAGGAAAATAATTAAACTTAAAAAAAATCCTTCTATTTGCCTTCTAAAGTGCAGCCTTTAATTCAGCAGTTTGAAGTAAATGACAATAAAATATAAAATTATTCAAATAATAGCATCAGAGCAGCATTTCTTTTAAATTGTTATGAATTTTTAATTGCATAAATATACTTGGACACCAAATATTACGTCTAAATTTAAGCCACTGAGATGTTCAGGCTCTGATCTGTAGATTGAGAAGTGAGTGATTAATTCTTTTTAACAAGTGAATAACTCGACCTTTAGACTTTGATTCTGAAACCATCTTTCCTTCTGTTGGCCAAGTAAGCATCAAGAAGATTTTTTTTTTCCTTGTAAATATTTAATTCAGCAGCTTCACTGGCTTGGCTACATGAGCTGTGTAATATTGGTAATTTTAGTTAACTCTTTTGGATTATTTTTTATTCCTTTATATAAAAGACTCTGCCATATTAGATGTTCTTCAATGTTTCTTCCACATCTAAAATACTGTGATCTACACAGACCTAATCTCTGTGTAGAAAGAAGTGGTCTGAGTTGGCAACTGACTTGATTAAAAAGAACACAAGCTAAAGATTGCTCCAACTTCTCTTACTTTGAGTATCAGAGAAGTGCTTGCCTGACTCATTCCGATTCAAGCACCGGCTATGAGCCCAGCATTTCCCTACGACTCTGGAAGTCTAAGGCAAATGGTCTGCACCTTCATGTGCTTTGAAGTTTAGCTGAAAGAGGCAGATATAAAACTAGTGCATACCCTAAAGTATGTATATGATTTACTCAGAGCACAGAGAGAGTGTGAGAACGCTGTATTAGTACTATCACTAATAGACAACTGAAATTAGAGTTTCTGGATGTCAAGGAATGTTTCTTTTAGAAAATGTTCTCTTTTCAGGGCTATTAATAGTGTTTTCAGGTCAGAACCAAGTCCAGTGAGCAGAGGGTGGGTAAATCTGAGACTTCTGCTCAGTATGCTGTTGTGCAATGGGTCACGCTCAGTTTCTAATGATCATCAACTGGAAACCAACTTCATTAACCACTGAGTAATTACTAACACTCTCATGAATAATGGTCAAGGTAATTTTAGAAACAGCCATTTAGCTGACACATCAAAGGTGACCAAACATGTCTCACAAAGTAATGACTCTGACCAGTGAAAAATTAAACCACATCCTCTCATCAATTTGTTTTCAGATCAGTTAATGGAGTCTCCTACAGAATAGGTTTTATTTTTACTTTTCTGCCTTCATTATATGACCTTGATTGGGATAAAGGAAATGTTTTCGGATAGAAGATTGGCAATGATACTGTCAGTGATTATCAGACTTGTTACTCTAGTGAACTTGCAGAAGCTCACTGTGATCCCCCAAGTTTATATCACCTTTTCCCTGACAAAGACTTGGGTGAGATGTCTGTGACTTTAAAAGCACATTTTTTTTTTTCTTGCTTCAATTGTTCAGGAAATGATTGTGTTCTCACCAGAGAAATGGTCTCGAAACATTGAGATGTGGTAGAAGAGAAGGGTGATGAGAGAAAATGAGTGTCAGAGACTAAGGCATATACAAGAGAGGTCACCTGGCAAGGTCAAGGGATAAAAACTTAGAGGAATGCTCGTGCTGATAGTGTGGACCCTATTTGAAGGAGAGGGAAAGAACCTGATACAAATTCTTTACTTTTCTCAATTTCAGTTACACAGCATTCAACTAAATTATGTACATAAATTCATAGCCATAAACAAAATCGGATTTTTTTTCTATGACTGATAATACACAATCTTTTCCCTTTTATTCCCTTATCCAATTTAATCCCATGGATCACCATCATATCACTGAAACACTAACTTACAAATACTGTTACTTCTCTTACCCACTCCAACTGTAGTCACCTAGAAAAACCTCACTGACAGGTTAACCAAATTTATCTGCCTACTCCATGCCTGCATCTGAAAACAATACTGTAGCATTTTATCTTCATGACCATAAATCCCCAAAATGGCAATCCCTGAGGCAATTCTACCTTAATTCCTTAATATATTAGGTTTCATGCTCTCCAATACCTTCTCTCTACTCAAACTTCATCACTTTCCTCCTTCACTCTTAGCTAATGATCTTGCCTAATACTTCATTAGCAACGCCAGGAAAACAAATAGGAACTCCCTCATTTTCTACCAAAATCAAAATCTATTTGAATCTGAACTCATGTTCTCTCTTTTATTCTTTTACAATGAACAATGTCCAGCTTCTGTCAAAGGCCAAGCCCTTCACTTGTGCTCTGGAGCTGATCACCATCTCCTTCTCAAAGACTTTGCTCCTAAAAAGAATTAGTACTCCTACATAATCAATTTCTTTTGGATCATTACCATTAACATATAAAAACTCTTTAATCTCTTATCTTGAAAGTCACTCTTGAGGCTAGAAGCAATGATACCACAGTAGCAATGAGGACACCTGAAGCCAGATGGCAGTTTTCTGAATACCATTCCCCAATAAAAGAAACTTGGGCTTTTGGGGAACTGGATGATTCCACGGCTGAGTTAGGGAAAATATGTGATGAATGTATTGTGGTACCAGAAAGTGAGGAAATGTATACAGAGAGAGACAGAAAGAAAGGGAGAGAGGAGAAATTAAAAAAACAATTAAATTAAAAGGATTAGGGCATATAAAAGGGTCATAGAGGCAACTGGAAAGAGCCTCCAATGGCCCAAGTTAAAACAACCTGAGCGACAGAACCGATGATGATAGTATTGGATTATAAGCAAAAGAATATAATTAACACCTCAAAAGATCCCAGACATTAGTGGAAACACTGAATAAGTTCCATAATTTAGTTAATAGTATTGTACCAAGGATGATTTTTTAGTTTTGATAAATGCCCTATAATTATATCAGATATTAACATAACAGGAAGATGGGTGAAGGTATATAGGAATGCCGAACCATTTTTGTAATTAAAAAAAAAATCCACTTTTGACCTAAGATTTCCTTCCAGGTACCATACAGCAAAACTCATTGAAAGAGTAGTTTGTGGCTCCTGACTGTCTCCTCACCTTCCATTTTCCTCACAGCTTCTGTCAGGCTTGAGTTGGACCCATTGTCTAGAACTATCACCCATCAGTTCCATCTTGGCAAAACTGATGGTTCCTCTTTACCCTAAACTACCTCCATGTCTCAGCCATAGTAGTTCATGAAGTTGGTAACACCCTCCCCCTTGAAACATTATCTTCTCTCTCAGCTTTCATGTCACCACATATTCCTGGTTTCTTATGTGACTTACTATGTGCTCCTTCTCCACCTACTCTGATTCATTCTCCTCCTCCGTGAATGCAGTAGTTTCCAAAGTTTAGTCCTTGGCTGTCTTTTCTTCTCTGCACTCCTTCCCTCCATTACTTATCTACTGTCACGATTTGAAAAGCTATATACATGCTTCTATCTTCTGCCCTGACATTTCCTTTCCCTATCTGAAGGTGACAATCTTTGATCGCCTGAAGGATCTTGGCTCTCTTCTTTAGCGATGAGAGCTGGATGAGCACAGAGGGGGCATCTGAGTTTTGTGGCTGTATCTCTGCAATATTCACCAAGCTTCGCTTTCAGAGAAGGGGAAGGGGGAGACATAATCCTGTCAGTATTTTCTAGGGTGGATATCATACGCCATTGGAAAAACAATTATATTCTCTGCCCAATCCAATTAGGACTTACACCTATGAAATCCCATTATTGCTTCCTCTTACTTCATTTGTAATTCAAAGAAACATTTTCCTTCCTCTATATTTAGGAGGTCACACATACCAAGAGCACAAATTAGTAGGATTCCTATACAAATGAATTTCTATTGCAGAGATGAGATTATTTGAATTTTATCCTCCAACTGATGATTTACAGGTGTAATATAGACTGGACTGGATCAATTCCTTGGCATGTTGTGCTTAGAAAATGTGGCAATATGTTAACATCCTCTGCTGCTATGAGAAAGAGGAAATATCACATGGTTCAGGTCAGGGTTCACATGATGGTTCATTTTGAGATTATATTGTAAATTTCATACAATAGTAATGCTGAATCCAAGAAATATAAGGAGATGATTTGGAACATTATCAAAAAGAACTTCATGATTTTGCACAGACTTCAATGGTTATCAGTTTGCATGTATTGGTGTGTGTGTAGAGAAAGGGGGTGGGGGGAAAGGGAAATGGGAAGTAGTTAAGCTACTATGTTAAGCTACAGTGTTTTAGTTCAAGCAATAGTGTTTGCATTAGGCTGGTGGCATTGTAAACAAAAAGCAAGGAACAGATGCTACAGAGTCATTAGACTTTACTCTTACCACCTGAAATCAAGTACCCAAACTGACCTCTGCCCCTTCCTTGATTCCTAAAGAAACTTTTTGAACCACATTTCAGACAAAAACACATAACAGGACAGTTGATAAAGACGTGTAAAAAAACTGGCGTTTAAGTACAATTTTAAAAACTACTGCTTCTGTTCATTATAAATGTCAGTTTTAGGCTCCAGCTGTTCCAAATAGTTTTGTTCTTAAGGTACTAGCTGAACAAAGGTAAAGGATAATTATTTTATAATGTCCTAGACTTTAAAGTAATTTCTGCATGTATTTATAACTGAATGGTCAAGTCTTGTAAATGTTATTACATATCTAAAATGTTATAGTAAAACATAATTTAGAGACCCTGAATACTTTATATCATTCAATTAGTTTGTGCATATTAGATAGTTCCATCAAAAAGCAATAGAATGTTCTTTACTTGAAATACTAATAAATCAAGGAGTCTAGCAAGGACAAAAAAATGGTCATATTTTAACAGTTTATGGTATCCTTGTCTAAATGCATTTTAGGCATTTAATTTTCTCTAATACCATTTGCAAAGAATAACCATTTCTTACTTTGTTTTTCTTTAAAATATAAAAAAAAACTTTTTTAGTTACATAATTAACTCTAAAAAGAACCATATAGTCTGTGTCCAAAAGAAAATGTGGAACAAAATCTTGATGTTCATATACAATGGTTCTATCACTTGCCAGACCCAATGACCTTCAGATATTCTATTCACTGAGTTTACCTGACTTGTCCATTAGGAAAGGAAAGGCTGCTGGGCACATTATAGTCAGAACCTTCAGTGTTGCACTTATCAAAACTATGATGCTGAGAACAGGCCTTCTGATGTTTTTGAAATGAATCATCCACTTTCTCTTTGCTCCCTTCCCCACCTGGTATGTTCTTTTCCTATTCATTGTTGTCTCCTTGTCTCTATCCCCACCTTCCTAACCAAAAGAATTACTTCTTTTTTAAAGCCCAGTTTAAATATATCCTGCTCAGTAGTGACTTACTTGAATTTTCAACCACAGTGATCTTCTCTAGTCTTCCCTAAACTTGATTCAATTAGGTTGTAAATGTCTTGAGGATGCCCTATGGACTGAATGTTTGTGTGTCCCGCCCCCATTTCTATGTTGAAGCCTAATCCCTAATGATGGTACTTGGAAGTGAGGCCCTTGGGAACTGATTAGGTCAAGAGGGTTGAGCCCTCCTAAATTAGTGCCTTTTATAAGAGATCCCAGAGAGCTTGCTTCCACTGTCTCTGCTCTATGACATGTGAGGATACAAGGAGAAGACTGACATTGCAAACCAGGAAGCAAGTTCTCACCAGACACTGGATCTGCCAGCACCTTGATCATGAACTTCCCCACTTGCATACAAATAAATGCTTGTGAGCTATAACTGTTTATTGTTTAAACCACCCAGTCTATGGCATATTTGTTATAGCAGCCTGAAATGAGACAGGGTGAAATTATATGTGCTTCTGTTACACCCTACAGGTTTAATAAACAAAGACATACTAAAAGAAAGAAAGAAAGAAAAAAAGAAAAGACAAAAAGATGAAAGGAAGAAAGGAAGGAAGGAAGGAAGGAAGGAAGGAAGAAAGAGAAAGAAAGAAAGAAAGAAAGAAAGAAAGAAAGAAAGAAAGAAAAGAAAGAAAGAAAGAAAGAAAAAGAAAAAGAAAAGAAAGAAAGACTCAGATTATATTAGGTGAGATAGGATGGTTTATATATGTATATATGCTCAGATTATATTAGGTTTTTATTAAATTAGGATTATATATATGTTCATATACAATAGTTAATATACAATATACATATGCTAGATAACCTGAGATTCTTGTTCAGAGACACTTGAGAACTGACTTTATCTAAGGATGTGGCTTTGCTGGTGATATATAAAAAGCAGTTATTCAACAAGAGCTCAGCAGTTTCCTTAATTCTGTGTGGACAATATCTGCGTGGAGAGTTAAACCAGTAACTGCTTGCCATGTTTGGGAACTAAGGAACCATCTTGGGACCAAACCCAGGGAACAAAAGCCACACCAAAATGCTCCTCTGTTCCTACCCTATTAATGTTGCTTCTACTAAGTTCTGTGTTCTTGGCTCAACAGATCAGAAATTTGATGTGTGTGTGAGAGATTAACAATATCACTTGCACCTTGATCCATGTTATTCTTTATCCATACTATTCTTTCATATTATACATAACAGCAGAACTTTGATCAGAAACAGGATTTAAAAAGAATTCAGGAAGCAACAAATTGATGTTTTTCCGCACTATTTTTTTTTTTTTCTGGGAAAGCTTGTTCAAAATAGAACATTAAAAATAGTTGAAGAAGAGAAAGCAGTCTTTGAATGTTGCTATTTACTTCTAACGTGTCATTAGAGTATACAGTATCTGTCACTAACACAGAATCAAATAATCAAATTTCATGGCAGAATTCCTGAGACTAATGTTTGTGTCATTTCATTTTGTAGTTGCTTTGCGCATAAGTGAAAGCCAATTTTACCAATTATATTATCATCATTTAGTACATTGCACATAAACAACTATATCAGTGTCATTGAGCAAAGTAGTTAGCGTGTGATGGGTGCACACAAAGGTAGAGAATCAGCTATAATGATAAAATGATAAGTATGTATTTGTGTGTGTGTGTGTGTGTGTGTACACAGTAATATACTGTTTCCAGATTATTTACTATAAACTTGGAAATGGAAAAAATGAAACTTAAATAAATTGAAAAGCTATGTTTGCCAAACAATAAACACTTAGAAAGGCAAAATAACCCGTGTTGTAAACTGACTCAGTCATCTAAAGAAGCTCACAGTTAAGATTTATCTGATATAAACCAGCTGTGTTGCCAAAATGTATTTGATGCTACCCCATCAATGATCATATCTCTTGCATGGACTTAATCCATTGCTTGTCTTTATGGAAAGGGGTTTTAATTTTAGCGGGAAGAAGAAAATGCCATTCTCAAATTATTTTTCATTGCTTCTAATGAAGAAAGCTAGCTTTCCTTCCTAAGCGAGATTATTTTCAAGTCAAATAGCTTTCAGCTTCCATTTAAAGAGCAAGTGACTCAAAGTTAAGCTATTTTCAGGGCAGACATTGGTGCAATTCTGCATATACAAGTTTGCCTTAGTAAACAGAATTCAGTCCCATACCTCTGGAGGCAATTGAGTTGATGTAAAATTCAAAAACTTTCCCTCTCCTTTCTAAATGAAGCGAGAAGGCTTTACAGTATCCTAATAGAAGAGTTTTAAGTCACTGCCCAGAGAAGAATTATTGATTCTTCCATGTTTTGCTTGACTTGTCATTTACAAATTCAAAGGGATCTACCCATGCAACTCTTTATCATCAAATTATATTTACCTTCATCTAGAGGTAAAGAAAAGAACTTTGTTTCTTTTGGTGAGTACTAGGATTTAGACACTTAAAAACGTTGGCTCTATCACCTCTTAGTCCTTAATTTAAAAGCTGGGGATCTTGAGTTTCAGGAAGTTTTGAAATTATCAGTAACCGATTTTTCATTTAAATATAACAAGTGTAATTGGTACATCGAACAGGCAGGACTCATTGAATTTATTCAGATACCATCTAGTTCTTTTCCTCCTACTGTCACTTCAAATTGGTTGAGGTAAGGAAAGCACTCCCTGCCCCTGGATTAGAACACAGGCTATCCTGTGACATTTCTGCTCTCCATTAGTTACTAAAAAGTTCATTCTAAGATACAAATTATATTTTGTAATTAGAACGCCCAGTTCCACATCCCTTTCAAAAGCTTCATGTTTATCCAAGATTGCTGTTGCTTACACATTCCACAGCTGTATGTGCTCAAGGAGAGAATGTGGCGCTGGGAAGGTGGAGGCGTTGGGGCTAGTCATTCTTTATTTCACAGCCCTTTATCCTCTGTCTTGCAGACAGAGATTTCTGACCCTTCCGACTGTGGAGATCTAGTTAGGAGGTGAGGGGTGGGAAGAGAAGTAGGGAGGCTGAAAAGGTCTTCCTCACCTGGAGTGTCACTGGTTGGTTTCCTCCTCTCTGGGCCTGACAGCTATTGGAGCAGACTGAATCTTGGGGAGCTCTTCAAGGACCCCAATCCATGGTGGGTCTCTCACAACAAACTTCACTTGACCAGTATAAAGTCACTCTATTCCACTCCAGAATTCTAATGGCCTCTTTGCAGTTCCTTCTCTACCAAGAACTGTTAACATCTAGAAGGCCTCATTTGATAGAATTTAGTGTGGAACTTGGCTGGCTCTCCCTCTTAGGAGTGGCCTGCATCTGCTCCTTGGAAAACAAGTATGAGTTTCTACTCAACAAATGCTGGGGACAGGCTGATCCCAAAGCAGTAGGACTCTTTTCACTCTTTGGCCAGCACATCCTTGCTTGTCTTTACCTTAGGGATTCCTGGGCAGGGATCAAATACCAGTCCAATGTGCCCACTAACAGCAGAGCTCAGAGCTCATGTTTTTTGGGTGGCCCAGTGAGGGCCCTTCTTGTCTTGAGGAATACCATACCTCTTCCCTTGCAGGAGTGGGACTTTCCTTGCAGGAGTGGGACTTTCCTCCTACCTGTCTCTCTCCACTAAAATCCCCTTCACTATTTCCTCTCAACTCCCATAACTCATCCCCTTATCCACTTAATGTGGACTAGAGGTTTTGTACTACTTTTGTAAGTTCTACATATAGTCTTGTACCAACTCAGAATTGAGCATTTTTTGTGTTTTGGCACATCAGTTAACATTTCTAATTTAACACTCTATTATACAGTATTTACATAAATCATCTAACACTAGTTAATGGCAAGACTTTCTCCCTTAAGAATTTTTATTAAACATCAAGTTGGGTCATAGGTTGGTAAAGTGTGTTTTGTTCTGAAGTTATATCTAAAAAAAATAAACATCAGCCTTCTTATTACAATGGAGAGCTCATTAAGTCTTTAGACAATTAGTATTGAAATTAAGTACATAATGAGTTATTTACTCATCTATATTTTATGATGTCTTGTAAATGTATTAATTATTTGGTTAGGTAGTGCAAGGATTAGTTGTATAACAGCATGTAAAGTTTCCCAAGGAAAATGGAATGCAAATTTTGATTAAGAAGACAAAACAGCCCCATTTCTTACTTTTTAGAACAGTTGGTATACATAGTGTATACCATTTAAATTCTATTGAGGTTGTAAACATAGGGGAAAATATCTAGTAAAAAGAAATATTCTTTGACTTCACAGTGGTGTTTTGATTATTTTTATTATTATTTAATAATCACCAAGCAGCCATGCTGAGTAAAGCTCTAGTTTAATGTTTATCAAGTGCTGTGAAGTACTCAGATAAAAGAGACCAATCTAGTATTATCATATTTAGAAATTCAAGATATCTGTTCATCAAAATGCTTGTGGAACACATATTTTTCTTTTATTATTGTTTCTTCTTTCTTCCTTCTTTTAAAAGTTCAAATACAACGAGTATTGTTTTTATAGCCTGTTTTTCCTTAAGTTTGTTGATTATTCACGATAAGAATTTTAGTAACTTTTGCATTATACTGATGACAATTAACTTATGACACATGCAGCTGAAGCTGAGGGGCTGCTATATCTGATCTTGGGTCTGTAAGATCCTTTGAGGTCATCCAATCTCTTCTCCCACCCTTCGCATTTTAGACAAGCAATATTGTTATTGCAATGAGAATTTTAAGACTAAGAAGTGCCTTTGTCTAATCTAAACTCTGAGTTATCATTGTGTTTTTCATTTTTTGTTAGGCGGTTGTGAAGTTCTTCAAATATCACTTGATATTAAATCAGTAGACCTAAGCTTGTGTTTCTGCTCTATCTTTTGCCTGCTGGCCAAGACATCTATTTTCCCGAGTCTCTGTTTCTTCATTTAAGTGAAGCTAAACATTCCAAACTTTCAAAGACATGAAATAATTTATACAAGAACTATAAAATTATATATCAATGTTAAGTATTTTTATTCTCCCCACTCACCCACCACCACACTTTATCTTCCTTGAACCTAAGAGATAAGAAAAGATTCCAGAGTATTTTGACTCTTTTTAATATAAAAAATCTATCTTTAAATCAAAGTGTGCAACAAATAAAACCTACAGAAAACAGATTTTCCCATCACAGTCTGTTACTTTACCAAATAAAATTTTGAAAGCACATTCCTTCAGCCATTATAGAGTTCTTAAAATACAAAAGAAATTAAATCTGTGAGAAAGTCTAGTAGATCAAACACTGTTGTCAGGACTTTTATATTGGTGGTGATGCTTTAAAACATCCCATGCCATCCACCTCCACTCATGCCACCTTAGAGTATTTTGACTTTTTTTTTTTAAAGGTTTTATTTACTTATTTGACAGAGAGAGAGACAGCAAGAGAGGGAATATAAGCAGGGGGAGTGGGAGAGGGAGAAGCAGGCTTCCCGGCGAGCAGGGAGCCCGATGCGGGGCTTGATCCCAGGATCCTGGGATCATGACCTGAGCCAAAGGCAGACGCATAACGACTGAGCCACCCAGGTGCCCCAGAGTATTTTGACTTTTAAGCCCCAGTTTTATTTCATCCAAAATGAATGGCATAGCTATAACATGCTATATATTTAAATTATGAAAATAAAGCTGACTTTTAGAGATAGATAATAAATCCCTTTGAAAGCATCCCATTTTCTTTTTACCTTAAATTTACATGACAGTGTTTATTTTTTTTTGTAATTCATCGTCACTTTTTTTTATTTCTAAAGTTTAATTTTTAAATAAATTTCTTATACTCAGAGGACACATTGCTAAATATATATTTGTCTCCTTTATAGTCAACATGCTCAGTCCTTATGTTTATATCATTAAAAATGGGCATATATCTCATGAAGCATTTATTTATTACAAACAAGCTTAAAGATAGAATGAAAAGCAAATGTTACACTGTCTGCCAATGAAATGTAGCAATAGGCTGATCACATATTGGTCCTATCCAGATGCAACTTGAAAGATGTTAACACAAGTCTCTGATGGATGTCTCCAAGGAGACGGATGCCAGTGTTAGGAAAATGACTTAAACAACTGCTAACTGGGGTCTCTCTAATTTGTGTCACAGATGGGGTTGGCAGCAAATATTGGTGGGTGTTTTAAAAACATGACCTAATCTTTCCCTAATTGAGGAGGCTTCTAATTGTGTAATAATTGGTTTTCACAGTTGAATGTCAGAGTATTAAAGACATTTGCCAATGTATTAGCTCTAACACCAAGCAAAGCACATACTTTTCCTTAAATGCGTCTTTCTATAGACATTTTCCAAAGTATATTTTCTAATAACAGTCATAATTATGGAAGGTTATGTTAACTGAGCACTTAATATGTTCCATACACACTAGCCCTTTATATTCATTAAGCCACTCAGCAACTTATATAGTCCCATTATCTTTTTCATTGTAAGAATGAGGAAATTGGGGCTTAGAAAAATTAAGTTAGTTGCTTATGCTGCCCTGTGTGTCACCCTCATGTATCTGACTGAAATATGCAAGATGCTATCCTCTGTAATATACTGTCTGCTATGCTTAAATCCTGCATAATTCTCTTCTGGAGAGGTCTTTAAGAAGTCAGTAAGACAAAGTATTTTAAGTAATCATTAGTAATAGTAAGCCAATTTTAGAAGTATAGGTTAACACAATGTCTGTGTGTGTGTGTGTAAAAGTAGAAGGAACTCTAGAAAGAGCTATGTAACATTTATTGGGAACTAAATACAACACATTATCTTATTTTCTCTTCATAAAAATACTACGGAGTATATATTCTTATCCCAATTTCACAGATATGCAAACTGAGGCTTAGAGCAGCAGTATGACTTACATGCCACTCTGCCTAGGTAGTGCATGGTTAAGTTAGGATTGAATCCTAGGTCAGCTTGACTCAATACTTTTGTTCCCAGTCATTCTAGTGAGTGGTATTTCCTTGAAAGAAAAGGAATGTGGATCATTACAGATGCATAAAAAGTTATCAGAGATAACAGGGAGAAAGACAGCTTTATAAGTGCTGTCATATTTAATTGAAGGAAACTGTTTTCAAAGAAAAAAATAAATTACAAAATCAGCTGATTTAGACCCATGAGGCTTAATTTCTTAATTTGAATTTTTTAATTGCCTATCTGTACATCAAAATGACTGGAGCCATGCTCTGTAAGGAAGTTGCCTTGTCATAGGAAATTTGTCTGAAATTTAATTCATAAAACTTTTAAGTATTTGCACAAATTACTTAAATTGGTTTCTTTATAGCCCACTATATCCTGCTATGCTTTCTGGCTACATCATTAATTTGCTTAGAAATCAAATGTAAAATCCACATCCTTTCTGCTACAGAAGACACTGAGCATATTTAATGCATAAATATTTTAAGACCTTGGTGTTTAAATAACGAATTTAAGGGTGACTGGAATATTGCTTGAAAATGCATAATGGATCTTGCTATTTTCTCTCTTTAATCATTATTAAATATATTAAAACAATTGAAAAATTAATTAAAGTATAATTAAAATGTTCTTGATGAATTTTAAGAAGATACTTATTTTAAAATAATAAACACATCATCTAGATTCAAGCTATAAAATAGGATCTTATGTGGAGAATTTATTGCAGATAATTAGGTTATTTTGTATACATGTACTGCAATACATGAATGAAAGCTACTATGCATGAACAAATGAATGACTGAATGAAAAAATAGCATTTTGCAGCAGAATAGAATAAAGGCAGTGGGAGTGACATTAGCTTCACTCATGGCTCTTACCCTGAGTATTTGTTTAACTGAGAAAAGGGATAAAATTATTCTGAGTCTTAGCTCCCTCACAAATAAACAAGAGTAGTACTGAACTAAATACTCTCTAAACTCTAGATGAACATTTAATATCTCTGATTATAAAAAATAGAACATTGGTATAGTTATTTATTAAACATTTTTCTGAATCTCTGCTAAGTATCTAACATGTCCTATGCATTAGAAATGTAGAGATATAAGATATGACCCTTGCCTTACCAGTCATTCTCAATGAAATTAATTTCATGAAAAAATATGACAAAGAGTATGTTTAAGAAGCTAGATGTGATAAACAGAAATACCTCCTTTAAAAAAGAGCAATATTATAAAACAAAAGCAGAAATAAAACAAGAATAATTGACTGTGAAATATGCAATTAAATATTTTGAAAATGAAAAATATAGTCATTGAATAAAAAGGAAATAGAGAAGTTAGTTTAACTGAGCAAATGAGAAAATAAATAGAAAATAGCACTGCAACAAATGTTGGCGAGGTTGTGGAGAAAGGGGAACCCTCTTACACTGTTGGCACGAATGCAATCCAGTACAGCCACTTTGGAAAACAGTGTGGAGGTTCCTCAAAAGTTAAAAATAGAGGTACCCTATAACCCAGCAATTGCACTACAGGGTATTTACCCCAAAGATACAGATGTAGTGAAAAGAAGGGCCACATGCACCCCAATGTTCATAGCAGCAGTGTCCACAATAGCAAAACTGTGGAAAGAGCCAAGATGCCCTTCAACAGATGAATGGATAAAGAAGATGTGGCTCATATGTACAATGGAATGTTACTCAGCCATCAGAAAGGATGAATACCCAACTTTTACATCGACATGGACAGAACTGAAGGAGATTATGCTAAGTGAAATAAGTCAAGCAGAGAAAGTCAATTATCATATGGTTTCACTTATTTGTAGAACATAAGGAATAGCCTGGAGGACATTAGGAGAAGGAAGGGAAAAATGAAGGGGGGAAATCGGAGGGAGAGATGAACTATGAGAGACTATGGATTCTGAGAAACAAACAGGGTTTTAGAGGGAAGGGGGGGGATGGGTTAGCCTGGTGATGGGTATTAAGGAGGGCACGTACTGCATGGAGCACTGGGTGTTATACGAAAACAATGAATCATGGAACACTACATCAAAAACTAATGATGTACTGTATGGTGACTAACATAACATAATAAAAAAAGAATAAAAAAAAGAATAACAGCAATTTTAAGGGGGGAGAAAAAGAATAAAGCACTGCAGAATTCAGTCAGAATGCAGCACCAAAAGATATAATCAATAAACTGTAAAAAGAAAAAAAAAGCAGCCAAGAGACAAAATGAGCAGTGTAAGAGTTTTTTCAAAGATAAAAATGAGTTCCCAATTGAGAGAATGGAGGCAATGGCAGAGAAACAATATCTGAAGATCAACAACAGAGAATTTTCCAGATGGATATGTTCCCAAACTGAAAAGTATTTTTCAAGTATTAGTGGATGCTACAGCTAAATATACCATAATGACCTTCAGTATAGAAAAGAAAAAGAGAGAAAAAATAAAGCTGTA
Organism: Phoca vitulina; assembly: GCF_004348235.1. Lineage (NCBI taxonomy): Eukaryota > Metazoa > Chordata > Mammalia > Carnivora > Phocidae > Phoca > Phoca vitulina. The sequence continues at coordinate 38,356,612 of NW_022589712.1, forward strand.
AGATGGAAAGAAAAGATTCTTTGCAGAAACGACAATCAGACCAAGAACAGACTTTTTTTTTTTTTTAAAGATTTTTATTTTTTATTTGACAGAGAGAGACACAGAGAGAGGGAACACAAGCAGGGGGAGTGGGAGAGGGAGAAGCAGGCTTCCCACTGAGCAGGGAGCCCGATGGGGGGCTTGATCCCAGGACCCTGGGATCATGACCTGAGCTGAAGGCAGATGCTTAATGACTGAGCCACCCAGGCGCCCCCAGAACAAATTTTTTCCAAGCAACAACTGACGCTAGAAGACAGCAATGTCCTCATACTGCCAAGAAACCTTAGCCGGCTTTACCCAGCTAAACTATCACTGGAATGTGGTAAAAGAAAGACACTCTCAGAAAATAATGAAGGTAGTCATCCCTACACACACATACACATATATATGTTAAAAGATGAACTTATCAAAAAGAGAAGTAAATATAGTAGAGAAGACTGACTGCAAGAACAAAGAACACATACAAAATTAAACTTCTATGCCTTGTTAAATTTAATTAACTATGGTCTGTAAAATCATGGGGAAAAGGTAGCATTAAATAAACTATCTGAAATAAGTGAAAATATAGCTACAATGACAATAAATATAAGAAGACTTCGCTCAGGTTTAAAATCAGAAATTATAAAAATGACTAGATAAACAAGATATTTATTATTCCACTCTTATGGCTTAGTAGATGTATATGTAAAAATTACATAAAATTATGAAAAATAAATTTAAAAGATATACCAGGTAAATACTAGTAACAAGAAAACAGCTACCATGATTTAGTCAATATAGAATTTAAGCAAAAAGCATCGATAAAGGGGAGCCTTGGTGGCTCAGCCGGTTAAGCATCTGCCTTCAGCTCGGGTCATGATCCCGGGGTCCTAGGATCTAGCCCCATGTTGGGCTCCCTGCTTGGCAGGAAGCCTGCTTCTCTCTCTCCCTCTGCCTGCCGCTCCCCCTGCTTGTGCTCTCTCTCTCTGTCTCTCTGTCAAATAAATAAATAAAATCTCTTAAAAAAAAAAAAGCATCAATAGGGATAAAAAGACACACTACCTATGAATAAATGGGAATATTTACAAGGCAGATATAATAGTCATGAACTTGTATCTTACACATAGCCTAATATGGACAGATATGAGAGAGAGAGAGAGATAGGAAAGAAGAATCCAGCAGAATCTGACCAAGCAAATCCACAATATAGTGTCAGCAACTGAAGAGTTAAGCACACACAAAGGACAGTGGGCATATGGATTTGAACAACAAACCTGTTTTAACACCATGAAGATATACATACATACATATATATATACATACACACACTCATGCGTGTATAAAATTATTACACCCAATAAAGTGAAATGTATATTTTTTAAAGGTATAAAAAAACCATTTGCTAAAGCAAGCAACACGGGTCATGGAAAAAAGAATACTTGGGCTGTAACTGGGGACACTAACACCAGATCTGACTGAAGAGAGGACATGATGAGTTTGTGGATGTTTATTCTCTAAATCAATTTATCACATGTAGAACAAGCTAAATCAGGGTCAACAGATTAACACTCCAGCTACTCACTATGATTTGAGGAACTTTAATTTCCTCTCCCGACAGTTCTAATTCTCACTTTAGGAGAATTTTCCAGTGTCCTTCTGAGACACGGTTTGTTAACAGGAATGAAGCAGCAGTGAGCTCCTTGAGTCCACACATGTGGGGAGAGCACAGCACAGTGGCTGTGTAGACAAAGGTGCAGAAGTGTACACGTATGGGCTTTTTGCCCCCATTTTCTAGGAACTGCTTCTCCCCTTCTGCATGGTCACAGAGGTGACAGTGTGTTTACGTTAGCTGGGGCGGGGGCAGCCATTATGATTGAAGCTGGTCCAAACAGCGGCCTCTTCTTACAAAGCTCAAGTTTCAAATAAGTGAATCTCACCCCTGCTTGCTAGCCATATAATGTCACTTTGCTGTGAGTCATGCTTATTTGCTTTTGTTTCTCATTTGTTTTGTCTTTTTGTTTGTTTGTTATTTGTTTACGGATCCTGTAAAAGAAAATATTTCATGGAAAAGCAGAAAAAAATGAAACCAATATCCTGTGAGAAGCAGCAGAGGAGCCTGAGAGAGAGCCTGGTAACCTGTAAGTCCAGTCTTTGAAGCCTAGCAGCTTCCCAGCCCTTGAAGTGCATGAAACACCCCTGCATCCTTATGATAAGTTCTCCTTTTGGGTTAGCTAGCTCATGCATTTTTCTGTTAGTAGCAATGAGGAGAATCCTAACCAATTCAAGGAAAGGTTCAGAAAAGGGCACGGAGTGCGCTGGTACGCTTGCAAGGGGTCAGGAGGCAGGAAACGTTCAGGTCCTGAGATAACTGGCATGCCTATGGAGCATCACCATGCACGACGTGGGCATTCGGTGGGCAACTCGAGGTCACCGAGGAGGCTTCAAATGAGCCCAGATGGCGGAGCTGGACAGTGGAGGGGAGGATTTCTACTTTTGGAATTTCGCCCAGGGCAGGCCTGCTGAAGGTGTCAACAAACAAATAAATCATACACAATGAAGACTCAGTTGCAGAGAACTCCGGGGCAGAAAATATTTAAGAAGCCTTGCTAAAGAGAAGCCATTTCATGTCTACAGGTTGACGATTCTTCCTCATTTCCCTTGTTTCTTATGTGTTTCTTCTGTTTGATAGTCATTACTTGGGCGTTTGTATTTTTTATTGAGCGATTTCTAGTTCAGTGGTTCTCTTCCACTTGGAAAGCCCAGCGTTGCCCTCTGCTGTGTCGTGCCGTGGAAGGGCAGTGTCCCCAGGCCTCCTCTCTGACCTGCCATGAGCGGCTGCCCATCAGCGGGCTGTGTGTCCGCATCCTCTGCCTTATCACGAAAGGAAAATAATGATTCATTTCTTCCTTAAGCCAGAACTGCTGCTTCATGCCTGGGGGAAGCAGCGAGGAGGAAGGGACCGGCTCCCTGAACTGCTCCTTGCTCCTTCTTTCCCGGGCCCGAAAAAACAACCTGTCACCAGGGCAGTTTGAGCTCCAGGCATCTTTCAGCAAAAATTGAACTTTCATCAGAAGCAAACTTCCATGGCAATTATTTGAGGTCACTGGTGTTATCATTGTATTCTTCAAGTGTAAACAGGCGCATGGAAGTGACAGTTCGTCTAATGAAGTATTGGTTTTAGAGCATTTACGCGACAAAAATCCAGTATTTCTTAAGGGCAACCTAGTGATTGGTGCACTGTAATTTCAAAGGCTTTCTAATTAAAGGAAGTCGTTGGCTTTGTTTACTTTCTCATTTGGGTAGCGATTCAGAGACCTCACACACCACAACTGACTGTTCGTACCAACTGTCACGTTGTAAAGGCCAGCGTCTAGCACTGCAAAACAGAACTCCTGACTCGAGGACTGACTGCAAATACACTAGTAAACTGAACTACAAATTTAGAAATTCAACATGATTTAATTAGTAAGCCAAACAACCAGTCTTCCCTGAGTCTCTCGTGAACTCTGCAGTGTGCTAAGTAGTGTCCCCGGAATGCAATGGATATGATCCTTGCCCTGAGGCAGCTTAAAATCTAGCTGGAAAGATACAATTAGTACAGGTAAAGCCTTAGAGAAAAAGATAAAAGCCAAATGTTGTGGTAAGATTTTCAAATGCACTATGAGTGGAGAGCCTGTGATGTGGGCTGGGGAAGCGAGAAGGCTTCATTAAGGAGGTGGCCACTAAAAGATCCCTGAAATGGGACAAGTGAAGGAGAGAAGTAGGCAACACTGGGCAGAATAACATGAATATGAAGTCCAAGCATCTTTCTTACATATTCCAATGTCTGCTCCCTTGGACAGAACACGCAGGTACCCTGAAATCAAAACCAACTACCTGTCATTCTCAAAAATAGCTATAAACTTTTGGTATCGCAAGCATGTGGTAACCAGCTACTCAACTCCAGGAAGCACTGGGCTAATTTCAACTTAATTAGTTGGAAAAACCAAAAACACACATGTATCACAGAAGCACTGACAGCCATTATTTCAGGGCAATTACAGTAACCCATCGGTGCAGGACCAAGCATCTCTACGCAGCACACCAGGCTAAGTCTTCACGGACGTGATTTACTCTTCACACTCTGGGCTAGGTACTCTTAGTAGATCTGCTGACAGATAAACAACGTGAGGTACCGATGGGTGTCTACAGACACTGAGTGGTGTGAGAACATATAAATCCCAGCCACTGACCCCCTAAGTGATATCCACTAATCAGCAGGAACTTTTAAATTGCCCTTATCTGCACAACATTATCTGTACAACCTAGGTGCTCTAGTAGATACAAATATATTATACCTTCCTGGGCATCAAGCCACTTATAATTTACCTGAGTTAAAAGAAGCACTCAAGAACGCTAGTGGTAAAGATACATGTTAGTAATGGGGCCAGGCAAGAGATTTTGAATGGACTCTGAGAGAAACAATGTGGGTTCCTGTAGGTGAGAAAAAACATGACCTAAGCTCTGAAGGATGTGGATAATTCAGAGACAGGCATTTAAGTGGAAAAAACCAATAAAGGCAGAAGAGGATATGAGGATTTAATGTTCATATGACATTTTATTAGAATAATCATTATTACTGGTAGACTACAAGTAACCCAGACTAATCAAAGTGGAGGATTTGTTTGCTTGGGACAAGTCACATGTTTTATGAGCAGCATCACATTTTAAGTGCCAGGGACTGGCTAAGCTAGGACAAGGTATGAAAAGATGAGCAGCAAGACAAGAGCTAAAGGCAGGCCAGTTGCCAAGTCCTGAGTCAGGGACATGGTGAAGCATAGCAGACAATCTGCATTAGATTTTTATGCAGATGAGGGAGATCTTTGAAAAAACCAGGGAGCAAGGTAGGTATATTAGATACCTCTTGTCTCTTCCTCTTACCAGCCCTTGCTGCAGCAGACAGTTCCAGTAAGGTTTCATTGTATGCTGACATCATCCTATCTCAAATATGCATTACCGTCTTTTGCTTTCTGGCTTGGGGTCTTCTGGGTGTGCAGGAATGTCTGTGCCCCAGAGGAAAATCCTCTATCATGGTGGAGGGACCCATAGGGACATGCTTCTCTCTGCCACCTGCAGGCTTCCATAGATTCCTCAGAAGGTCCTGGTGAAATCTAATCCTGGTTGCCCCGTGAACTCAGTAATTCACCTTCGTATTTGCTTTGTTCTGTCTTTATTTCATTTTCAAGGTCCCTCATTCTTGCTCCTGTGGGATCACTTCCCAAATAAACTACTTGAATATAAGTTTTTGTTCATTTTCTGCATTCGAGGAGGGGGGAGGGCGAGCACCAAGCAAGAAGAGACCACAGAAAGGAGGGCCATGGATAAGGGATACTCACCCCAAGGCAGAAACCTAATATGATTCCAACCCTTTCCTTGTTTCCTTATAGAAGCACACCTCTTTTCTCTCTAGAAAATCATGGGGCATCAGAGCTGGAAGAGAGCATGGCAATCCCAGCTTCCTCATTGTGGGCATGGTGGTGAACACTAGGACTAGCATTCTGGCCTCTGGAATTTGAATCAGTGCACTGGTCATTATCTCATGATGCCTTTATACTCTTTCATGCTGTCTCTAATAATCTCTAAATCTGGCTACCTAAGGATCTGGAGATCACATGTTAGGAGAAAATAGAAACACCAATTTCGATTAGGACAAGAAGGACATTTTGTAATAAAGAATATGTTTTGGTTAGGAAAAAAAGAAACAGGTCTAACAACAACAACAACAATAAGAGCCTACTTTGAGGCTTAGTTTGATAAGAGTTGGTACAGAGACGAGGAAAAATTGCGATATGAGTGGTAAAGATAAAGAAGAAAGAAAATCACAAATTGCAGTGTAGAGGATATCTGATGTTTTCCCCTGACCATGATCTATTGCCCCTTCTTTTACTCTAAGACCACCACTATTTCCCGTGGGGAGCCCCCTTTCTGTCACTCTCAGTCCAGGTGGTTCTAGTCTGCTTCCCAGGAGTATGCACGTGACCCAGGCCTGGCCAATCAGAGTTTTCCTTCCCTCAGACACAGCACCATTCTGCAAGGTGGACAGAGTACAAGGCTAAAGGGAAATTAAACCTGACTCTACTGGTCCCGGGTCATTCAACAAGACCAAATTCTGTACGCTTTCTGTCACTATGGGGTGAGAGAAGCTGGTTTTTATTTGCTGAGTTACTGAGTTGATTGACTGAAGGGAAAACCTGTCCGAGAGTGAAGCCACTAACAGAGAGATAAAGACTAGGGAGAGAAAGTCTCGGTGACCTAGATCTAATTTTTTTTTTTTTTTAAGATTTTATTTATTTGCGAGAGAGAGAATGACAGACAGAGAACATGAGAGGGAGGAGGGTCAGAGGGAGAAGCAGATGTGGGACTCGATCCCGGGACTCCAGGATCATGACCTGAGCCGAAGGCAGTCTCTTAACCACCTGAGCCACCCAGGCGCCCCTGAGCCCCTAGATCTAGTTGGGCCCTGGACTTTGTGATAACATGAGCATCCCCTCTGTCCTCCTGCCCCTAATTTTGTTTGGTTGCTCATCCTAGTTTGAGTTGAGTTTCTGTTATATGTGCATAAATAGCACACGATGATAGGGTAGAAGCCGATGCTAGGCAGTAAGACTAGTACCAAGGTATAAGAGATTATTTCTTTACCCAAAAGGAACATATAACTGACTGTTGCCATGATAAGCAGTCATTAATATTGAGCCAAACATGAATGTGATTTTACAATAAGATATGCCCCAAACCACATTTCTTGAGCACAGAGGGCATATGTTTTCTGAGCCGTCTAGACCTGTGAATGCAAAGAGGCTCTAGCTTTATTCCTAAATAAGTATTTCTATCTGAAAAATTGATTTCAGTAGTCCATTCTAACTCTAAAATTCTATGAATCTGTAATCTCAGTTTATCTTGTATGGCATCTCTTAAAAGAATCTTTGTTGGCTGTTGATTTTCATTGTTAGGTTTTGCATAGAAGAGTAGCTGACCTTTTTACTCAATTAAGTAGTAGGTGCAGTTGAATTTTTTTTTTTTTTTCTAATTCACTGTTTCCCTCTGAGGATTTCTACATACTTGGTTTCTTTAAAGGATAGAGAAAGTTATTAATTCTCCAAAAAATTAGATAGTTTCATATTCCCCCAGGCACTGTTTTTGGAGAAAATTACTACACCAAGGACTTGATAATATTTCTCTATATGTGGTAATCTCAGTTATTGAAACTATTACAGGGTAGCAGGTGTGGTTTTTTTTTGGAACAACGGGCTAAAATGATCCAATAGACAGTCAATTATATTTAAGGAACTGCCTTGGGTGAACAAACACTTAACACATTTGTGCAAGGTGCCAAACCTCTTGTGAATATTCACTTAAAAAGACAAAATACTATGGTACAGTATTTGACCCACTGTTTCATAAAAAACAGAAAATAGTTCATTCACATATATAAAAGAATCTCAGGTAAACAGAGGGCAAAACAAAGTGCTGAGGTAAAATGAAGAAATTAATGCTTTCCAAGGCAGAAATATCTAGATTCCCTTTGATTCTCATTTCTTCACAGCTGCTGAGTACATATTTCTGTCTCCATCCATTGGTACTATCTTTGTTCAGGTTATCAGCATCTCTCTGGGGGTTGCAACTCCAGCCTGCTACTCCAGTCTCCAAATGAATTCTCTCCAAGTGAATCTCCCATTGCCACTGATCTTCCCAGTGTGAAGCTAATCATATCACAATCCTCTTTGCCAAGAACACTTCGGGTGGAGTTTCAGCTCACTGCCATGGGATGCAAGGTAGCTAATAAACTGGTGGCTACTGAACTCTCCAGCTTCACTATTTGTCTGTCAACTCTTCTCATTTCCCTCCACTTCTGCGACCTCTCCTCATGCTGTGTGACCCAGCTGAGGGGTGTGTTGGGCCATTCCTGGCATATTCCCACCTACCCTGCTATATTCAGACTGGGTGATGTGCATCGCTTTTGTGTCCCAATAGCTATCTATTGATCCACATCATAACATTTATTGTGCTGTGTCGTGTTTACCTTCCCTGCATGACCACACGACTGTGTATTATGTGCTGTTGTACGTGCTCGACAACCATTAGTTGAACAGGTTGTTCACAGAACAGATGAATGTAGAATCCCTCATGTTGACCCCCACCATAAGAAAGTATATAGCGTGAAACAAAAGTCAGGAATGAATTCTAGAATTAATGATATACTTTAGAAATGCTTGCCATTTAGAGAAGTTCAGAAGTAGACTGTGTCATGGAAAGTAGAGCTGGTGACACGTTAGACACTTCAGTTATTTCAGAACAGTTGTTTTGAACAGGTCTTAGAATAAGAACACAATAGCAAGGAAAAAATCATATTTTTTTCTGACATTCTTAAATGCCATGTGATATTTTTGCCACAGGAAGCACAAAAGAGTCATAATTCAAATCATACAAAGAAGCTAACTAAAAAGGCATTGTGGCTTGTCCTTACTCCACATGGAACCATATTGACCATGCATCCAGTGATTTTGTAAATACAAGACCTTGTATTGATTTGCCTGTTTGTTCTAATTATGTTAAAGTGTAGGTTATAGAATAGATAGCCCTGGGTAGGGTACTTATTTCCCATTTTCTTAAGAAAGGAATGTTATAATATTAGTTTCTAGGTAGCATGGTAGTTAAATGCTATAGTACTTAGTCCAAGACACTAAGCACACAAAACCTATTCCTCCAATAGCTGAAGTTAGTAAGAAAAAAAGAAAAATCAGACTGGAAGACTGGTCCTGGAGATATATCTTTTTGGCTATTGTGTTGACAGTTTAGTATTACCCATTAAACATATAAACTCATCACACATATCACTCCTTCCATACCACCCCAACAGGCATTCAAGAAAATGGTACTAGCCCCTACTTTCCTTTGACTCACGCATAATGATTAGAACTGTGCCTTCTAAAGAAACAACAAATGTTGGAGAGGTTGTGGAGAAAGGGGAACCCTCTTACACTGTTGGTGCAAATGCAAGTTGGTACAGCCACTTTGGAAAACAGTGTGGAGGTTCCTCAAAAATTTAAAAATAGAGCTACCCTATGACCCAGCAATTGCACTACTGGGTATTTACCCCGAAGACACAGATGTAGTGAAAAGAAGGGCCATATGCACCCCAATGTTCATAGCAGCAATGTCCGCAATAGCCAAACTGTGGAAAGAGCCGAGATGCCCTTCAACAGATGAATGGATAAAGAAGATGTGGTCCATATATACAATGGAATATGACTCAGCCATCAGAAAAGATGAATACCCAACTTTTACATCAACATGGATGGGACTGGAGGAGATTATGCTAAGTGAAATAAGTCAAGCAGAGAAAGTCAATTATCATATGGTTTCACTTATTTGTGGAACATAAGGAATAACATGGAGGACATTAAGAGAAGGAAGGGAAAAATGGGCAGGGGGAATTGGAGGGAGAGATGAACCATGAGAGACTATGGACCTGAGAAACAAACAGGGTTTTAGGGGGGAGGGGGGGAGGGGGGACTGGTTAGCCCGGTGATGGGTATTAAGGAGGGCACGTACTGCATGGAGCACTGGGTGTTATACGAAAACAATGGATCGTGGATCACCACATCAAAAGTAATGATGTATTGTATGGTGACTAACAACATAATAAAATTAAAAAAAAAAAAAAAAAGAACTGTGCCTTCTACTAGACAGTGCTCACTAAAAACTAAGCAGAGAGAGTCATAATTTCTGGTCATTTTCAGTTGCAGTTTCCTGCTACTTCCCTGGGCTCAAAAATCGTGGGTTTATTTTTTAATTGTTCTCTTTTCTCTGACTTCATCAGAGACAACCCATTATTAGGTTCTATTATCTTTTTCCTGAGACTGTCTCTGAGATATATCTCTTTCTAATTTCTTTTGAGCCCTCTTGTACCCCAGCAGCAAAAGGCCTGGAAGCATTTATCACTTCCACTGGGCAGAAAGAAATAACCTCATGTTGTCCTCAGTTTACCCAGTACCTCTTTTTATTTAACCTGTAAGATATATTGAACCCATGCCATGGTCACGTTCAAGGCTTTTCAAGGGCTCCCTCTGCCTACTCTATTAACTCTAACCGACTCACCTAACCTCCTATGTTGTTTGCTATTTTCCCCATCTCCTGTCCTGCTCAATGCATTTGCCCTGTGCATTTAATCTCTTTCTCAGAACCACTCCTTCATCCCATCTTCTCTTGATGATCTCATTCATGTTGCTTACCATGTTCTGCTTTTGTAACTTTATACATATTATTACTCCTATCTGGAACGCACCCACTACACATTCTACTTCATGCATCACCTACTTCAATATTTGAATTGAAATTTACTTCTCTGTAACCCTGATCCATTTCATCATCAATCTTTTCTTTTTTTTCGACTGCCGTATCTCTGCATGCTCTGAGTACCCTGGACCTCATTTTGTGCTATGTTGACTTGCAGTTGGTATGGAACTTTGTAATTTTTTTAAGCCATTACCTGTTTGTTTGTTTTTTAATTTTATTTTCCTAATATAACTTTTTTGAAAGCTCCTCAGGTTTGGAGCCAGAGAGTCCAGGTTCTTAGCATCATTTACACTCAGAACACCTTCAATAGTGCAGTGTTTTCTGAAGTCCTCCCCATTAACCCTATATTTTTTTGCAGGTATAACTTAGTATTTTAAACCAAAACACCAAAAAACCTCTAAATTACATTCCTTTTATACCTCTATATTATGGTAGAGAAGTTAAAATTAACCTCTAGTCATACATTATTATGCCAGGGGATAACACCTTCATTCATGTGTAAAAAAAACTGTATGGTGTAAAGGAGAATGTCCTGGGCCAGGTAAGTGTCTCCTTCTATTCCTCCTTCTGCCTCCCACCAAATTATTATGACCTACACAAAGTTGCTAGAAATCACTAATGTAAAAGTTGTACAAGGAGCTAATTTCACTTTCTGGCTGGATTCTAGCCTTGTTTTGTTTACTATGTTATGTGACAAAAGCAACTCATAAACCGTTTCTGCCATTAATGATAGGTAAAAATTTTATCAGAAAATACCCCCTCTGGGATTTTTTAACATCATATAAGAAAAAAATGTTAAATTCCCACCTCCTATATGAGATAAACAGACAGTTCCAGCTAATGGACAAAACCAATTCGGAGTCCAGAGAGAGACACACATACAGCACATAAAGTCCTGTTGGTGACCTTTCAGATATTCCCTTCACATTCGCCTTCCTGTCTCTCTGGAAGCTGTTGTCTCATTTTCTGTCAGTGGCTCACTGGGCTACAAAAGATACCCGCAGAGTTTGAAAAGAAGCTCAGCCTTTTTCTTCAGAAACCAATTGTGTCACTTAACTGCAGTTCTCATTTTCCAAGTCCAGAAAGCTTGCAAATTCCACTCTGAGGAATGTTTACAGCTGTGCTGGTGTTCACTGGTGTGGTCTTGCCTCTGGGAGATTTTACCTGGCATCCATGTACAGAACATGCATGGATTGGGGTAGGTGTAATACCTTTGAGTCCACCTCTGTCACCAAAGGCTCTGTCAGTTTGAGAAATTCCCTTGAGTTTTTGTCACCCAAGCGGACTCATTAGATAAGGGGCTAACAACACATGCCCCACTTTTTCTTAAGTTTTTTTTCTGGGGCATTAGTTCAACAGTACATGTCAATTATTGAAAAACTGGTATTTGTACAGACATGTATGTATAGTGAGCTTTACATTAAAAATGAATTACTAAAAAAAAATGTAATACTAATGCATTACCATTTTCACTATTTTTGTTAAAATGACAGAATGAACTTTGATATGTTAAGTAGTGTTAAGCTACAGTAAATTAATTATATAAAGTTGTCCAGTGTAGACCAGTAAAATTTCTCCAAATACATAAATCCAGCGTTTGATAAATAAAGGTTACAACATTAGAAAAGGCTTATTTGTATTTGCAAATGAATAATAAATACATTTCTTGCAAAATCTGTGCTTATCTGCCAGGAGGGTAATTCCAAATTTATGTTTCTAATAACCTAGTCACCAAGTAACTATAATGCCTATCGATCTTGTTTCATCCAGATCAATACCACATTGTCAAGAGAGACTTTCAGTTTTTCCACACAATATCTGAAAAAGTAGTAACGGCTAAATGGAAATACTATTAAGCTCTTTTAAATAGTAACTTATGTAACATTGCAAACAAAGCTTGCCAATCCTAGACTTCCAATACATACAGTTTCAACCATTCCATTTATTCTGGACTAGTTTATTATGGGGCTGAGAAAGCAACCCACTAATAACCAGACTGTCACCTATGATGGCTTACAATATTTCAGGTACACTACGTTAGTTTTTGAAAAATAAGTAACAAATCAAGATTTGTGCCTTTTTGAAGACCTTCTAATCAGGATAATACATCCTTTATCCATGTTTAAAATCTTTAGAGCACTGTTTCCCCCCTCTTCCTTTCCTGTCCTTTTCTGGCCACAGTTTTGTAGAGTTGGCCAGGGTTTATGTAGAGAGGACAGAAGCATAGTTTCTCCTCTCTACAAACGTCCCTGTGGTAGTCTCTCTTCTACACGGCAAAATGACAAATTTTACTAAAGTGTTTTTAATTCTGTCAAGTTCCAAATCATATAACTTGCTTTGATAAGGTGTTTAGACATGGTCATGTGCCCACCACAGTTATTTATTTATTTATTTCATTTCTGCACTAGCTTTCCATTATGACTTTCATTTGTTTCTCATTATCAGTGAATCCTTGGGGAAAAGTGTGAAAATGGTATCCTTCACAGAAAAATTCCTTTTTTTAAAATAATTTATTTATTTATTTGACAGAGAGAGAGAGAGCATAAGCAGGGGAAGTAGCAGAGGGAGAGGGAGAAGCAGACTCCCCGCTGAGCAGAGAGCCCAAGGCTGGGCTGGATCCCTGGACCCCGGGATTATGACCAGAGCCAAAGGCAAACGCTTAACCGACTGAGCCACCCTGGCACCCCCACAGAAAAATTCTTAATAAATATAGCCACACACCCAATACAGCTCCTCCTAATGACAATGACATTGCCAAAAAAATAATAATAAAAATCATGGTTTAAGAAACAAGAGTGAGGGCGCCTGGGTGGCTCAGTCGGTTAAGCGACTGCCTTCGGCTCAGGTCATGATCCCAGGGTCCTGGGATCGAGTCCCACATCGGGCTCCCTGCTCTGCAGGGAGCCTGCTTCTCCCTCTCCCACTCCCCCTGCTTGTGTTCCCTCTCTCGCTGTGTCTCTCTCTGTCAAATAAATAAATAAAATCTTAAAAAAAAAAAAAAAGAAACAAGAGTGAGAAGTATAATGTTAATCATCTTCATGTACCAAGAAATATGAAAGGACCCATTCCATTCGTCTTGGTGAGGCAAGTAAAACTATGAACACAATCTTGAACTTGTTTTGTGATACAGAAGCTGGCAGTTCTTAATGAAAAAGAGGATTATGGAAATGGATAATAAGATAGTAAAAAACAATGTTTGCTTAAAAATTATCTTTTGTTAACCTACAAAAAAATAATAAAACTGATATGGCCTTCCTTCCCAGAAATAGTAATAGGAAAAGAATTTTATCAATATAGATTTTACATCTTGATTCAAATGGAAACATTTGTTTTAAACTAATGGACTAAAAGAAAACTCTGCACATGGATCAACCATAGAGTTCCTGTAGAATTCATATACAAGATTAAATCTGTGGACAGTTTGTGTCTTTCTAGGTTTTTATTTGTAATAGTAAATAAGAGGAGACCACAAGTTTTCTGTCACTTAAGCAGGTGACACTATAAGCTGACAAGAAAATCATAGTACCCAGCTGGAGAATAAACTCAATGGCAATACGTCGTTCACTAAAGTATTTTATATTTATTCCCATATACAACCTCATACAAAATCATATTACTATATGTCTACTCCTGAAAGAATGCCCACCATTTCAGGATATGTATTTCATCAAATTTTCCTATGAGAAGCCTTTACAAATACACTAAACGTCATGTTGTGTATAATGAAGAGCATATATGTGATTGAGTAGTAACATCTTATATTCTGCATTATATGAAAGCAGTTTTACATTACTTTAGTACTACTCTTACTAGAGAATATAACATAACTTTATAAACACTCCATTGTATATGGTACTGACTTTATGTCCTGAACTCTTGGCCAGAAAAGTATCATTTAAGAGTTTATAGCAATTCTACAAAAACAATCCGTTATTCCTAATAAAAGCCACCATAAGCAAGTGAGTCAGATGGGAGAGGGAAAAATATAGAGCAGAAAGACAAAAAGCAGTTAAAATATCCACTGGGTTGTTATTGAGAAAGGATTACCGAGCAAGATATGTCTTTATTTTCTATTAACGATTAGGAAACTAAACTTAAGACGGCTCACTGAAAAGAGTAAAAATGATTTTAAGGATAAAAAAATGTATATATACACACTGAGACAGACACATACCCCTAAATAATTCATTTGCTAAAAAAGAGCATTGTATCTCTATGCTTGTGCAGATTTTAGTATAGACACATACACTGTGTCTATAATTCACCTATTATACTTGAGCATTTTAAGGAAATAATTGGGCTAGTGTCTGAGATATTTTACCTAGTCTCGATTTTAAGGTTACAGGAGAAAATCATACCATGATTTTCATGAGCATAGTTAATTGTAATTAATGTTTGTATATTTGTAACCTAAAATGTATTGCAGAAACAAGAATTGTACTTAGAGAGAAGGGAAGGAAAGCATATAGCCTAGAGAATTCTGATCACCTAGCACAAAGACCAGCATTCATGTATTAGTCACTTTATCAGTATTTATTAATTGCATATTCCAGGTGCTATGTTAAATACGAGATAGATGACAAAGGAGCATTTAGGGAGATGAAGGCAAATGAATAATTAAAATACAATGTGATGACTAAAGAATAAAAAAATTCAATCATCTCAATAAATACAGAAAAAAGTATTTGACAAAATTCACATCCCTTCATAAAAATAATTCACTGCAAATTAGGAATAGAAACTTCCTTAACCTAATAAAGACTATCTAGAGAAAGCCTACGGCCAAGATCACACATAGTGATAAAATACTGAATGCTTTTCTTTTAAGATGAGGAATAAGGCATGGATGGAATCAGGAACAAGGCAAGGATGTCTGCTTTCACCACTCCTATCTGACATTGTACTAGTGATCCTAACTAGTCCAATAAGGCCAGAAAAAGAAATAAAAGTCATAGAGATTGAAAAGAGAGAAATAAAACTCAATCTGCGGACTCCATGATTTGTCTACATAAAAAATCCCAAAGAATAAAAAAGGTTATTGGAAATAATCAATCAGTTTAGCAAGGACATAGAATTAAAAAAAATGTTTTTCTATATGCTAGCAATGAGCAATTGGAAACTGAACACTTAAGAGTCTAGGTTTAAAGAAACCTTTTATCCTTTCCTGCAAATCTGAAGTGACTTCACTCACGTCAAATCAATACAGGGTGTGTCTTCATTGCTTAGACTACTTAATTTCTAGTTTCCTCTTTGTGGAAATATGATAATCAAGTCACAGACATTGGAGCAGTTAGGGATTTTTATGTATGTAAATAATGAATAAGAATTCAGAGAGGTAAATGACTTAGCAAACCATGTAACTATTGCCAGAGTCCAGATCACAATTTTCTTTCTTGAGTCTCTGTCTCATTTGGGCTGTTTCCCTTTCTTATGGCCCCAGTTAATGTTGGCAAATATGCTGATGCACAAGTCTAGTGACAATACATTTTAAGTCTTCTCCACTGTCGTCTTTAAAAAATACCTGTGAAAGTGGTTGTACTGATAAAAACACTGCAGTTTTAAAATAAATCCTCAATGTTATAACTGTTAAACAATTTCATAATTACCAGAACTTATTGTCTACTCATAATTCTTAATAAGAAAATTCTCAGTGTAGTAGCTTTTGGGGACCACCTCACAAAAGTCAACGGGAGGAAATTTATCTTTCATCGAACACAGACAACATTAGAAGAAACATCTTAATCAAGTATGATATTAAAAAAGATCACAAGCATCACTGAGGAAAAACAAACAATTAAAAATAAGAAAGGCCCACCCTGACTTTTAGTCTGTTTTCCATTCTTTCCTAGAAACTAAATTGCACTCTTTAAGAATACAGAGGAAAGGCTTCTTTGCTTCCTGGCCTGTTTTCGTGTCTGACTAGACAATGTAATGGAGTGCTTAAAGCCTACACCCTAGAGCCAGCCAGGCAGGCTTGCATCTGGACCCTGACAGTAGCCCTGTGACCTTGCTTAAATCCTCTTGCCTCAGTTTCTTATCTCTAACATGTGTAACAGTAGTTACCCTAAAGAACTGCTGTATAGATTAAATGAGATCATTCATGTAAAGAGCCTGGGATGGTACTGGGTATATAATAAAAGCTCATGTATTTCATATACTATTTTTCTTCTTTTGATGATCTACAGATAAGCTATAAGATATGCAAATATTAAGATATAAATGTTCTTATATGTCTTTTGTAAACTCGACTTGCTGACTTTCAATCTGCTACTTAAGTTACTTTAAAATTCTTAAACACTCTATTTGTAGGCATGGGATTCATCTTTTGAATGTACAGGTATTTATTAATTCTTCAACATTGTAGCCATTCTTAATTTAATTCACACTTTGGAAACTTGCATTAAGCTTTCAAAATCTGCAGGGATGATTATGCTTATTTGGAAATTTTGAGTTGCTTAGCTACAGTAACCCTGTTCTAAGTGTGCTGGAGAAAGTAAGGTTATGATTTTTGCATCTCAAATTTGAGATTTTGACACAGTTTTTACACCTACAAATCTCATAAATTCCTCTAACAGTGCAATTCTTGTGTGCTGTTTTCATTATCCTGGAACCCTAATTTCAATTGTTAAACCCACATGTTTCCATCAATTCATGGTCAGTTCTCCTTGATTGTTGCCAGTCAGGAGCCACGCCCTACCAAGAGACATTCTAGCCGAGTCTTCTTCCTTGTTCACGCCTGCCCCCATCTTACGATAACACCTGTACTCACTTTGGTTCTTTGTCATACCTGTTTTTGGTCCATTCCTGCTTCTCTTACATTTCTATTTTGTTCACGGCCGTGTTCTATTTATGTATTTATGTATTTAGCCCCATCTCTAGCTCATTTTGGTCAAGAAATTGAATTTGTTTCTTGATTTTGCTTCACTGACACAAACTGTCCCTTAACTTCACTCCCTCTCTGATCTCTATCTCCCAGCTTGCTTTCCAGACAATTGTCTGTTCACATCGGTCTTGATGACCTCTTGCCCTCCTCAGCTAATTCCATCCTGGTTCTTCTACTTCTTCTGAGTCCAAGAAGAATTTACTTCTTTTAGGGATTCCTAAATATTTGTTGAATGAATGGTGTTCTATAAAGAACATGTTCTCAAGTATCTAAGATCACATTATATCAGTTAAGTCAAGTGATAATCTCATGACATTCCCTTGGTCTTCTCTCCCTTCCAGTGAATCAATACTGTTAAGAGGACCAGTGGCAGAAAGAAGCATATATGTGTAACACTACCGGGGATAACATTTGCATTAGAATTTGAAGTACTGAGCCTCTTTTTTATCTTCTTTTTTTTCCCTAGAGTCTACGCTGATCACTACAGCAATGATCTAGGCTTTACTAATCCTTATATTGCCAATTATACAAATATGGTCAGCTCAATAAAATGTGCAGAGAGAATTTTTGCCTATTTTCACAGAGAATGTAATTAATGTAATATCATAATAAAAATAATCAGCTCTTAAAAAAAAAACCCAAAACTTCTCTTTCATGATACAATAAAAATTCTGTAAAGAAATAAAAATCTAAACTATGTTTTTTAGGTTGTATTCATTGAAAATCTAAAATAAATTTTAAGTATATTTACCTCTATCCTCTCTTAAAATTAAAACATAAAAATGTAGCCAATTTAACATGAAGGTTTAAATGATTTTTAATTGAGTGTTATTTGCATCTCCTAAAAAGCTTTATGTAAAAAAAAGTTTTAAAATAGAAAATAGTACATATCAGAATTATCTTCCACTTATTTGTATTTAAAATCCTGAATTAAATATAACATGATTATTTTTCTTCTGAATATTTGTTTTATAGAAATTTACAATCACATAACCTGTTTGGATGAACATTGCAGAATAAGTTAGGGCTGTCAGGAGGCAAAGATGAGATGGCTGAAGGGGGAAGGAGCAGAGCCTGAGCCTTGCTCTGACACCAGTGAGTTTCTCTCTAAGGCTGAATAAGAAAACTGATGAGCACAGTTGAAAAGGGCATTATTATGGAAGTTGCTGTTTGGAGTATATTGAGAATAAATCTGGGAAACAAAAAATAAGTCAGTTCTGGGAATAAAGATCAGATTTGTGAATGTGTTTGTGTATGCGTGTGCACACAAGAGATTTAGAGCCCATAAGTAACTGTATCAAATACAAAAGAACTATAAATTAAACAGTTCTTCTGCCCTAAAGATGGTTTTATATTATTGCTCCCTCTTTAGTTTTAGAGTGACTCCCTAAAGGACCACTTCTAATTACTGAAGATATAACAAGATTTATTTCAAATGTTATATATACACTCATGACCAATAATTTAGTTGCATCACCTGTGACTTCTGTGAATTTCACTTGAACTTAAGGGCTTTAAGATATAATTACCAGAAAAATCTAATGTGAAAATCTAATCACAATAAGCCTCCCAAGATACATCTAAAACTGAGGGTGGGAGCTGTTCTTTAGAGCACATGGAAACTCAGAGCTATGTGTTGGCAAAAATCTAGAAAAATGCCCCTCGCTGAATCCATTCATTATATGTCTGTGGGATTAATTAATTGATTAAAGTTTACATTTGAAGATGTTTTTATGCACCCAACATTTACAAAAATTGTCTTATGCCAAAGAGTAAAGCCCCATGAAACTCTGAGATTTTAGTCAAAAACTTCATCGACTTGATGTAAGGTGATTTGAACTCTTTAATGAGCAAAGGAAAAAAGCATTTGGGGGCAGAGTGCAATTCTACTGTAGGTGTCTAATTGGTTGTGATACAGGTCTCATTAGGAAACATAGCAGTGTGTGTAACTAAAACACACATAGACACATATACACACAATCCTGAGATGCTGAAAAATATAAAGGTGTTGGGTGAAAGGCAAGTGTAAATACCTGACAAGATACTGCCAATGACAACACAAGAATAACCACGTGAACTTTGTGATTTCCTAATGCTTTGTGGAAAATGAACAAAAATGAATATCCTAAGACAGGGATTCATCATTAATGTAAAATATCTATGAACGCAGAACAGGTTGAAAGACGGCAGTAGACCAGTCCAGAGTGATTAGGGAAGCACTGCCTTTTTCTTTACTATAATAAATGAAACAAAATCACTTTTTAAAAATTTTGTTATCCAGTATTTCATGAAATGTATCACCTTTTATGTTCTTCTCTCAAATAATTACATTTCCTTCAAGTCTTGACTCAGATTTTCCCTTTTTAATGAGACCTTCCTTAACCACCCTGTTCAAAATTCTCATTCCCCATCCCTGTGCCATCAGTTACTCTTGCTACATTTTACTTTCTCATTTTTTTTTTTTTTTTACTCTCTCTATTTATAGCACTTACCGTCTATACATTCTAGTCTACTATATACTGTCTTGTCTACTGCTTATGGTTTGCTGCTTGGTCCACTAGAATTAAGCTCCCTCAAAAACAAGATGTTTGGGTGTTTCCTGATGTGTCCCACAGATCTAAAACAGTACTTGGAACCTGGAATACAGTGGGAATGCAATACAATTTTTTTGAGGAAATTTGAAGAAATCATCAAGTAACTATGAAAACTGCCATGACCTTCAAAAGACTTGCTCGGGAAATATTTAAAAGTGCAATAACTGAGGTGGCGCCTGGGTGGCTCAGTCGTTAAGCGTCTGCCTTTGGCTCAGGTCATGATCCCAGGGTCCTGGGATCGAGCCCCGCATCGGGCTCCCTGCTCTGCGGGAAGCCTGCTTCTCCCTCTCCCACTCCCCCTGCTTGTGTTCTCCCTCTCGCTGTGTCTCTCTCTGTCACATAAATAAACAAAATCTTTAAAAAAAAAAGTGCAATAACCGAATACTGAGGACTCTAAAGGAAAGCATTTTGTGATGGTAGAAGAAGGTTATCAAGTGCTCAAGGTGGAGTAGGAGGCAATCAGGGCATGGAAAATGGGAACGAAGTAATAAGAGGAAAAAGTGAAGAAAATGAAAAGTAGGAGTGCCTCGAAAAAGAGAGAACAATTTAATTAGATGCTTCAGGGTTTCAATATACTTGAATATGATGTGAATAATGATCCCAGATTTTGACCCTTGATCTCTCTGAAATATCTATGCTATTCAGTCATTACAGAGTAAGATTCTTTAGGAATATCTTTCTGGATAGAAGTCTCAAAAATGCTATGTAACCCAAGAATAAAGTTTGATATATTTTAAAAACATATTTCCTTTTGTTTTCTTTTGCTGTCAAAAATTGTTTCTTTTGCCAGCTCCCATAGGCTCCTAGTGGGAAAAGGTTGGTGAACTGCTTTCTGATGCAGTAGTTTTAAACTTGACTGCAGACTGGAATGATCCAGGGAGTTTCTAATAGTGCCTGACCAGTTAAATAAGAACTCTGGGGGTGAAATCCAGGCATGGGTGGTTTTTTTAAGCACCCCAGGTGATTCCAGTATGCAGCCAAGTTTGACAACTTTGACAAATTCTCTATTTACTGACTTACTCCATGAAGGTTTGTCAACCCTTGAAACTCCGCTTACTGGAGAATCTTCTGAACCTAGGGGCTAACCATTTTCTGGGAGCTAATCAGCCATCTACCCCAAACTGAGGCTGCAAGAGCAAACACCAGGAGTGTGCCTCTAACTTTAGAATACCTTAGAATCACCTAGAGAGGGTATTAAAATGTGAATTCCTAAGCCTTACCCTAGAGATTCTGATTCAGTAGGTCTGGGTGGGGCCTGAAAGTTTTCTTTCTAATGAGCTTCTCACTAGAGAAGTTCGAGGA
Organism: Phoca vitulina; assembly: GCF_004348235.1. NCBI lineage: Eukaryota > Metazoa > Chordata > Mammalia > Carnivora > Phocidae > Phoca > Phoca vitulina. The sequence goes on from NW_022589712.1 coordinate 38,377,744, forward strand.
AAGTTTGAAAGCCATTGCCCTAGAGAAAGGGCATGTGGGGATATAGCTCATCAGGCCTGTGAGAATAGCCCTGGGGGAAATGCAATGAGGGATATTATCATATTCACACCCCAACCTTTTTATTCTGGGTCTCCAGTGAACTTCAACAACAGATTCTCAAAATCTTCAAGGATGGCTCAAGTCTAAAATGGATGCTTCAAAAGAACCATAGGCTGGAACAGTCCACAGTCCTCTGTGAGTAACCAATAGGGCAATCCCCATGTCAGTTACAAGCACATGTGACATGTTTCCAACTTTCTGTAATTTGCTTCTGATTGCTCATCTTCTCTCTGTTTTAATAACATTTGGTTCATGAATGTCTCTTCAGACATTTCACAAATACAGCATAGTTAGTAACTCTCTTGCTAGATTTTGCCTTTCACCTTCAAAATTCCACCTAGGAGATCATCAATCACACATTATATATGTATAGAATTCTTAATGGTAATGTTCATGGTTCCACATTTTGGGTTATAATTCCATGTGGAAACTGTGAAGTGTAAGAATGTAGAACTAGCACTGGTTAATACAATATATCGAATCAGTTCAACAGTGAATCAAGGCAAAAATCATCCTCAGCTTTCCACAAACCTCTCAGATTGACTCTGTGTTTCTGTTCCCATTAAATATTGTTTTTATCGCCTTTAGAACTTTATTTAGCTCACATAAAAATACTGGGGGGTACAAAGTGGTTTGCCCAAACGCATCCATGGTTAGGCATGGTCCTAAGTCCTATGACCCATATGGGATGTCATTTCTACCTAACACTGAAGTGGTCTTGAAGAAAACCGTTATTTCAAATGAAAAACAAAAGGAATATCTAGCTGGAGCTAAACAGAGGAGTTGAAGAAGTTGCCAGTGACACCAATAAAATGGATTCTTTCTTGATATAGCTCTCTTTTCTCTCTTGATATAATATTGCCACTAAATGATAGTGTGTGCAAGGATGAGGCTGTCAATTGCTATGTATTTTTGCATTTGTCAAATTAGTCACTTTCTTATCCAGGTGTGTTGGAGGGAATAATTCAGAAGCAGATTTTTGTCCAGTAAAAATTATTTTTCCAGTACTAAGAAATGCGAGTAATATTAACACGAGATCAATATCCTATATATCTCTATAAATGTGAACCAACACACCTTTAGCCATATACCAGAAACTTTTCACACAGTTGCAGCTTAATATTTTTCATAATACTTTGGTTATTGCCAAGAAGTTTATGTGGTCCCAATACCACCTTAAAGGGTCCACAATTCTTTCCCACAGATTCATTTGCTTCTATTTCCTGGAGGACATTTCTGCATTCTTAGGTGATGAACCATGGCTGGAAAAACACCTGTTATTGTGCTGATTTTCTTAACAGATTCAGAATGCCATAAACATTTTTCTTTCTGTCTTGGCTCTTTTATAATATTTTGATTTTTTAAACATCATGCAGATTTACTGGTCTGGAACTATCATTTATCTGTAGTTCTAGCTGTCCCTCCGACTGGGAACAACAACACAACAACATAAAAACGGCAGCAAAATTCTGAGTGGCCCACCAACTTACATCTACTTGTTCACAGTCCTCCTACACGTTTCCACCACTCCCCCCACCAAAATGAGAGGCAGAGCACTTCTCCTCTTAGGGGTCTGGGCGCGGGCGGCCGTGTACCGCAGGGCTGCTGGTCACACAGGCTGTGGCTCTAAGTGGAAGCCAGATGGCAACAGGCTGACTTCTCTGTGTTGAGTCCTGCACCTGTTACTCAGTGGGAGGATGCTCTTTTAGTGTTTATGTTCTTAGAGTTATTTTAATTTTCTTCATGGCTACTTCTCTGTGACTCACTGTTGGCTTCCTGTTCTCTCTCACCACTTTCCAAAATTCAGATAATTTAAGCAATGGAGAGTTATTCAATATAAGTTTCTACAGGCTTTGCTTCGTCTCTCAAGCATTTACATTTATTTTTAGTTTTAGTGGAACATAAAGGACATGCACTCTTGGTTAAATTCTTCTCTGATCTGCCAATGAGAGATAGGAATTTGAAAAATCTGTGGAAGGAAGTAGAACCTCTTGGAGAGATGAAACAGGAAGATCATCACTCCATGGTGTGTTTGGGGGCAAGTCCGCTTCCTGGGTAGCTGCGATTTGTGGCACGACTTGTGGATGTTGTCAAATATACTTCCTTTCCATTATTCTCCAAAGGATGACTACAGTAATGGATCTGTCTAAAAAATGCTTTTATGTAGTTTTATGTAGTTGTGTTAGCCAAGGGATCACCTGGGCCACATTTAAATTAAAGTAAAACTTGGCATAAATCATCCCTAGAGCAAATTCAAGACTAAAATCGGTGGGGGGAGCAAAAGGAAATTATTTTTGAACTCTGCTGCTTTTTCATATATATGAATAGTTTTATAAATACATCCGAAAAATTATTTCAAAAGTGGTGAGCCCTTTTGAGGGTCAGCAAGGGTACATGTGTTAACATGCTGGGCTTGTCAAATGAGGAAATGATTTTTCACCTTTTCCTTAATTAGACTTGGCTGCTACATTATGAGAGACAGCAGCTTGGAAAGGGGATTCAGCAGGCTGAGATTTGGTGACCAATTCCTTGCTTGTTGGTCTTTCTTTCTTTCTTTGACTAATAAATTAATTTAGTGGCATCTGGGGAGCACTGGGGAGCACAAGGATGAACCCATAAATCCCCCCAAATATTTCCTTCATTGGAATGCTAATGCCTAAAATTTCTCAAGACCTAGAGAATTTCCTCTTATTAAAGTACCACCTAGAAAAGTGATGACTCATTTGCATATTAATTTGAATTATTTTTACTTACTTGGTTACTATTATTAATTTTAAATTATCATTATTTAAGTTCTCAGATATTTTCTGAGAACAGTTTTTAATAAAAGAAAAAAAGCTAAAGAAAATATGAAGACAGGTTTGGCTGGGGAGGGATTAGCAATGTGCACAAAGGAGAAATTAAGTAAACTGAATAGAATCATTTTTTCTATTTTTAATTGCCTTGGGCTCTCATATGTGGGCAGTTTCTGGGAGGAGGTACAAAGTGAACTATGACTTTCTGTCCTGTTTGAAGAAAAACACCCTGAACTCAGGGCACAGTCAGCTCTCAGAGCTGCTCCACGGTAGAACTCATCATGTTTTTACCAGGCTTAAGGGTGAAAAATGGCTTTAGCCTGTTTTTCTCTCATTTTGATCTAAAGCAGCATTTATAATTTCTGAACTAAGATACTCAAGATATGTGATAGATATAAATTTGCAGATTTTTAAAACCAATCTCTGGTCAGGAAATACACCATAAGTCAACTACACTTTTCTTTCTGAGGACTTAGAATATATAATTGGCCCCTGTTTTCGACCTTATCCCTGCTGGTGTGACTCACTTGAAACTTGTGCTGTTTGTCGAGTCTGTCTCCAGCAGCATAGAGATATGGGAATATAAGCAGCAGTTTGCTCCCAGATCTTCCAAGAATACATTGTATATATGTTGAGATGAAGTTGTTGTTTTATAATCCAACAAAAATGTATATTTTTAAAACACATTTTATATATGTTTACTAACAGGTAACACTGGAAGAATGTATCTAGAATTCTTCCTATTTTGTGGGAAGGAATTACCTGAAATATTTTCTACATGTGAGTAAAAACAGAAATGTTGTTCAATAAAACGCATTTTTTGAGTAGTCAGATAAAAATAATTACAAGAAAAGCTATTAATTAAAATATCAGACATAGTCTTACATCCACCACTTAATTCACAATTAGCTCAAAACAAACTGAAAGGATGGAGGACTCAAATGTCCATGCTTCATAAAATGTCAAGTTAAACGCCTAACTGTGAACCAGATTGCTTACGATACAGGCCTTTCAACTGTAAATATCAAATGCATAAAGGACGGCATGAATCTTTTAACTTTATAAAGATGGCATGTGGACTTTAACATTTGGGGGAAATTAAATCACTTACTAACATTTATGAGGAGGCATGCATTTAAGCATTACGTTGGACCTCTGTTGATTAATTATATGGATGCCGAAATGTCATACATCAGATTCAAGCATGATGTTAAAGGTCTTGGTTAAAGAAAGACTTAAATGACTTCTCAAAATAATTTAAAATAATATTGAAAATAAGATCTTATTCAAATTTTTCTAGATAACAAGTGGAATTCTATTTTTAAAATAAATCAAAGGAACTTGGCTCTACAATTTTAAAAAGTGTTAGACTTGGTCATTTCTAAAGTTCTATGAGATGTGGCATTCTGTGTAATTATAAATATTATCATTTCTTTCACCAAAGCACTAAGGATTTTACCAAATTTCAAAAAATCACAGTAATTATTCCTCAGAGGATATTGTCCCTAGTTAGGAAACAATAGAAAAATGACAGAGATTAAATGAATTGTTCATGTGTTAAAGAAGCTTTTGGTTTGAATAGATTTAGAATAACATCCCTTTGTGTATGTCTCAGTCGTTAGGTAATGTTTCTCCTGACATTTGTTCTAAAGAACAATCAAATCCCAAATCTCCTTTTACTTGGATGTTCATTTCAAAATGAGCATAAGACTAATGTCTATATTTATTTGGCTATATCCTCTCAAAGTCCAAGTTTTTCTGATGCAGCCTTTCTAATATGCTGCTTTTTAGAATTGTGTTCAATCATATGATGAAAACAAACAAAATAAATGAGGGTAGACTTAGAGGACATCAGCCAAACCACCTGGCTCCACATCTTGCTCATTTTAAGGATGACGTGAGAAAATAAATTACTTTAATCAAACACCTTGGCTTCTTGTTCACAAATTACTGGGTGGGTATAGTGTGTAAATGGCATAATTTCGTGAGTGAGTGGCAGATGGTTAGACAAGTCATGGGCTCAGAAAACACTTTTGTTCAGAAATGCAAGTGTTGTACTAGAATAAAATAGAGTTCTAACTATAGACTATCTAACAAGATAAATCACAGAAAAAATAATAAATAACAGCCAAACAATGACCTATAACAAGGCAGTCTGTTAATTATACTGATAGAAAAGGAAAACAAAACATATATCCAGTGAAGTCATGGGTAAATTTGCTACTCATCCAGGTAGTTGGCATTGTCTTCTTTCAGTTCTTCAGGACCATAAACTGCAGTCATTCATGAACTTCTTCTTTCTTTCACCATTTCTAACTCCTTTTGATAATAGCCATATTCTCCTGAATTCTAATCACCAATGGAACCATCTCCAAGCCGATGACCTAGTGAAAGATGTTCCCTCTATCATCAAATAGAATGTGCACTTATTTGCTGGAGTGGAAAAGAGTGTGGAAATCCTTCTTACACATTTACACTGTGCTACCTACCACTGAAAAAAATGTGTTTCTCCTGGTAAGGAATCTAAAGGGAACACCAAATTCAATTGCATCTGAGGCATCCTTTTACCCTAAAGAGCTCTGTTACTATTTGAATTGTGTCTCCCAAGAAGATATGTTGAAGTACTCACCCCCAGTACTTGAAATACGACCTTACTTGGAAACAGAGTCATTGTAGATATAGTTAGTGAAGATGAGGTCATCCTTAAGCAGGGAAAGACCCTAACCCGGTAAGACTGGTGTCGTTATAAAATGACAAGAGACCGAGAACATGCCACATGAAGACAGAAACAGGCAGAGAGAAGACAGGCAGGGGATGATGGAGGCGAAACTGGAGCCCTGCAGCTGCAAGCCAAGGGTGGCCTGTCATACCCAGAAGCCAGGAGAGAGCACAGCTCTTGATTTCAGACTTGTCATTTCTAGAACTGTGTAAGAATAATTTTCTGTTAAGTTTCTGATCTTTTGTTACAGAAGCCCTAGGACACTCATACAAGTTCATTTCGTTTTCTCTAGTTGGGTATTTCTACATGTATTTGAGTCTATGTCTTAAACCCAACTTAAATTCTAAGTTATATTGTAATCTCCCTAAGTGCGGAGCCCATAAATTCTGCTTCCTTAGTTTTTCCTCACTTTGAATCCCTTTTTACCACACCACTTGGCTTGGTACCATGTCGAATGCAGGGATTCAAAGATTGTGTTGTCTTACTGAGCCTCATACTACAAATGGAGTAAAAAAAAATGAACATATGGTAGAATGACAGACAAATGCCAATATTTTGAGTTAAGTTCAGGTCCTCTTTTCTTACAATATGTCTGTAAAATAAGTGATGTAGAAAGTTGAATCTCTTTTATACCTATATTTATTACGAAAATATACGCAGAATGCTCTAGGGATTTCTATTACAGTTAAAGAATGTGACAGAAATGTTTAGACACAATTCAAGATGGACAAGATAACTACCAAAAGCACATTTTAAAATGTAGCATAAAGCCACCATGATTAAAATATCATGGTCCTAAAGTCAGAATAAAAAGACATGCCGATGGAAAAGCATACAACTCAAAAGCTTTATCATAGGAAGGTAAGATAATGGTAGCATTTCAGTTCAATACAGAGAGGGAGATTTGTTCATTTGCTGATTCTAGGAATACTGGTTACCTATTTAAGAATATGAATGCTGGATCCTTACCTCATGCCATATTATATGGCTTCAGTATGCAATTTAACAATTTAAAAGGTAATAATGCCCAACATTGACCAGGGTGTCATTGAAACAGCATACTCTGCTGGTGCAAATGAAAATCACTGTGACCTTCCTGAGGGGTAATCTGGTAATGTGTGCAAAGAACTTTTAAAATGTGTCTCCTTTCTTCTTTGGCTATTAAATCTTTGGAGCTTTAACTTCAGGAAGTATTCTAATAGCAGGAGAGCAATGTCCCTTCAACCACAGCTTCCCAGACATTATTGTGCACAGGAGTCACCTAGAGATCTTGATCAGATTGCAGATTCTGACCCAGGAGCCTTGGGGTGGGGCCTGAGATTCTGCATTTCCATCTAGTTCCCAGGTCATGTTTATGCACCTAGTCAGGGGGCCCCATCTTGAGCAGCAATGAAGTTTAGATAATTGTGGGAAATACCCTGCAAAGGCCTAAGCTCCATCTTCAGACACATATAGATGAAGTCTAAATAGCAAGTGAAGTATATTTATTTCTTAACCTTTTCCATCTTTCTTCCTCCTATGTAAAACTCTGATATCGGTAGTTTACAGAGAAAATAGTTTCACTAAAACAATGTCTCTGGGGCTTTAGAGCTCATTATTTCTTTGCCCTAGGAAAGTTTCTACTTGCAACTGTCCTAAAAACATTCTTAAATCTGGCTTCCACCATTGAGTTAAACTCTACTGTCTGAGAGAGGAAAAAGGTATGAAAAGCTCAATTGGGGCCATTCCAGCAAATTTAATAGCTCTTCAATTCACTGACCCTTTTGGGATGAGCCAAATCCACTATCACTCCTGTGGAGAGACGGCGCATTAAGGTGCCCTTGATCAGCCCTTACTGCTCTGCACTCTGAACAGCAAAGCTTCTTAGAACACTTCCTTTGACCACCTCCAAATTTGAACATGACAAGGATGTAGTTCAGATATAAGGCAATATAAAAAAGCAAGAATAACTTTTGAATACAACACCTTCCATACTAGAGAAATGAAAGGTTCTGACTGTTTTATACCTAAACATTCCTGAGGGTAACAACCTTAATAGTGGCTCGCTAAGAAGTGCTGAGTGTTAGGGGCAGGCAGTTAAAGAAAGAGCCTGCTGAAATTTGGGGGGAAGGCCAAAATAGTTTGAAAAATGCCTCCAGTGATTTGAACTTGGGCTCCACCCACTTGCACCTACAATGCTTCCCTGAGGATTCCGAGTCACTATTCCAGAGAGTGACAACAGAATGAAAATTGTATTTTATGTTAAAAGACCATCCAAACTTATGCCTCTCTTCTTCGGATTTGAAAACGTTTGACACATTCAAAACGGTGATAGAACTTCGTCACTTAAAAAAAGGCAGATCATTTACCATCCTGAACATTGTGCTGGCCTTTGAATGCATTTTCTAGCCTAGTAGTAGTTCCCAATTAAAGAGCTGTCTCAGCATGGAATTATTTCAGCAAAATCTTCTTCCTTCTGCACAAAACTAAAATTCTGTGCCACAATTACAAATGGCAATTTGATAGAAGAGGTTCAGGTGTTAGAATATATTTGATATCTTTTTCCTAGTGAGCTTTATAACATATTTTCATTTAAATACATTGAATTTGTTAGACCAGCTACACAGAGCTCTCCATACTGAAGAGGGTCAAATGCCACTTGAACTTCAAGGATACATTAGGAAAGTGAAATAAGGTAGAGTATTCCACACTACATTCACTGAATATAAAATATACATAAGCACAAGCATTTTTTTTTGTCTCAAACATGAAATGGGATTTCTCTTCGTTTTTATTTCTCTAATACAAATTTCAGAACCCTTTGGTACAGGTTTCATTTTCAGCTTAGATTTCATTGTCACCTTGTATGAATTGAATTCTGAAATGTAATGATATAGTTTAGGGATAGATTTATAAAGCCGATTTTTTTTTTTCCATTTCCATGATCAATCATAACTATCAGAGTTGGTGAGCAAGTCCTTCGTCAGGTGCGCATCCTGTAGTGAAGTATGTCCATACAAAGGACATGCAAGAGCATAATTGCCTCAGTAGCTACTTCAAATATCTGGGTCCTCTGAGTCCTCTGATGTTAAACTAAACATGATCATTTAGTTCATACTTTCCAGAGTCAACTCATATGCCTAAAATCACTTACCTTGTAATAGCCTAAAGCAAAGCAGGTGTAAACCACTGGGTTTCAAACTTTTTTGATTGCTACCCTAGTACAAAAGATTTAATCCATATTGGAGATATAAATCCCTACTGTTGCCATGTGCAATTCCTGCTGATACTTCAATTCAATTCCCTTCAATTCTGTTTTTTTCTATTCTAACATAATGAGGCATAGTTAATTATTTAAAAAATGACTAGCTCGTGCTCAAAATAATTTAAAATGTTCTTGTTTTATTTTATTTTTTTAAAGATTTATTTTGGAGAGGAGGGAGGGGCAGAGGGAGAGGGAAAGAGAGGAATCCCAAGCAGACTCTTTGCTGAGCATGGAGCCCAACTCGGGGTTCCATCTCATGACCCTGAGATCATGACCTGAGCTGAAACCAAGAGTCGATGCTTAACTGACTATTCTGCCCAGGTGCCCCCAAATTCTAAGTTTTAAAACAAGAACATTTTAGGGGCACCTGGGCATCTCAGTCGGTTGAGAGTCCAACTCTTGATTTCGGCTCAGGTCATGATCTCAGGGTCCTGGGATCAAGCCCCATGTCCAGCTCAGTGCTCAGCTGGGAGTCGGTTTGAGATTCTCTCTCCCTCTGTCCCTCCTGCTCGTGCTCCCTGTCTCTCTCTAAAGTAAATAATTTAGTAAATAAATAATATAATGTAGAATTCACTGTTGAAAAACAAGAATATAAGTATGCCGATAATGCGTTATTCTCTTACCATCTACTTGTATTAACAAATCACTGAAAGAATTTTAAAGTATTTTATAATAATTATAAAATAAAAAAGTCAAGTATTTTTCAAATACTGCGCCATCATTCTCTCACAGTGGCACTGGAAATCAGTCCAAGTATGAAAAGGAAAAATAAATGAGGCATTATTGATGTTGTCAAAGTATAATTTTCATAACGTTAAAAAACATCATTCCTATGCAAAAATATATTGAGCACACAGCAAAATTTATTGAGTTTATTAATGAGGGGACCAGTAGAATGGTAAAGTTAGCTCAGAAAAGCATAGGAGAAACTCGTAGAGACTCATATACTGCTTTATTGTGTGGGTGTGTGTATAATATATATATTATATAATATATATGAAATGAATATATATTATATATTACACACACACACACACACACACACACACACACACACACATATATGGAATGCTGGAATAGTTTGCTAAGTTAAATATAAAATAAGTTAATGTTTTACAGAGCAATAATACCACAACCTCTCTGATTCTACCAGAATCATTTATATCTTTACTGCACAAAAATCACTATTTATCAATCTTCTCAAATTAATGTGTAATTTATAGAGCTCATGCCCTAATCAGTAGCAAATAGTAAATCAAACAAAATTATCTTCCCATTTAGAGCGTCAGATTTGTCTCAGAAAGTTCTGCTATGACACTGAAAGGGCATACAGAAATCTTTTAGCTTAATTTCCAAGACTTAGACTATTCTTAAGAACACAAAATGTTCATTGGCCATAACTAAATCAGATTCACTTTTGTGTCTTTAGCACTTAGGAGAGTGACTGGTCTATAGTAGGTATTTGATAAATACTTGTTTAGCAAAGAACTACTCATTCAGGAATAAAAGGGACTTCTGATGGCATAAAATTCTACAGGAGGACCTTTGAATAGAAGTATACCCCTTTCTATCTAATAATATTTTTACCCATACTGACTGCTTCACTCACCTAGTTCTTATTTTGTGAAAATTCTTGCATGACTCAATGTTGTGTAAGTAGAAAATATTTGGGGATACTTTTAGGCTATTTTCAACTCAGCACAAGTAACCTTAATAACTTTTATTTACACTATGATAAAAAGAGTGTCCCAAACAGAAATTATAGCTTTAAGGTCTCTATGAAGGTATGTGGAACAGTTTTTTCCAAGGTCCTTTCTGAAAGTGTCAGTCTTGAATTAAATCCTTGTAATTTTCCTTTTAGATTGCTTGACTGGTTGCTTTTTGGGCAGGCTTAGAGAACTCAATGTAATGTACAAACACTATTTAAAAGTTATAATTGACTAAATGCCTTATTAAAATCAGTAACAAGACAAACTATCTAGGAATGTGCAACATCTGTATATGGAAAACTTTAAATGAACACTGGAAAAAGAGGAAGACATACTATTTTCTTGGATAGGAAGATAGGTTTCAACTGTTCCCAAATTAATCCATATGTTTAATGCATTTTAATAACACCATATAATTTTTTTCTAATGCAGGCAAGATGATTATAAAATTCCTGTAGAAAAAGAAGAAGGAAGAACTTCCAGGAAAATTCCGAAAAAGTCTGGTGATAAGGAATGACTATCCTTAGCAGATATTGAAACATTTTATAATGCCTAAATCATACAAAGAACGACGATGCACATGAATAGATAAACCGATCAATGTAACTGCAAATGAAGTCCACATAGGACTAAAGTCTGAGAATCAGGGCACATTTCAAATCGCTAGCAAACTAATCAATTATAAAGAAATAGAAAAAACTTCTGAAAAAATTAGGTTAGAACAACATCTCATATCTTAGACAACAAGCATCAAAACTTTAAATATAACAAAGAACCCATAAATGTACTAACTGAAATGAGAATTTTTTTCTATAATCTTGGAGTAAGTAAAGTCCAAGCATGAAACATAATTCAGAAAACATTTACACATTTGATAGCATAACAAGTTACATATTTCTGAATGTGGGGGATTTGCATATGCATATAGTTCTCTCAAAATGCGCAAGGTATATCTGAAAGATTCACAATAAACTGAAAGTGAGTGGCTGCAAGACATCCTATGAGTGGTAAGGGGACTTTATACCATATATACATTCATTCTTTAAATATATATCACTTATTAATTAAGAAGAACATAATATAAGGGAAAATGTACATATAATGCTGAAATAACATGGAAAGATTGCCTCTTTAATCTGCAGTATGACCAAGACAACTCAGGTCTGAAAGAAAAACTTCCTTCTTGGCATGCTGCTATGCAACACTCTCTTCCAAGTCACCTGTTGTTGTCTTTACACAGAATTCCAAAGGTTCCCTCATTTCTACGTTATATGCATCTCTAGGTTAGTATACATACTAATATGTATAACAAGACAAAGAAAGAATGAAGACTATTCCTACGTGTGAGCTGTCCCAGGTGTGGGAGCTCATGGCATTGAGATCATAGATTGTAGGGAAGGGAGTGGTGCTGGAGAGGTGGGTTTGGACAGGCAGGGCTCTGCAATCTACATCAAGGGGGCTGGCCTTGATCCTGGGCACTGCAGAGGGCCACTGAAGGGGAATGCAGTCATCTGGTTTGCATTTTAGAAAGATGACTGGCTATAGGGCAGAAAACTGATTGTATGAAGGAGATGGGGGGCGTGGCAACACCAGAGGCAGTGAGGGGCTGCTGGGTGGGTGGGCTGTCCCATATCCCATACCACAGTAGGTTACAGAGTCTGTTTAAATAACACCTTGAAGCAGTCTTCTTTTCTTTCTTTTTTCATCCCAGCTAATTAGAGCTAATTATGAAGCAGAACTGTTCTACCAGTGTTTCATCTATTTCATTTCTACCTTGCAATAACCTCATGGCACAGATAACATTCCTATCCCCATTTGATGGATGGAAAACTGTCATGAAGGTTCAGGAACATGCCCATGTTAACACAGTAAGTGATAGAAGTAGTGTGAGAACAAGCACTTGGGTCCAGAACCAGCACGAGGCTGCGGTGCTTTGCTGTGACCCAGGACTTCTGTGGTGCCCATTGAAGGGCTTCTCCGACTCCCGTGACTTTCAGTTTCAACCCAACTGACCACACTTTCTCCAAAGTTATCTGCATAAAGCACCACTTCCATCACCTTACTTTTTTTTGCCTTATATTGTAGAGTGTGGCTCCCTCCTGCTCATCACTGAAGTCTTCTTTATTTAGCATCTGTCCTATGCCCCTATCTTTTAGGGATGGGTTTCCTAGTCCCTTAGGTGTACTCAAATTCAAACTTCCAAACAAGGGCCCCCATTGTCATAGAATTATGAAAATTAGACCTAGAGTCTAAAACCCTTTATCCCACTTCTCAGCAACTACTGCATTCAGTATTAAACACTCCAGAATGTGTTAGATTATTTTTTAAATGAGCGTCTCTGACTCATTTCTTTGCATTCACTTCAGCCCTTAGGGCAACCTGGAAACCAGACATGCAGTAGGAAATCAGTATGCACCCGGTTAACTGGAATGCCTTTACTTACGAGCTATTGCTAGATTGATATTTCCCAAACTTGGCTCCCAACTCCTTCTATGAAAACAGGTCTCTGTATTTGGGGGAAAATTAGTTAAACAAATCTAAGCAAATTTTTTAGAAACTTTCATATGATAATAATGAAGGGGAAGACTGAATTGTATTTGGTTTCACCACAAAGCTCCCTCACCTTTTTAAAATCGCGATACAAAAATAGCAATAAGGATTAGTAACATTTATCGCACGTGGACTCCATTTCCCATTCTGTGTTAAGCCTGTGCCATGCATCTTCTCATTCAATACTGTTTTTAACCTCCCGGAATACTACTACTTTCAGAAAGATAGCTTGGAAAAAGCACATCCAGACATTCATAAAGAACTCAGGTTATAGTTTTTATTTGCATACTCTTTTCTGCCCAAGTTCAACTAAGTAGAATATGGAGAATCATTATTAATGCCACCAAACTTGAAAACGGAGTATATTTTTAAATAAATTGCAGTATTGAGAATTCTTGGCTCAGAGAGTCTTTCTTCCTTCCATATATATAATGCCATATAAATCCTTCCCAGAGCTTTGGATTTGATCACAAAGACTTTTAAATCTAACTGAGACCAAGGGTCCTTCCATTTTTTAACCTTGTTTATCCTCTGGGATCTCAAAGCCTTGTGAAAGGGCACAAAGGTTGTCTTTGGGCTTCAGCTGAGCTGTCCACCTTTCATTGACAGAAAAAACTATTGGCTCTAATAGATGTAAGTTGGTCTATGTTTCTGAGATGAGTTGTTCAGATGAGAATATAGTCTTCATTTAGCCAAAAACACAAGACAAATCACATAACTGGGATAATAGCAACGGAAAAAATAATCTCAAAGACTTGGTAATTTAATAATTCGTCAAGTTTTGATTTCTCTTAAGCCCAGAAAGACAATTTAGGATATGGAGCTCTCCAAACTTGTGATTTTTTTTCTGTTTTATCTTTGCATGGGTATAAGATCCATGGTTTCCAATAGGCCTGTCTACAAATATTAGGGGCATATATCTACCTGTAAAAATGGAGAGCCAAAAATTCTAAAAGAGTTCAGAAATATAGTGAATCTATAGATGACTAGAATTACAAAAATGTTACATCTAAAAGGATTTGTAGCAAACATCCAATTCAATCTCTTTTTATGTGAAGATTTTATTTAATGACATGGCAATATAGTAGGCAAGATGGGTATAAATCTTGTTTTCCTTGCTGTTTATCCAATGCCCTTTTAACCACAATCTGTTTAAGCAGTACTTTAACGGATAAAGAAATTATTTTATAACATATGTTAATCACCAAATGTGTCTTAAATACTACCCATGACGTGTAAAATACAAGGCTCTCTTACTGTGAGGACCACTGTCATACAGTGGAAAAGAGAATAATAAGAATGGATGATAAGATAGTCTCAGACATGATAGAAAAATATTTCTCCAAGAAGACATTCTCTTTGATTTTTATCTTGATGACACATTTATGTTTTCACCATCACAGCACTAATATAGCTGTGATCTATGTCGTACAATGCTCTTTTGAGGGTTCTGTCATATTCCAGCCGATATAATCATTCCGTTTTCTGGGTCATTATGTTGAAATGCTATATAAGTTCTATCATTCAAAATAGTCCTACTCTTGCCCCACCCCACCCCCAGGAGAGATATGTTTTTAAGATTTCATGATGTGTGACTTTAAGGGAAGTAGTATTTAACTTCCTACTTGTTTTCTTCTTTTAACAGCTTTTGCCTGTTTTTTTGTCTTAATTGGTATAATTCAGTAGTAATTTAGTATAACTCATTTACAATTGGTAATAACTGCTATCAAGTGCAGCACAAAGTATGTTTAATGAAGAATTCAAAATGTTTTTGTAAGAAGTTTGTCAAGGTCTCAGGATGACTATTAGCCAATTATCAAGTTGCGAGTTGGGGCAGTCAACAAGCAAGCAGGCCCTACTCTATGCCAGGTCTCCATATGCCTCCCTGGGAATAGGGCAACAGCACATAAAACAGACATGGTCCCTATCCTGTGAACCAATCTTTCTGTCAACCAACAGCTAGCATGCCAAGTGCTCACTGAGCTCTGTGCTTCAGTTTTGCTAGTTTTTATGGCATATCCATGCTCACATCTGTCCCATCCTTTCCTGCCAGCTCCTTTGCTTCACAAATGGTCAACGACATGTCTGTACTCTGAGGGCTCTCGACTGAGAATCCAATTCAATCTGCTTACTTGGATACAAGACCCTTCATGCATGGCCAGTCTTTCTACTTCATCCCCTCTGCCACGTAATCACCTGCTATACAGTAAGGTCACCTGACACACTCAATATTTTATGAATGAATAAATGACTTTTTTTGTAACCTTCCCCTACTTCAAGCTTTCTTCCTTTTCTTCTTTATTTAGGCTTTTTAAAAACCCAAAGGTGTATTACCCATCCTGTCCTTCTCAACTCTATATACTCCCTGAATAATTGACATGGCCATTTGGTTGGGTTAGGGAGAAAAGAATTTGGAAACAGACATTTTGACAATTTTTTAAACATAAATTTAGAGATGCTCAAGTTTCCCCACAAGTTTAGTGTGGGGACAAACCTCTTTAAAATGGAATGATTTTAAAAATCTCTCATTTTTTTTCTTTTTTTCAGAAACAAATATAAAACCATGAAGTTTAGAGTAGCAGAAATGTATTTATTAAAATTTTCCTGACTTAATTACTAGTTTGATCTCCTTTTTTTTTCCTTTTCTTTTCTTTCTTTCTTTCTTTCTTTCTTTCTTTCTTTCTTTCTTTCTTTTCTTTCTTTCTTTCTTTTGTAACTTTGAGGCTTGGTAGCAATAAAAAAAAAACACTTAGAAAGAAGAAATAGTATATAGCTTGCAGTAAATGTTGAGAATTTTACGTTATATATACTATTTGTCCTATCTCGAGACAATTATTTTTCCAACTTCTTTAGCATTGCATTTCAAACCAGACTCATTACATCTTTCTGTTACTGAATTCTAGAAAAAAAAGTGCCAGACATTAATATCTCAGCTGGAACAACCAAGACCACATATTATTGTGGTTTCTTATTACAAGTGGCATTTTCATTAAAATCCCCTTCTTTGCCGTGAAAAGCCACGATGATGTATTATCTATTTTGAACAAATGTGCTGCAGAAAGTGCCTAGGAGGTAATAACACAGTTTAAGAAAAAAATTAAATATGATAGCTAGCCAAATGCAATTTACACATTTTGTGTTTTTTGGTGGCAAGTCATATATCTTGTAAAAAGGGACGCACCTGAAGCATGGAGAGAGGAAAAAAAAAGTTTGTAATATCACAAAAATAAAAATACATCAAAAAGGGTTGCACTAAATCCAGATATTTTAGTTCAAAAAATCCCCAAAGCAGAACCAAATGAGCGTTAAGTGATCCTATTATCTTCTTTTCAGATAAAAACCTGATGTTTTTTACCCTTTTGTCCCTGGGGTATGAGGTGATCCTCCCTCCCTCCATCTGACCCGCAGGAGTGGGTAGGAGCCTTCCAGCTGCAGTGACGAGGTGGAGCTAGGATCCAACCGTCACTATCCTTGAGGGTAGAGCAGGGAGCCCAGGATACTAGGTTGGAAACATAATACCGCTGTTTACAAGCTTTCCGACCCTACAGCAGTCATCTCATCTCTCTGTACCTCATTTTATTCAGCTGTAAAAAGAGGAGGAACGTGAGTACAAGTTTAAACCCTCATCTTTCCAACATAACATAACCCGTCGATATTGCAGTGTCAGTCTACTCTCTCCGTGATACCAGGGCCACAACCGCAACAAAGAGATGACACCTACCTCTTCCCCAAGCAGCATCCCCTGGTTTTCCAGCTCCCTGATGTGTTGCTACAATTCCTGCCCCATCCCCACTTCGATGTTGCGATCATTTTCAAAGTCCAGCTATGAAGATCCTGTGCTGTGGCGCCGTCCATAGCTCCCACACACTGCTCTGGGCTGGAAAGGATCGCATGCTCTGAAAAATTGTCCCAGTATGTGATCTGTAACTCACTGAAGCACTTCGCCCTTTCTTCCTCGCAGTGCATGCATGTTTTTATCTCTCTGCTACATTTAGGTTCTCCGAGGGCAGTGCCATGACTTATTAATCTTTACATCTTCTGTGGTACCTACCAGAGTCTTGCCTGTAGCAGGAATTTAATTAATGTTTATTGTGTCAATGAATATAAAAAAGGTTATCTCCACTATTTTATTCAGTAGGAAGATAAGATGATATAAGATCAGAGATGTGAAAGCCTTAGGAGAGTAAAAGTTTGATTGAACTGAAAGGCTTGATGGCTGGAATACTATACAGGCACATTTGACAAGGGAATAAAAATCCTTGAGGGTTATTCACAACTGACAGAACTCTGAGGTGTGACTTGGCTACTAAGGAAATTCCTGGGCTATAAGTATAGCTTCACGAGAAATTGAGATAACATACTTGGAGAACACTGGAAGAAGTAAAATGCCAAAGAGAACAGCTTTTTCAGAGCTGTCAAGGCATCTTAATTTGTTTTCATGCAGAGAGACTTGTCAAACTGCCACTAACTATCCTGTCTCCTTGTCATAGCAAAGTTTCTGTATGTTGTGCCAACTCCACCTGCTTGGTAGCCAAAAAATTTCACCAAAGTGTGATAAAGCCATTGCTGCATGCCAACCTGTTAAGAGTGTCAATGCTGAAGTTGTCTATGGTTTGACACCATCCCTGCTGGAAAGTCAAAGTAATCAGAGCTGGATTCTGAGATGCTGATGCTGACCTTTTGGGATGAAGGCCCACACCAGGTAGAAGGTCACAGGAATTCTGCAGAGGCATCATCTCTTAGAATATTCAAAATTTTCGTTATTTTGAAAAAATTAATGTAAAGACCAAGACTGAGATTACAAAGGACAGGCAACTAAGACCTTGCTTCTTGAAGTGTGGTCTGCAGACCAGCAGCCTTGATGACACCCTAGGGCTACTCGAAATGCAGACTCTCAGGCCACTGTGCACAGTTACTTAGGGAGACTATACATTTTAAGAAGATCCTAGGTGATTCATAATCACATTAGACTTTGAGAGGCACTGCTTTAAGGCAGGGAATGGCCAAAGGAAAACAGCAACAATTTTTGGTACCTCATTGTGGCTAGGAAAGGTTTAAAAAATATAGAAGCAAAATTTCCCATTCAATTCATCTAATGAAGATATTTTCAAATTAAAAATACCTTTCAAAACTAAAGAAAATAAAGCTGTATAATTAAGACGGAAACGAAAGGGGAAATAAACCCCGACCCTAAGATACTGCTTGTGATAATCAATGTACTTCATTTCCTTTCCAAATGTTGTCATCTGGATATAGACTTAATGAAAATATCTAAGTCCTTCCTCAGAAAACCCCAAGTTAATCATTAGACATGGTGGCTGCCTGCTCCTTTCTAGTCAATTGTAGTTAATAGTCATTTATTATAACATCAACATAAAGCTTAGAATTAACCAATGATTATAGAGTATTAATTGCATTGCAATTATAGAGAAATATTTAAAATCTTAAGAATGGTATTTTTCATAATATTAATAAGAACAAAAGGCTTTGGAAAAAATATTCATATGATGAGTTCCCTACTTTCCTATTTTACTAATGCTAATGCTTGTTTTTATTTTTTTCTGAAGTTCCAACATGGATTTCAAAATAAGGTTCTCCTCAATCAAAGCAATACTCACAAAAATAAATGTGTGTCCACTTAAAGCATACAAAAGACTTTTAGATGGCAATCAAATGATTTTTAGGTATTCAAATTGTTTTTTTTTTTTTTTTTGGAGTTTAATTCAAAATATTTTGGACTCTTCATTGCATATTGACCTAAGAGGAATTCATGATTCACTTGATTCACCTTCATGATCTTGGATATATTTACAGAACTTCACACATTACAGTTTATCAAATTGCACATGTGGTATTCTCCCATTAAGTATCATACTAAGTTCGTAAGAATCCTTACTGAAAGGCCTCAGGTTTAATAAAATCCATTTATTCTCATTTTAAAATGCAATGTAAGTTTTTTTTTGAAAATTAGAATCTTATTTTACTTGAAATATTGCTGCTTATAGTTAAAGGTGTTTTTTAATATTCTTGTGCATTTGAATGAGTATAATAAAAAAGATTCATTACTTAAATAAATCTTTAAAAATAAAAAAATAAAAAAGATTCATTCTTAGTGCTAATCCAGAGGAGTATATTTTGAATTACTCACTCAATAAACATTTATTTAGCAACTGATATGTGACAGACACTATGAAAGGCTTTATGAATCCAAAGACAATAAAACAATATTCCTCCTCTCATGGAGTTCAGTCTTGTAGGGAAGAAAGACAGCTAAACCAATGCAATGCCATGTATTCTGCATTATAAGAGATGCAATAGAGTAAGTGTTATCCATGATGGAGTTCTCGATCTGAAGACTGGTCTGGAGAAATTAGAAAAGTTGTCATGCCTTGAATTTTCTAGAAGTAGAGCTGGAGACTGGGATTCTTGAGCAAGTGATTTCTAGAGAGAGTGTTCTCTGGGGAGGGAGGATGAGAAAAGTAGAATAGGAGAAGGCAAAACTAAGTATGGATGCGGTCTCATATGAAGAAAAGTTTCAACCCAGTCTGGGGCAGACGGTGGGGAGCTTTTATGTTGGTTTCCCCTGAGGCAAAAAGATGTGTCAACCAGTCAGTGTGGGTGAGGGAGGCAGTGCTGAGGCTCTCTCTAGGAGGATTCACAGGGTTGGTAATGTTGGAGTTTCAGGGGGAAACAAGAAGACCCACCCAGCATAGGAGACAGTATAAGGTGGAGAGATACAAAGACATGAAATAATACTCTCTATATGTACTGGTCAAGGGATTTCTAAGTACAGAGAAAAGATCATTCCAACTGACAATTAGCTATTAACTATAGAAATTAGTTCATGTAATGTTAGCAGACTAAACCCAGAGGACATGCTTCTTGATCATTATCAGTCAATTATATGATAGCACGTCTAATATGGTTTGAATGTTCATGACAAAACCTATTTCAATTTATATTACTCTGAATCCACAGGAGTATTTCCCAACTGAGATAATGCTCAAAGTGTATTTCTTCTTCTTATCATTTCTATAATGCAGAAATAACTCTATGACATTTCTATAGGTTAAACTTGTCATATTCACTGATTTATTTAATTCACCTGAAGGCTCAATGTGTGCCAAGCATTATATTTAGGCTAAATATGTTTTTATGTATTTCTGATTTAGCTCATTATGCTTTAATAAAGTCCCACTGTAATGAAATAATGTGTGATAGATCCAATCCTCCTTCAAATATTCTTAATAATAATACCTAATATTTCATGAGTGCTCTTACTGTGTGCTAGGCATAGTGCTAAATCTCTTACATTTATTTTCTAATGTAATCACTATAATAATCCTGTAAATTGGTACCATAATTAACTCCATTTTATTGATGAAGATACAGCTGGCAGAGGCTAGTGTCTTGCCTGACTTCATCTACCTGGTGTACAAGCCTATCTTTTGACCATCATAGTGTACTGTTCCCAAGAAACCAGAGGAGCTAAATTTCACAAATTGACCAGAGGGAAAAATTTTCAGTATGTTTGTTTTTATTCAAGTTGATCTTGTTGGAAGTTTCAAGTTACATTTGATGTGTGTGTGTATATGCGTGTGAAAAAATATCTCTTAAATTATTTAATTCTGGCATCTGTGAAATAAGATTACACTAAGCATCACAAAGTTGTAAGGACAACCTATTGTAAGGACAAAGAAATTATATATAATAAATTAATTAAAAATCTAGAATACAGACTAAAGCATAATACCAAGCATATGAACAACATATTATTTACCAATTAAAATTATCTATCTAGTCCTCAGAATTCTGATTTCTGTCCCAATGACTCTAATGAAACAATTCTGTTAGAGATAATACCTACTGCACAACAGTTATATGAAGATCATGAAAACGTATTAAAATATTTAATGAGCTATAAATGTCAGCAAAAGGCTAGTGATTACAATCAAATTCAAAGGGTTTTCCTTCACCTTCATTCTCTTGTATTTTTATTGACGTGAATCTTCTTCTTCTTTATTTTTAATTCTTTTTTTAATCCATCATTATCATTGGCTTCCATGGTCCCCAGACACTATGACTGTCGCTCCTACTTCTCTATTATGAATTTAATCTATGTTCTAGAGGACTTTCTCAGGCAAACATGAGCATGTTCTTATTTCAGTTCTTTAACAGTTTAAGTTTACTGGATAAAACCAAAGAATTCATTTTGACTTTGATAGGTTATCACTAATCTCAATTACAGATTTTATTGCTTGCATGCTTTGGAACTGAGAACATTCTCTATCATATCAACTTATCTAAAATTGCAAATTTTAGATTCATTGGTATTGTTGAACATTCTCTTCAAAGATGGGTACAGGCTAGACATAAATCATTATCCACATCTATGATTATTCCTTCAGGGTACGTTACTAGTTGTGGAAGCACAAGGTAAAAAAAGGGTGCAAAAACTTTACAGGTCCTCGATTCATTTCCAAATTGTTCTTAAAAAAGATTGTGTCCATGTGCACTCATATGTGGTACATGCTAGTGCCATTCTCACAAAGCTTTCCACAACATTCTACAGCATTTACTTTCTGAAGTGTTAAGAGTTAAAATCCAACTTATCAATCAGAGAATTGAAATTCATAAAGACTAAATCATCGTTCAGTTAATAAATCAGAAGATTTGGAACAAAACACAGAAATCAGGGCTAATGCACAGTATAATACAACACAGCTCAAGCTCTCGAGACATAAAACTAATGGGTTCGAGTCCTTTCCCTACCATTCACTGGCATGTGACCCTGATCTCCTCATCTGTAAAACTGGTATAATGGTAACTATAAGTTACTTTTGAAAATGAATAGATAACACATGTGTAGCATTTATCAAGTGCTTGGTTCACTATTGAGGCATTACCATTTTCTAAAAAAATAATATTTATCTTCTCTGAAGATATCAATTTGAAGGAATTTTATTCTAAATATTACAACCAGAAATTTCTAAATATAGAAAATTATGTATTACAACTTGGCATATACCTCATGGTAGCAATAGAAAATAAGGAAGTTGCTTCTAAAAAACAAGAGATCTTTCTAGAAAATACCTTCTCTCCTAGAGCTTCAGTTAAATATTAGATATGATCTTTAGGACTTAGAAAACATCATCAATTTTGAATAATATAGCAATTAAACAAAATGAACTCCAGTTCTTTACTCTTATTTGCAGGAAGATAAATATAAGAACAAATTTTGTTCTAATGGTATTGCACTATGTTCTCTTTCACTAAATACTGTCAATTTCCATGCACACGGATTATAAAGTAGAAGATATTCTAAATGAGATTTGCAAACTAATTAGCCTCTTGCCTGACATACTCAATGACAAGAAAAATAAATAGTACATCGTGATTCATTTAAACTCACAGGACTAAAATTAATGGTATTACTACGTGCTATTTTACCGCAGAGGAGAATAATGTACAAAGCAACATAACTTCCCTACTGAACACTTCGTTATTTGTGTTTAAATGCATTTTTTCCCACATTTTAAACCGCTAGCTATTAATGTGGTAACAAGGAAACAGTGAACCATGATTAAAGATTGTTTTTAAAAAATCTATCATTCTATACATTCTTTTTCCTTTGAGGGAAATTCCTCAATCCCTTGCTACATTCATGTAATTTCATTTAGAGACTACTCACTTGGCCTCACTGTGTTTCACTGATGATGATGACATATCAACTCATACTCTACTGGGAATTGGTTTGTTTTCCTTTTGTTTTCTTTTTTTTTCCAGGATACTCCAAGAAACTTGACGGACTCATAAATACTCTGGCTTTTTTTTTTTTTTTTTTTTAACAACCACCTCTATGCATTTGTAGTTCTACTGAACAAAGTCAAAATGTAGCCAGGGCCAAGTAGCAAAGTCATTCTAACACTGGCCTAACAGTATTAAATATTAACTGATCATAAAAATGTCACAATCACAAACATACACATTCAATTTTTCTAGAAACATCTGGTCACCTTCTATTTTATACTGTTAATTCCAGTTATTTTATGATTGTAACACTACTTGTAGTTTTAAAGAATGAAGTGCAAAGATGGTGAGATCATGAAGGATCTGATCTGTGCCCTACTTGGTATCCCTCACAGAAAAAGAGGGTCAGGAACACAGTGTAATAATTATCACAGTTATATCCCATGAAAAAAAGATGAGAATGTTATGAATATGTTTGGTGACTCTGCCGTCTACATTTTTTTCAATACTCTGGGGGATATGAGTGAGTTAGACAAGGCAATTGTGGTGAAGTCAGAAACCAGAGCTTGAATGTGATCATTTGAGGGCCAGATGTTCTTAATTCTAAAAGTGGTCATGGAAGCTACAAATGATATAACACAGCTGCTCAGTTCCCACCATCGAGGCTTTCAACCCATACAAGGAAGTTTTCTACCTGGAAAATGGGTAGAAACCCCAAATAGCTTTATTTTCCTTTTGAAAATTTACAAATGACATGGTTGATTGTGCTGTTTGATTTTTTTTTCCACTGTGGTTCCTGTTCTGAGCAGATAATATGATTACAGAAACAAAGTACAAATACCTCATACTGCCTGGATAAAGTTATGGCTTAATTTAATTATAGTAATTTACAGCCCCATTGCACAAGGTTGTTAAAAAAAAAAAATGTGCTGCTTGCAATGGGCAGTAGGTTGACACAAACTAACAATGTACATTTAAACTAAACTACCTCATTAAATTTTAGGATGCCATTATTCCTTGTCTTATTATTATTCTAAACACACTATTGTGGCTTCTATGACTCATACAGAGTAGTTCATGACAGAATTAATTTCGATGCATGCTGCATTAGTCATACTTTCTCTCAATTTAAGTGATGTACGATGCCACATATACAGTTGTCAAGTTACTTGAGAAAATTTCCACTATATTAGCTGACATTGTCATTAACACCAAGAACATAAACAAACATCACTCAGAATAACTCTTGGAAGATGGGAAAAAAAATTCAGCTGGCTTTTCATTTCTGTACAATAGAACATGAAATGTGTCAGAGCAAAGAAAAAGAGCGAAGTGGACCTAGTGAGAGGTCCTATGTTGGCACAGTCTTAATTTCTTCTGTAACCTTGGGCAAGTACACTTGCTGGGACTTAATACTCCTGGTACAGATATTCTCTGGGCCCTCTCCTAGTCTTATTACTCCAAAACACCACAAAGGCATTACCTTATAAAACTAATCTCTCATTTACTTCTAAATATGAAATACAAACATAAAGGTGAGAAGAGCATGATACATAAGGATACTTCTATTTCCCTTTTATAAAAAAGGTATATTAAATTTCTAGCAATTACTACTGTGAGTGTTGGAAAATGAGCAATCCCAACTGTTCAAACAGATATTCCTCATGGACTTGCCACATGGTCTGCAATTCTCGTATTAGTCACTCCTTGAAATCCCTTGTTGAAAGGCCATGTCGTTTGGGAAGATTAATATATTAAAGTTCTTAGCAAATTAAACTGGTGGAATTTTAAGAGTGGGCATGTTTGCATAGCTCAGAAATTTTCTAAAAGGAGGATTTTCTTGGACTGAATGGCTGGATCTTTATAATCAGATAAAGGCTATTCTAATAAGATTGGAGTTTCATTGTCTTGCATAGTATTATGGTTCTCATGAATTGAAGGGACCTTGGTATATAAAAAGACTATCTGCTCCTCAATAAAGACCCTGAGTGAACAGAATCACTGGAAGCAGAGCATCTACATATATCTAGAATCTAAGTGAGAAATTTAGAAACTTGTGGGCAGACTATCTAGTTATACTGTTTATTAATGGGAAGGGACATTAATTTTTTTCTGTGGTGATTTATTTTATCAAATAATGTAGCATCAAATCTTTAAATTCACAACTAAACTTACAACATAAGACACACTGCTTAAAAGTTAGTTGGAGGTGCCCAGTAAAGTTTGTGCTTACTTTGATTCCAGTCTTGAACTAACTTTATACTTACCCTACCAAAGATTTATCTACCACCTTGGGAAAACTGATACATTTAAATCACTACTTTAGCTTAAATCAGATTATCATAGCAGTCAGAAATAAGATTTGGGACAAAATACACATAGGATAAGGAAATGATAGATAGTGGGCAAAGCAAGGGTTGGACCTGAAGACCATATCCAGTGAGGTATCTCAACTGGTCCTCTGAGGCACTAAGAAAGAGCATGAAGGGGATGAGCATGAAGGGAAGGTGATGAAACTAAGAATAAACATTCTTTTTTCACATTCGTTAAAGGGCATATCCTCAAATCCTTTCAAATAGAAGTTCACCGATTATAGCAATAAAAAGCATCGGAAATTTCTAGAATGTTAGACAATATTAAAAATGGACTACACTCAACCTATAGATTTGTACCTCATATCATTGTATTGCCTGGCTTTAAAAGATATTATTCTAGTATAAAGCAATAGAGAGAATTGGTAAAGCCAAAATCAATATTCAAACATACAGGAGGAGGGGGAAAAAAACCTCTTACTAAAAACAAAGCCAGATACATTTCACACATTCAAAATAAAAGAGTAAGAGGTTTTTTCATTATTTCCCTATTGAAGGCATTTATCTACTTCCCACTTCTATTTCTATTTTATAAACTATCCCTTTTTATCATACAAAATATTTCATAAATGAGTTCTTATGAAATCCTGCTGTTGTAACATTCTGATGTCAAGGAGACAAACTTCATATTTCTTTCACCTGACTATCAAAAGAGTTTTAGAAGCTACTCAGCACACTCCCTATGTTTCAGTCTATTTCATTTTATATTATTGAAGTCCATACTCTCTTATTACTCTTTATTTCTTATAGCAAGTAAGGGTGAGTGAGAAGAGCCCTGGGTTAAGAGCTAACATCAAGAATGAAAATGAAAATTCAGCACTCTTTAGAGTCAGCCTGTTAAGGATGAAGGTGGGTCAGAGTCAATAACTAAGGCAACACTGTTCCACGCAGCTTTATGAAAAAAATCCACACTTCTGAGTCATCACCCAGGTGATGGAACCTCTTGTGGGTCTTCACAGTATCAACCTAGTGGCTTGTATAACTCACAGGAAACCAGACTATGGAAGAGGAGCTTTGACACCAACTTAAAGATAGGGTTCTGTCCAAATGCCATACTCTATAGATGGGGATTTGAGTAACTTGACTTGCTGACAGGTAGGGTTTTATTAGAGGAGGGCTCAGGCAAATAGAGATCACAAGGCAATGAGGTCATCTGAGGGAAACTATGAAAGCATAACCAGGTGCCATTCTTTTGATGTAGTCAGTAGGAAATATAACACTTAGAAGAAATAAAAGCCACAATATCAGGCTGAGGAAACTTTTTATTCTTTATCTTTATAAAGCATGGATGTCCTCATATCTCTTCAGCATGTCATGGTAAATTCTCTTTGGTTGAGAAGTATAGGGAAGAGGAGAAATAGGAGGAGGGGGAGGAAAAGGAAGAGGAGGACGAAAAGGAGGAGGACTAACTACTTATCACTTGTAGGTGTAATGGGTAGTAGAATGTAGTATAGAGTAGTGGTTCTCAAACTTTAGCAAATGTCTGAAACATTTGGAGGGCTGATTAAACACAGATTGCTGGGCCCTGTCCAAGAATTTCTGACTCAGTAGGTCAGGGATGGAACCTGAAAATGTGTATTTCTAACAATTTCCCAAGTGATGATGTTGCTGATCTTGGGAGCTACCTTTGAGACTGACTGGTCTAGGACACTGTGAGAACCAGAACAAGAGCAGTTCAATATCTAACAGAGCCATTTCTGATGCCCGGCTCAAGGTGTGAGTAATAATTGAAATCTAGTCCTGAGCCCTGGTACTGGCTTATTTTAGCTGGGGGGGGGGGGGGGGGGGGGGCAGGATTTTTTTGATAATGTACTCATTCAGAAGGAGCTCCTTTTTTATTGCACAAGGTGTTTTATATGCTAGCAGGGGCCTTGCCGAAAACAATAGCAGACACACGTACACAGCACATGTTTACATGCATGTATGTATTTATGTATGCATGTGCATTTGTAGACACATATGTGTATTTATTCATGCACATATACATGCATATATGTATTTCTGTATATGTTCTCTTCTCTCTGAAAAAAACCTACCTTAGAGGGTGTTTAAACATACATATATATGTGTGTGTGCGCATGTATGTATTCTGTTATCTCACAAAAATCCTGCCTTGGAGGTTTTATATTCTATTTACCAATAAGGAAAATGAAAGTTTGGAGCCAGAAACTAAATCACCATAGTTACTGAACCAGTAGTAAAAGGAAGAAATTGAATTCTAATATAAGTTTTCTCTCTGCCACAAAATCCTTTTTCCTACCATCATCTAAGGTGTTCCTACCAGATATTAGTAATTTGTCTTTTCTCCCACCATGAGGGGGTTGGAAGCCCAGAAATTCTAAAGGATAGAGACAACAACAATAAAAACACTAAACAATAACCTAGCCTTCTCCTTACAGTAGGAAATGATTTAGGAACAGACTTGTGATCCCAGATCATTCAAGAGCTTTAGTGTTTAACCAGTTATGTATATTTTTCCTCTTGAAGTAGGTTGGTTGGTTGATTTATCCTTAAGTAGGCTTGGATCTATTTGTATTCCATAAATATAATTAAATGAAAGATTCCATTTGATTTGTGCTTTAAAATATAAGTTCAGACAATCCATGGTACATAGAAAGAACTTGGTTTAGAAATACAGACCATAAATATAGATGAAAGGAATCTTTAAAATAATCCCAATTCAAGGTTCCTGAACCCTAAGTTCATGAAACCAATGGATCCTCAGGGTTCTACAATGTGGCTTCAAAGACAAAAAGAATCTTCCCGAAATGTAAATATTTTGGCTTATGTATAATTTTTCTGAGAAGCTTTTCTATAGATTTTATCATTTTCTCAAAGTTGGCATGATTTAAAGATTTCAAAAACATGCATCCACTCTAACTACCTCCTTAAAACAACAACACCAACAACACCCCAAAGATGTCACTCGGTTAGTTAGCAAGTGTAAGTACACTTACACTCATTGAGTCTAGTCTAGTGCTCTTGACATACCCTAGCTTGACTTCCAATCTAAAATTGCTGTGGCTTGTGCTAGGTTCTTGAGATGTTGAAGATCTCATAGCAAAATGCTGGAGAATTGTCTGTAGTTTTAATCACTGTTTTGGTTTTTTAAACATGGCTACTGGTTATCAAATATTAAAAAGCCATCTCATTATCTAATTTTAGTTGATTTATATAAAATATTATGTACAGTATTTTATAAGATCATTTATTTGTTATATATAGATACATATTTGCTACTGTACATAAATTGTTGTTTCCTTGGAGATTCTAAAGAATCAAGAGTCTCATGTGGTTTCCAGCTCTGTCCTTACATAATATAAAAATATAAAATTCAGTGTTATGAACTGTGATATAATATATAGTTTATATTTTTATTCATAGTTTATCTTATTTATTCATATTCATTTTTATTCTATTGCATGCCACTTTTTTCTAAACGAGTACAGATGAAACAAGTTCCTCTTTTTTCTAGGTCCGAATTAAGAAGTCAGAAGTTTAAACTATATTTACTTTAAATTAGAAATATGAGTGCTAAGATATGTCTTAATGCTCAGAGCTGGAAAAAAAAGCTGTAATGCTATTTTCAACATATTTTCTGGTTTGATTTGCTCTTTATCTGCACTTAATGTTTTGTGACTCAATTCCCACATTTCTTGAATGTGATTATCTCTTAGTGAAATGCTTGACACATAGATGCAAAACATACTCTCTTTCCTTTTAGTCTTCCATGACTATGGCATATGAAGTGATGTCGGCCAAAAAAAAAAAAAAAAATCACATGATTAAAACTTGATCAATCCACTGTCATAAAAGCCTTTTACAATGATGCAGTTTATAATTTATGCTTTGTTAGTATGATTGGTATTATGGTTTGCATACTGCATTTCTTATAGAGTGTTGCTGATTATCATTATTACTGTTATTAAAAAACCATTATTACTGCTATTAGAAAAAAGCAATTAACAAAAGAACATAAAGGTAAACTGCTGCCATATTAAACTCTTTGATCATATACCACACACATGTATTTTTAACAGAATCAAATATATCAAAGTTGTGCATTTTCCTTGATAATTTTGAATCACAGAAGCCCATGTCTAAGTATTGGAAAATTCCTAATTTTTTTGAACACATTTATAAAACTAAATCAGTTCTGAGGATGGCAACTGTTACTTTTCCCTAGATTTTGCTTAAATATAGAATTAAAGGAAAAAAAAATCCTCCCAAAGATTTAGCCCGTCAGAAAGTAAAGCTCCCCATAAGTTCACTAGTCCACATAAACACAAACTGAAGACTGGAGAAGCATGAATTATGTGGCCTACACTTTGGTTTAGTTCATGTTTGTGTCTTATTTATTTATTTATTTTTTATTAGTTTCAGAGGTAAAATTTACTGATTCATCAGTTGCATATAACAGCCGGTGCTCATTACATCAAGTGCCCTCCTTCATGCCCATCACCCAATTACCCCATCTCCCCCACCCACCTCCCCTCCAGCAACCCTCAGTTTGTTCTCTATAGTTAAGAGTCTCTTTGGTTTGCCTCCCTCTCTGCTTTCATCTTATTTTATTTTTTCCTTGCATGTTTGTGTTTTAAAGGGAAGTTGGATATATTTTCAGAAATTCAACATTTTAGACATTGTATCTTTATTAAATTATAAAGGAATTTTATTGTACATTTTAGAAATACATGGGACCAAAACTGTTTTTAGAGCCAAAAAGAAATCATTTAAACTAAAGTCTGTTATGAGGTGTCAAACCATAATCAGTTTCAATTAGGCTCACAGAGAACGTTAAAGTAGCTCAGTCCTTGAAGGAATCGCTATAGTTAAAGATCTGTCTGCATGCTCATTATAAGTCTAATTTTTGAAAGGTTTATAACTCAGCTGGTTTAATTTGCTTTGGGAAGAGACTTGGCACTCTGCTTTCTAACCCAGATACATTTTGAGGGTTTAAAAATATATATTTAAATTGCTATGGCTTTTCAGTGATTTGACCTTTTCTTCATTATTGTCCCCCTTCATAAGCCAATTTAGATTTTTTATATCTGTTTATATCTGTTTATGTACTGAGGCTCTTTGGAAAGCCCCAAACCATTGTACTAGCTAATTTTTTTCATCTTCCCTCAAAAAAACAATTTTTGCTGGCTTGGGAGGAAACAGCACCCCTCCTTGAACATGCTTGATCTATAGAAACAATACAGGTCTCTTGAGATCCACACATTTCCACATTTCTCTGAAATGAATATGTAAAGAAATTTCTCAAAGTCAAAGTAAATTATATAAAAGTGCAAGTTCAGGAAAGCTCTAAGCCGAAAGGTCGAACTGTTATGTATCTTAACGATACCTGTTCCTTCATGTCTCACACACTCTTCTCTTTCCACATGGTAGGCCTTTCTGAAACTACCTACCTACCTGTCTGAACCTTTCTGAATGTACCTGCAAACCTACAGACCCTGCCCTGAAGGGGCTGTAAGAGTAGCTAATGTTGAACTCTTTATAGTTCTTTCTCTTTATAGTTGATGAGTGGTAAGTTGTAGCTGGCAGCAAGCCACGTGGTCGCCAAATATTTTAAGCTCTGAAATGAAAAGCTTCTCAATACGCTATACAGACGTTCAAAAAAAGGAAGAAAGAAAGAACTTCATTACCTCACTTACACTGAATCAGCACTGAACAAGGTATGAGCAACGTCTATGCACTGTAATGAACGAAAAAGCAAGTGACCTCAGAAGCTGGGAGATCGTGCCCAAATCTGAACTGCATCCAAAATAAGAGTGTCTTTTCCTCTGCAATCTGCTTAGTGCAGAATGCATTAGTGTCTCAGCTTTGCACAGCTGTGATTCCATCCAAGGAGAGTAATGCTTGCTCTTATGGTTTTTTTGTTTTTGTTTTTAAATGTTCTTTCTAATTGGGTTTAGTACCTTTATCTGAATTCAATCTGCTACTCTTTTTTTTTCTTTTTCTCTTTCTTTCTAAAACAAAACAAAGCAAAACAAAATATCACACTGCTTACTAGTAGCCTTTTACATGCCTGAACTGAGAAAAAAATAACAGTAGTTACAATTTCTCCCCATAAGCTCTCAAATTGTATTCTACCACAGACTCTCAGTTAAACAAATAAAAAAAATGAAGCAGCAAAATCACCATTTAACAAAACATGCCTAGATTGTTAAAAATTTCTTGCTATATATTGATTTGAGCAAACAAAGGATTCTAAAAGAAACTTAAAATTTAAAGCTTTTAGTTTGTAACCCTGTCCCATGCCATGATTTTTGCCACTGACAGAATTCTTTCCACCACACTGCTGTGCAAAGGCCTGCATGGGCGGGGGGCTCGCCTTTGCTGAGACTACGTGGCAGGGCAAGCTCAGTGAGATCACTCATTCCATCTATTAGATGGGTTGGCTGGCATCTGGGTTCTTAAAATAAACTTTTTATTCTAGAAAAGTTTTAGAGTTGCAGAAGGGCTATGGAGATAGTACCAAGAGTTCCTATATGTCCCACAACCAGTTCACCTGTTATTAACATCTTACATTATTAATATGGGATGTTTGTCACAACTTATGAATGACTATCTATACATTATTATTAACTAATGTCCACATTTTATTCAGATATCCTTAGCTTTGATCTAACATCCCTTTTCTGTTCCAGGATCCCATCTAGGTTCCACATTACATTTAGCTGTCAGATCTTCAGATTCTCTTCTAGCTGTGGCAGTTTCTCCGGCTGACCTTGACAATTTTGAGGAATACTAGTCAGATATTTTGTAGCATGTCCCTCAATCTGTGTTTCTCTGTTTTCCTTATGATGAGACTGGGTAATGTGTTTTGGGAGGGAGACCACAGAGGAAAAGTGCCATTTTCATCACATCGTATCAAGGCTACATGCTATCAACACGATGCATTACTGTTGCTATTAACCTTGATCACCTGACTGAGATGGTGTTTATCAGATTTCTCCACTGTAAAATTACTTTTTACCCATTTCCATACTGTATTTTTCTGGAAGGAAGTCGCTATGGGCAGCTTGCACTTAAAGAATGGATAGAAACACTCCACCTCCTTGAGGGCATAGTATCTACAAATGTTATTTGGAATTCTGCACAGGAGACTTGTCTGTTCTCTCCAATCTATCAATTTAATCATTTATTTGGGGCACGTGGGTGGCTCAAATGGTTAAGCGTCTGCCTTCGGCTCAGGTCATGATCCCAGCGTCCTGGGATCCAGCCCTGCACTGGGCTCCTTGCTCAGCGGGAAGCCTGCTTCTCCCTCTCCCATTCCCCCTGCTTGTGTTCCCTCTCTCGCTGTGTCTCTCTGTGTAAAATAAATAAATAAAATCTTTAAAAAAATTAATCATTTATTTATATCAGTATAGACTCATATATTTACTCCATACTTTGGGTTATAATCTAATATTATGTTATTTATTTTGTTGTTCAAATTGTTCCAGCTTTGGCCATTTGGAGCTCTTTCTGTTGGCTCCTAAGTCCCTTTGACATACCCTAGTTTGTGTGTGTGTCTGTGTATGTGTGTATTGTATTACTTTCTTACTTTCTGGGGCTACCAGATATTCTAGGCTCATGGTGCATATTCCCTGCTGCAACCCTAGAATCAATCACTTCTCTAAGGAACCCTGGTTCCTTTTACTTGAGAGTACCATTAAGAAAAGACAGATATGCATGCTGAGTGTACCATCTAATTTTTAAGTGATAAATACAGCAGTGTTTTTAAACAGCATTGTTTTCTGATCTGATAGAGCAACTAATATTAAGATAAATACTCTTCTTTCAAAAGCCTTTTCCTTTTACCTGTCAGTATACAATACATTCAACTTAACTCCTAAAAGGTTGGTTTTAGAGAAAAAGTTCTTTGTGCTTTCTTGAAGAGAAGGGCAATCATTCTGAGATGAACATAGTATTTTTAACAAGAAACTTGTGTGCCTGGGTTAGAATTCTCCTCTTTACCTTTCCCTCGTGTTAGCAGATAATTGGCTTTGTGCTCCTTGCCTCCAGGGAAGAATGTGGCAGGACAGAAACCTAAATAACCTGCCAGGCCCCCTGGGTTTGTGGTCAAAGCACTGACGCTCTTTATAAAAGGATAACTATTGGCATTTTTAGGCAGTTTTGACCAGATCATAGGAGAAAACCCTGGGATTCTTTCCCCCAAACATTGAGAGAGAGAGAGAGAGAGAGAATATGAATAATTTTGGAAGATTAGGCAGGAGTAGCACTATTGAGGAAGTGCCAGACAGGTAGTTCCAAGCAGACAGGATTATATGCAGCCTTGACAAAGATTCTTGGCTCTCCTAAGAAGCACAAAATAGCAGAAAGCTTACAGAACTTGACAGGCCTTCAGAACTGGAGCAGGTGACCCATTTCTCCCCTCCCCCACATGACCTTGACACTGTGTAAGACTCTGGGGATAGAGCTGGCCCTTGGCTGGGGCCACCAACGGAAGCTCGGAGTTAGAAAGTAAGTTGAAAAAAAAATGAAAAAAAAAAGGGGGGGCGCCTGGGTGGCTCAGTCAGTTAAGGGTCCGACTTTTGATTTCAGCTCAGGTCATGATCTTAGAGGTCATGGGATCGAGCCCCTCCCTCAGCCTCCACACTCAGCAGGGAGTCTGCTTGGGATTCTCTCTCTCCCTCTCCTTCTGCCCCTGCCACATGTGCATGCACGCGTGTTCTCTCTCTCTCTCTCTCTCAAATAACATATAAATCTTTAAAAAAAATTTTTTTTTTAAAGAAAGTTAAGCTCTGGAGCACTAACACATGTTTCTAGCTCATTTGCATTTGGGAACTAAGACCCATACCAAAAATACCCCATATTTTCCTTACTTTGATTAAGGATTAGAGCAAATCAGTCACTCCTTGAAAGGGCTTTATAAGGGATGTCTTTTAATTCCTTGGGATATCTGACAGAAAGAATTAATGCAGAGTGGGATAGCTCTTTCCTTTCTTCCTCAAGATTAGCTCATTGTGGTTGGGAGTCCAAGGCCCGATATTTATAAAGTGCTCTCCGTTCAAAGGGTGACACTCTGAATAAGACAGTTGGGTATGTGGTTAAGTACACAGATTCTGATGTAGTCAAAGTAATTGCAGTAAACAGAAAGCTGCCTAAATTCATATCCAGGGTCCAACATTTTCATGAGCTGTGCGACCCTGGGTGGTTTGTACCTCAACGATAATATGCATAGGAGAAATAAAATAGGCGTGCAAACAGTTTCCACCTCACGGTATCGTTAAGGGCATTCAGTGAGTTCATATTTGCAAAGAGGTTAAACTATAGTAAGCAAAGTATAAGGGATTAAATAAAATAAGTGACTTGTGCTATAATGATTTGGTGCTGTTTTCAGATACATTCCTTTGTTACCACAGTGCATATAGCATTGCTTTAGAAAAGGAAGCTTGTCTGAGAAATTTAAAGTCCTAATGCTGGCTAGATTTAATTGGTTTCTAAACTTGATATCTGAGAACCTTGATTTTATTTTTTGCCTCTGATTGCTTTAGCAATGAAACTATGCCTTAAACATGCCTGTCGAAAATCAGAAGAGTGTATTTTTGTCTCATGTTCTCAAACACATGTACATACACACACAGCCCTCTGAGTGCAGTAAAACAAAACAAAACAGGTTTGACTGATTTAAAATTTCCTTCAAGCTTTCTGAATGAGATTCAAATGCCTCAGAATTTGACCGAGAGTCAGACGCCAGCCAAAGCTTAGCTTACTGAGAAAAAAATATTTTTTTCTTATAAAATATAAGCACCAAAGAGATAGGAGTGTTTATTTCTTGGCTGAAATGATTTCCATATCTTGCCAATTAGGAGGAGCTTTGTTTTAAAGTCCAAGGATGAGAAATTCTTTTCCTGTGCATTCTTTATACACACACACACACACAAACACACTCACTTCAATGTTTGGAAGCTCTACGAACAGCCGTCTTCATATTCAGGAATTAGAAAAAGCTATCTTCGCATAAATGTCTGAGAAGCCCTTTAAAAATCAGTGCTTTAAGTTTTTCAAACAGTTATTTATTTTTGAAAAAAAAGCAAGTACCTCATCAGTTCTCTCACAAAAATCTTCAAATGCTTTTGGGAAAGAAATGAATTTTTAAGTGTGTTCAGTCATACTCTATTCAAGCAAGGCAGTGAAAAAAGTCTTTGAATCAGAACTAGAGCTCACCATAATCTGGTTAAAATTATCTCCAGCACCACCTGTCATCATTAATATGCAGGAAAAGGAAAACTACCTTCAGCCTGTGAATGTGGCCCATCAGCATGTTGGTACTGTCTTATCATAATGGTAGCTACATTTTCAGTCCTTCTTGAACTTCATATAATCGCTGAAGGTAGCTCATGGTTTAATTTAAATGTGTTTTAAGGAACATTTCTTTAGCATTCACATCTACTCGGGGATGAAAATCCACAGGTCTATACATTTTCTATCTTTAGGTTTTCAAGCTTACCCATTTTGCTTGGCTTAAAAACTGTTATGTTGTTTTAGAAAGTGATAACATGCAGTAGCTTAAGGACCAAAGTGTTAACTGGTAGACTGATTTTCAGCAGACCCTAGAGATATGAGCCCTAAGTCCTGGTCTTAAAAACAACTCATTATTAGAAAGAGACAGATAAAGTGAGGTCATCTTCTAATTTTGGTGATTTCTGATCATGTCAAAAACAATTGGGTTGCATGTCTAATACCCACTTCTTATGGCTTGAGACGGCCACAGACTTTCAAAGAATTTATTTCGGGGATATTCTAGAATGTTCTACTCCAGAACAATGCCTTGTTTGATGTCCAAATGGGGCAAAAGACTATGGATCTATCTACTCTTGAGCAAATTATATATATATATGCACAGTGACAGTAAAATCTTCTTCTAGATAGGAATAGGAAATACGTATCACAGACAGCCCCCAAATAGCTCTATTTTGTAGGCATAGTTATTGACAAAGGTTATGTCGAAAGTTACTCTGACACCTTCAACATTTATCAGATATTTAACACCTAGCATGTTAACAGTAGTCATCATGTTCTTTTTGCCTTCTTTAAAATATGCAGTTTTGGGGCACATGGGTGGCTCAGTGGGTTAAGGGTCTGCCTTCTGCTCAGCCCCATATCGGGCTCCCTGCTCAGCAGGGAGTCTGCTTCTCCCTCTCCCTCTGCCCCTCCCTCCGCTCATGCTCTCTGTGGCTATCTCTCTCTTCCTCTCTCAAATAAAATCTTCAAAAAAATATACAGATTTTCATTTTAAAATTGAAAATATATATGCGAATATAGAGTGTTTGCCTGTGTATGCACTCACGTGCGTGCACACACACACACACACACACACACACTCCTAGAACAAACATCCTGAGCATAATTACCACATTTTTGAGTGCTGGGGGTTGCCGTGTTTGTAGAATCACTTTGTCCTCCCAAATTGGACAGGAGATAGTTTGTATGGCATGTTCATGGACACAATAGCCAAATTCCAGTAGAAGCAAGCTCAGAGGGTGTTTGTTTCAACACAGTCTGTGCTGATTTTACCCAATTTCTTTATTTCCTTTTCCTTCTTTGTGATAAAGAACTTATCATGGCTTACAAGGGGAAAGGGTACCTCTAAAATGATGCAATTTGGCAGATGCTACCTTGAACAGTGCAAATATTTTCTCCTTTTAACTACAACTCTAAGAAAATCTAAAGCACACATATTTACTGATACTATACTTTGGCTCCTACTGATACAGCAGTGATTTATATTAACAGATGATAATGCTAACTTGATGTTTACTCATCTACATGCATATAGTTGAAAAAAGCTATTACCCCTTAGTACCTGAAGATTGTGCTTCTACTTGTGGCTGTAACTGCTGCTTTAATTTTTAACATAAGTTTTTTTAAAAATATTTATTTATTTTAGAGAGAGAGCGTGCACAAGTTGGGGGAGGGGCAGAGGGAGAGAATCTTCAGACTGTCCACTGAACTCTGAGGCTGACCCGGGGCTTGATCCCACCACCCATGAGATCATGACCTAAGCAGAAACCAAGAGTCAGATGCTCAACCAAATGAGCCACCCAGGCACCCCTAACTGCTGCTTTATATGGCTCTGTTTGCACACTATGTATTGAGTTTTTGATTTTTTTTTTCTTTTTTTCCAGGTTTTGACGCATGGTTTAGCAGGACTGATAGGGAACCAGTGTACTCAGTGAGTTCCAGATGAATGGCTGGATGTGAGGATGATGGTGGACTGGGATCTCACAAGTCCCACAGCCTTAGACATAAGGTCTACACAGTCTCTTTTTAGGAAGAGCCACCGAATTTCTCAGCAATGAAGCATACAGAAGAACATGGAGTCATCACAGGACATTTCTAACAGAATTTTGTGTGTTTTATTTAGCCTGGTGTATTTGTTGAGCATTAATATAAGGGAATGATTGTGTGCTAAAGAAGTGCCAACAAATACAAGAATTTACTTTTATAAGAAGTTGCCCACATAAATCTCAAAGAAAAAACCATGAGTGAAATAAATCCCAAAGCCATAAATGTTCTTGAATTTAGAAACTGCAAGCTGTGTATCTTATTAAACAGTGCAGTGCTTTTCAAATTCTAAAGCAAAGGTGTACTTTCTTTCAAAGTCAATCTTACTGAGAATCTTACTTCTATCTCTTTGACCCGTGGAAACAGCTCTAGCAGAAGCCCGGCAACCTCATCCTCCTCACCCCATGGTCAGCTCTCACCTCCCTTATCCAACCCTAGAATCCCACAGAGCACCTCTCAAATACCGTGTGTTTCAGAAAGATGACCTGCAAAATAAAACTGGTTATTAAATTAATCAATAATCCCTGGGCGTCTTAAGTACAAAGTGTTTTCATTGTCCTGTACTAAGAGAAACTCATTTTTTTAAAGCATTCTTTTAAATCTGAGTGTTTCAGTGGGTGGGTTCTCTGAAAGAGGCCTTCCACCTTCCTTCTGATTCTAAGTCTTGTGTGTGTGGCAGCATCACTGGTGCTTCCTGAAGTTCTCCAGCAAGGGCTGCAGCAGGAAGGGAGGGCAGAGGGTACGGGATGCTAAGCCCAGCTCTCCCTATTCCCCACACAGCTTCCCTTTAAAGAGTTTTATGTATGTGTCCAGATAAGGCACACATTCGTTTTCTCTTCCTCTCTTTCCACCCCCTCCACTCTCTCTCTCTCTCTCCACACACACATACACACACACACGCGCGCGCGCACACACACACGTATATACATGAATATATTCACTAAACTTAATAATGCAATCTAAATATCTAAAACACTAAAAAGATCTAGTCTTTAGAAAATAATAAAGGTGCTTCATAATCTCCATAATCTAGTCTTTTATCCTGTGCATCTTTTCCTCCCTCTTTCTCTCCTACAATGATCATAATGAACCAGGTGCTATTTTCTAAAC
Source organism: Phoca vitulina (assembly GCF_004348235.1). NCBI lineage: Eukaryota > Metazoa > Chordata > Mammalia > Carnivora > Phocidae > Phoca > Phoca vitulina. Next base: position 38,416,392 of record NW_022589712.1, read on the forward strand.
CCTCTTAGGTTTGCTCAGGCCTATACTAGTAATTGTGCTGTTCCTTGTTCTTGATCTGCATCCTTGCCTGCATGGAAAACTTCCTCTGACCCTCCATGTCTCAGCATCTGGAGATCTTCCTCACGCTCCCTGCTGAGGTGATTCTTGCATTTGCTCCCAAAGCACTGCTTGCTTACTAGGAGCAGAGAGTTTGTGTCCAGGTGAGTACGTAGCATTTTTTACACTGTGTTGTAATTGTTCACATTCATCCGACGAATATTTCTTGAGCATCAGTTACTTACTCTCTCTATACTATCTGATCTTTGAGGACAGGATTATATCTTTCTGTTTTAATATTCTGGATACTATCACTATGCCTTATCCAAATAAAGTGTTAAACAAATCATTTGTGCATGAATAAAATCCTTTAGCTATTTTTTTTTTTTTTCAGAGATCAGTCTAATGCATCCTCTCAGGAAGGCCTTTATTTCTAGAGCTTAAGTGATTCTTAGGTGTCCATTATAGATATTTTGGCATGTTATTAGTAAATCATGTATAATTAAATAAAATGTGGCAATGACAGGGTAGACAATACTTCTAATTCCCTATTCATTTAGATGTTCTAATTATATCAAAGGGGTGAAAAGAATTTAAGGATCTTTGTTATTGCCTATTGATTATTCCACATAGTAAAAAATACTTTAAGAACTATTTGGTCATTAAAAAAATTCTAGGTAGAAAAAACAATTGAAAAATAATAACTATACATGTCCATTAAAAATTCTTAAAATGTAAAATAATGTTTCATGTTGGTTATTTTGCTCTGGTAACTCACCATTTCCTTACGAAAGTAGTAGTATGAAAAATATCACACACAAAAACAAATATGATAAAAACATATATTTGAGTTTACTTATATCTAAATATTTGTACTTAAATTACTGAACAGAAGTTCCCATTGAATTCCTTTTATCCACAGATTATTAGATTACTTTGTATAAGATATAAGGCTCTCAACAATATTAATGTTTTATTATTACTTTTGAGATGAAACCTTCTAATTTATTCCTCAGTAAAGCATTTACACTCAGCACACATTTTGATGCATGAATGTTTTCCAAATATTTTAATAAAGCAGCTGATACACTGACACAGAATGTTTATAATAAAAATTGAAAGTTCTACATGTAATCGTCTTGAGACTATGTCTGCCTTTGAATATGCCGAGATTGACTAATGAGGTATACATTAGAAAAAGACAAAAATGTTGGAAAGGGTAACTTAAGAATAGTGGACTAAAATGATATTTATTTCAGGTCCCCCAAAATTACATATAAAATTATGTTTGTTCTAAAGGAACAAGAAATTGAGGTCCTGTGCACAAGGTCAAATTCCAAATACAAAATATATCATATTTTATTTAAATGGAATGATATAAGTGACCTTATCAAACAACATTTTATGACAAGAGAACAAAGGTAAAGATAACTCTTTCAACCCAGGAGTCAGAAAACTTTTTCTGTAAAGGGCCAGATAGTAAATATTTTAGACTTTGTGGGACATATGATTTCTGTTGCAACTATTCCATTCTGTTCTTGTACCCTAAAATAAGCCATATTTAAGAGGAAAATCAATGGGGGTGGCTGTGTTCCAATAAAACTTTATTTACAAAAACAGACTGAAGACCAGATTTGATCCTGGGCTCTATTTTGCCAACCACTGTTTTAAATTTAAAAAAAAGCAAATAAAGGACAGGAAAAATATTAATTTAGTAAAGCTAAATGGGCGAGTTTAAATGATTCAACTGAGGCATAGTGTTTTATAATGACAAAATTCACCTATTTCTCTATTAGACTAATATGCTAACAATTCAAAATGATGAGAATACTGGCTATATAGCATGGAGAACATCTTCACTTTCTTTTAAGTTTGGGACTCCCAGAGTTTCTATTCTCCTAACTAGAAAGATAATGATCATCTGGATGACCATTTTCTAACCAAAGATTTTCCATTTCTCTCTGTGTTTGTGTATTCAATATATTGACCTAATTGTCTCTTCTCATTGCACCTCCAATAAAACCTGGAAGCTATTCTTGACATCTATCTCCTTCACCCTTCTTATGCATTCTAGTCCTCCAGTTGATTTGCTTTCTAAACAGCTCTTACTGTTTTCATCTCCATCAACTCATCTAAACTCCTGCAGAGTCACTAATTTGGAACCCTACCTCAATCCTTCCTCAACACTGCAGCCCCAGTGTTACTTCCAAAATGCAGAGCCATTCTGCTTAAATTATTTCCCTTTAGTCAAAATACAAAGTAAAATCTTTCCCAAAGCTCCCACAGCTCTGCTTGGCCAGGTTCTTGCAATCCTCTGCTCTCTGGTCTCTCACCTGTGCTTGCTCATGCTCTGGGCTTCAGTCACAGAGGCCTACTCTTGGTTCCTCATACTTGTCATTCTCACTGCCATCACAGGACCTTTGCACATGCTATTCTAACTGGCATAGTCTCCACCCTCTCCCTCCACTGCTTCCCTTATCTAGTTAACTTCTCATCCTTCATGAATGGCGATCTTTACCTTCACTTCTCCAGTCAGTCCCTCCCTGACTTTACTGACTACCTCAAACCTACTAGTGGGACTCTCTTGCACCATTAGGGCCTAGACAAGGACGAGGCAACTGAGGCATTAAGGATGTACTCATTCTCAAAGTCATGCAAGTATGGGAGATAAGAGGAGATGACAGAGAGTAGGACATCTAATCACCAAGTTCAGGGGCCACAATGAGGGGATGAGAAATGTGTATCATTCCTCCTTTTAAGCCTATACTTTGTGTCCTGTTGTGGGTCTCTGGGATCCTTATTGTGAAAAACTGTCTCTATAAAACTGACAAAATAAGATCTATAAGGAAGGTTCTGTTTGAATAGAGTGTGATTTTTTTCTATTTTTAAATAAAACATAAACCACTCTCAATTTTAAACATGTTTATAAGTAGGCATATAGCATTATATTATCATTGTTTACATTAGCAAGAATATTTTTAAAAAGGACCATAATAGGCCTTTGTTATGTGCAGTGATTATCAAGAAGATAGCACTGAATGAACCTGACACAAATTAGAACCACAGAGTTTTCCATTTCCTGAATATGTACAAATTTAATATATTCATCTCTCTCTCTCTCTCTCACACACACACACACACACACACACACACACACCCTTAATGCCTTATATTTTGGCAGAAGTTGAAAAGTTCACCATCTGGTCTTGGAATAAAGTGTCCGAACATGCAAGGAGAAAAATGTATTAATCAATTAAAATAAACTATCTGGAAGAGATGACTTCTTTAAAGAGTCATATAATTATATTGACCATGGCCCATTAATATATCCATTCCATCAAGAAAATCTTGGATATCATGAAAAAGAAAATCTTGCTGAGCAGAATTATTTTTCATTGGCTAGTTGATTTTTTACTGTTTTATCTTTTTGTTCTAAAATCTATTGCCAAAATGTTATAACATGGGTAACACCATAACTTTGCACACTGCTCCCTTGGAAGGAAGGAAGGAAGGAAGGAAGGAAGGAAGAGGAAAAAGTAAGAAATCACTTGGGGAATGCTTCATAAGCAATAGCCTCCAATTTTTAAATGGAATGATATAAGTGACCTTATATCATCTCTGTTAATGAGAATTAACAGAGAATGGAAATAATCCAATCAAATATTTGGATTTACCGGGACACCAGCAGGGCTGCTGCATTGAGCAATTCCAGGGACACCATTTACAGGGCATTCTCTAGGAATATTAGTTCCTGGAGTTATGCAATGTGGGTGGCCCTGAAGGGCAGAATTGTTATGAATAGGTTAGATCAAAGCTGTGAAGTAGACAGACCTTTATCTTGAGTTTCACACAATTACAAGCTAGAGATTAAACTATCAAAAGTAAAATAAGCCACCTGTCAAAGGTACTTTAGTAAAACTATCTGCTCCTATGTTGTAACATTTTCCAGTTTCATTTTTAGTTTAGTTCAAAATGCCAATGTACTTGTTTGCTATAGTAAAACTATAATCTGCCTCAAGATGCATCTCTACTCTGCAATGGTAACCTTGTCCACATAAGTTTCATTGATTAACATTTCTTAAACTCTTGTTCAGCATCTGGTGGAACTAAATACAAAATGTAAATAATTAATAAAGCTATCATATTTTTATTTTTATTTCAAATTATGAAGTCAGTGGAACAAAAGTCTAAATATATGTGCCTATAAACATACACAGATTTTATGCAATCTGAGCTAAAACAATTTAGGTAAAGACATTTCTGTTTTCTCATATTTCACTATGAATTTAGAGAAGTGTACCTGTAGAACAAAGCATGAGAACGGTTTAATTGCAAACATTAGCTAAGGTAAACAATATTATGAATATCAATATTGAGGGCTGGATAGTGCCATGTGGATCAACACTTACATGGACTCATTTAGATTATAGTCCTCAAGGAGAATTCTTACGCTGATTAGTTTAACAAACACTTAGTGAGAGCCTAAGATGAGTCTAGATCATTTACTTCTGAAATAAAGGCCAGGATTATTTGAAGGGTTAAATAAAATAATATGGGTAAGGCACTTTGCATAATTCCTGGAGCATAGTATAATTGCCCAATACATTTGTTCATTTTTCACAATCATTTCTTCAATTCCAGAGTGTAGTGTTCATCATCACCCTCCCCCCTCTTTTCTTTCACTGCCATAGTAATGTCTGCTAGTTGGGGCATCTTCTAAATCAAGATATCAGAATTTTATTACCCTTACATTTCCTTTGGTTGACATTTACTACATTTAATTGGCCTAGGCTATGAGATCATCTGGTACAACTACATCATCTTGCTCAAATTTATCTTGAAAATTCTATTGAGGCTTTAAGTAGTATAAAATAGGTTGTTGCCTTTATCAATATCAGAAGACATAAAATCTGTTTATTGGATTCATAGACATACTCATGTTATTTCATGTAGGTGTCAAAATGAAATTGGAAAAATTTTAAATTACATTTGTTGAGCACTTAGTATGTACCTAGCACCATCTTATTTATTTTAACCAAGCAGTATTTCATATTTAATTTTTAGAACAGTCTGCTGATGAGTAGGTTCTATTACCCAAAGCTTAGACATGAGAAAACTGAAGCTTAAGGAGATTAAATAATTTCTCCAAGGCCACCAGCCAGTAAGAAGTGATACTGGAATATGAATTCTTTCTGAGTTGGCTCACCCTGAGTTTTGATCCGTTAAATTTCCAATATTTTCACAATAAACACTTTATTTTAAAATGAATAAAACATGAAATGTTGTAAATATTATCCTTTTGATGTTTTATTTGTATCAGATGTAAGAGTATACTTGTTCTTCATAGATAATTCTATAGTTAATAAATAAGTGTATATGAGTTTGTTTATCCTAAATATTAATGTAAAGATAACAATTTTGTAATGGATGGTCATTAAATTTCCTTGGACCTTGAGTCAGTTTTAGAGAGCACTGTCTGGCTTTTCCTTATAAATGGAACAATTTGTAAAGAGACAACAGCACTGAATTTGGAGATGTGGGAATATGCACACATGGCTTTAGTTATAGGAAGCATAGAAAACACACTTGTAGTGGAGTCTTATGTTTATAAATAATGATCTTGTATGAAGTTGGTTTCAAATAAAATTACAATAATATAGAGAATTATTTATTTAGTCAGACTAAAATCTCTTTAGCCTTAAATCATATCAAAAGCCCTTTAGTCTTAAATTCAACAACCTCTTCTTATTCCCAGTATTGTTTTCTTGGGTAATTCTATAAGAGGAATGGCAATTTACTTGGTGATCCATATATATTCCTATATAGGTTGTTTATTGAGAAATTTAAAGGAAGGATTACATGCGATACTTTCATAAACTTTTATAGTCCCTGGGATCACGTGAATTTTCCTTAATACACTGAAAATAGTGAAATAATGTTGACTCTTAGATATTGAATATGCTGCTATAGCAGTGCTCATTTTATATTCATCCTAATTTTGCATTTAATATAACAGAAGCGGCCCACACTGTGGTTACTTAAAATGTCTTCTCATTTTTTAAATAAAAAGATTTTTTATAATAATAAATATTACATCTTTATTCGAACCTTTTGCTAATGTTATTACTATTCTTTTGGGGGATACTTTCTAGAGAGTCAGAGTTAAAAATGGTTTATACTTTGAGGTTTGTAGCTTTACATAAGAATTGAAGCAAATTATAAAATTATTGACTTCCATAAAAATTTTTCATAGACAATTTTAGTTGACTTTTAGAAGATTTAACATCTTACTGATTTTTCTTTCTTTTTTTATTTTTTTACTCTGAGCCTAAGTGAATTCTTTTTTTGACTCCATATGTTACTTTGAAAAATATTACAGAATGCCTGCAGTGATAGGATCTTTTTTTACATGTCTTATTACATGTTGCTGTGGGTCTCAACTGAGAAGACCTATTTTAATTCTCATTTTCAGACTCTCCTGAGGAGAGCTGCCGTCTCCTTTCAAGGTCACAGGATTTGATGGATGAGGAGTACTAACAGAGATTCCAGTTTCATTCCAAATTGAAAGAAAAACAGAAAAGAAGATTAACCTGTCCCAATTAAGCTGAAATGAGGCCAAGGGCAGGTGACCTTTTAACAACTGAACACTATCATTTTAAAGCTGAATTACTGGTGTTTTCTTTATTTTTCAAGCTCCTTGTCACGGCATACTAAAAGTAGCTTATAAATTATAGAAAGAACTCTTCAGTTTTCGACCCTTTGGCACTTGGAGTAGCTTGTTCTCCCACTGAGCAACATACCATGAGAACTGCAATGTCATGGTTAGCTGTAAGTGACTCTCTTTTGTAAAACTTGGGGCAGAATTTATTTGCCCTAAATCAAGGGTCAGGGTTTCCTGGTGCCATCCAGGGATTTGGGATTGGGATTCTTAATCCAATTGCCAATTACTGTCAGCCAAACAGTGTGCAAAACATTCTACCTATCCCATCAATAAAGATTACGAATGTATTAAAAAAGTATGATTTGTGATTTAAAAGTAAAGAGAATATATAGGACATAGTGATACGTGTCTTCATCTGAGTTTGCTTTCAAAGAAGTCTTTTCTGGACTGGAGGACAGATCAAATATTTTTTAGCAAATATTCACATATTTAGAATTCTATTAACTCATCTATGTACAAAATTATAAAGCAATTTTCATCGAATCACTTTCACAGTTAGGCAAATGCCATCTTAAGGTCACAGCCATTCACTGAATAATAACAATATAACAATTTGGAACTGGATTGACCACGTGGCTTCTGTAGCACAATCATATATAGGTAAGGAAACCAAGAATCATCAGTGTCACAGGAATTTCCTGAAAATAAGCATTTTTCCCAACATACAAACTGCTCTCATTAGGTAATTAATTAATAATCTAGTAGAGGTGGAACATATACAATGGACATTAAACCAATTTGGTGATAAATACACCTCAGTGGGAACAGAGAAGTAATAAATGAAAGGTCATTAGTTGCACTTTCACTAAGTCATAGTTTAGGTTCGAAGAAAAAGAAAAAGCTTAGAGTTCATGGTTATTTTTGCCACGAAAGTAGAAAAATGTCAATAATGACTGTTAAACACCATCCCAGACATGTAATAAAGAATATAAATTTTTATTCTGTCAAGGACTCTGAGATTGTCAAGTTGAAGGGTCCATTTAAATGATTTCCTGTACCAACCTTACTTCTTAGAGGTTATAAATAGCTAAATAGAGGTCTTACATATTCTAAGGATCCTGTTTTGGATTGAAATCTCTCAGGATTCAAACACAAATAACTACCATGTTTAAATGACTTGGAAAAGCAATAACATTTTGAACAGCAACTGAAACACAAAACAGTCTTTAACTAATGTATTTAATCACAGCTCTAAATAAACATGTACATAATTTTATAGTTAAATGCTATGGGGGTTAATAAAGAAGTAGTGATTTTAGGCAGAACAGGTTAAGGAAGGCATCATGGCAGACTGACAGAGAGCACAATGTGGTCTCTTTAAAGAACTGGAAGGCTTCAAATAGATGAGGGAGAGGAAGGCACCGCCAGAGGGAATGAGGTGGGGACAGCTGTACACAAGTTACTTGCAGATGGAAGATGGTAGAAAGCTTAAGGGACAAGATGGGAAGACCAGTGGCTGGGCAGGCTTTATGTGGTATGAAATAATTAGGAGATAAGGTGGAACCAATGCAAGAGGACCAGATGGAAGAAGAGCCTTATTGTCAGGGTAAGAGGTTTAGAATTTATCTTGGAAGCGTTAGGGGATCCAGAGGGAGACAAGACCTTGCTTGTTACAGTAAAATGTGTATTTGTTTATGTACGTAATTGGTAGAGACAAATAGCAAAATCTATATAGTGGTGGTAATAATTAAACATGTTTAAAATACTTCTTTTAAGCATGTACTTTATTGAAATAATTTGTTACTCAATAATGAATTATTCTTTAAACGTAGGTTACTAGGTAAATAAATGGAACACAAGTGTACATACGTGCATCCCCCCCCATTTTATTTTATTTATTTACAACTCAGCTTTATTCCAAAATCCCATCTTTTTTTTTTTTTTAAAGATTTTATTTATTTATTTGAGAGAATGAGATAGAGAGAGCATGAGACGGGGGAGGGTCAGAGGGAGAAGCAGACTCCCTGCTGAGCAGGGAGCCCGATGTGGGACTCGATCCCGGGACTCCAGGATCATGACCTGAGCCAAAGGCAGTCTCTTAACCAACTGAGCCACCCAGGCGCCCCAAAATCCCATCTTTTTAAATGGTAACTGATTTAAGTTTAATTCACTATAGATACTTGACTCACTTCTCTTGTGTGGGGAAATCATCACTCTGCTGGCTGACTTTCTTTGCTGACAGGCTTCAATCACTTTATTTTCCCACATTTCTGGCTCAGAGGTTCAGCACGAAACTGTTTTGCAGAGTTGTGGAATAAATGCTCGAGGATTTTCTTCTAAAGATTCACTTTACTTCCATTAGGCAGATTTCAATCATATGTCAGAGTATTTTGTGAACCTTGCAAGTCATAATATTCACATTCTATATTTTCTTTGATGTAGTATTCAATAGTGATACACATAGATGTACATAGAGATGTACATATGAAAATATGACAAACATTTCTCAGGAAATGTTTTGTAAATGAAGTTCTCTAGAGTCCCGAATAAGCCTATAGTCTTACAAAGTCAAATAAATATTTCAGAAATTTGATGTGAAAGGAAGACTGTAATATTGAACTGTCAGGGGGCCTGGGTGGCTCAGCTGGTTAAGCGTCTGCCTTCAGCTCAGGTCATGATCCCAGGGTCCCAGGATGGAGCCATGCATCGCGCTCTCTGCTCAGTGGGGAGCCTGCTTCTCCCTCTGCCTACTGCTCCCCTTGCTTGTGTTCTCTCTCTCTGTCTCTCTCTGACAAATACAAAGAAAGGAAGGAAGGAAGGAAGGAAGGAAGGAAGGAAGGAAGGAAGGAAGGAAGGAAGAAAGAAAGAAAGAAAGAAAGAAAGAAAGAAAGAAAGAAAGAAAGAAAGAAA